>NW_021604782.1:2729495-2753207 GCF_004785775.1 Grammomys surdaster
GAGAGAGAGAGAGAGAGAGAGGTTTTAATGGTCTAATAACTCCGTGTGCATGTGAGTGTGTGTGTGTGTGTGTACACATGCGTGCGTGTGCATGTGTAAAGCCGTAGGACAACCTCAAGTGCATTTTCTCAGGCCCCATCTACCTTTGTTTTGAGAGTGTTTCTCATTGCCCTGAATTCTCTAAGTGGGCTGGGCTGTCTGGCCAGTGAGACTCGGATATTCCTGTCTCCACCTCCTAAATCACTGTGCTGCCTGGTTTTGGAGCCCATTTTATCAGATCTGATACTAGATTCTATGGACTAGACTCAGGAACTTCAGCTAGCCTTAAGAACTTGTTTATTGAAAAAACAAAGATAAAAGCATTTTTACATGGAGAGGTTAGATTTTTATTGGTCATGAACAGTCATACACACACACACACACACACACATACACACACATTGCTTAAATTTCTGACAGGAAAAGAAAAATGAAAACAGACAATGTTTTTGTGATGGCTTGTATTAGTCGATCTCCAGAGATTACCTGATGATAAAAATCGTCACTTCAGTAACATTCTTAGAATTGGCCATGAGTTTCTCCCCATGTACCCCGTTAATGCTAAATTCATTACTAGTAGCACTTTTCCTTTTGGAGACATTTTATGCTGTATAAAAATAAGTTACTTTTATTTCACTTCAAATACTTGTTTCTCCATTTGACTTCTAGAGTTATACTGTATTTAGTAAGATATTTGTACCACAAGTAAATCCCAGTGTGTAAAGAGAATACTAAAGGTGACATCATGTGACTGGATTATGATTTCAGCTCTCCCATTAAGTATTGTTTGAACCTCAACATAAGCAGTTAATGCTTCTGCTATCTAAAGCCAAATGAGTGGTAAGAGTTAAGTAGCATTGAACCCTATGTAACTCTTTTGTGGTTTTCTTTTTCTTTCTTTCTTCTTCTTTTCATAATTACTTTATTGAGGTCCAACAGTCCTGAAAAACATTGAGGGAAGAACTTTGAGGTCATACATTGCAACACAGTAATTTATATTAAACAAGTGACCTTATGATATAGAAAATAAGGCCAGATTGTATATTGTACCTGGTGTTGGAACACTTTCTGATTTCTCTGACTAAGGAAACACAAATGATCAAGTAATAAATCCTCTTGCAGGCCAGGTTTCAAACCTCGTATAATGTTTGTATGTGCATGTTCCATGTGCTTTCCTTCATTGGCCTTCTTCCTTGGCCAGGAGTAAAAGGCCTATGAATAATGTCAAAAGCATGGGAGAGAGATATCTCCAAGTGAGAAGCTGTTAGCCTGGGTTTCCAAATATTCTCAGACAGAGGATGCTCCTCTAACCAGAATTACACTGCAATGTATGTGAGAAAAACAAGGTTTTTGAAAGTTCGAGGCTTTGTTTCAGTAGTTAGCCTGTTCATTAACAATAGTGTGACCCTCCACGGTAGAACACTTACTGTGTAAAGCACTGCCTCCAAACCCTTCCCTCGTCTATACAATTATGCACTGCTAAAGATCTGTTTCCCCTTACCCTGAAGGTGAATATAGAGTTATATAATTTATAACCTACTCACTCATTTTAGAAAGCTCCTCAATTACAATTAAGATATTGTCACAATCCCTCATGGGGAAAGATGTACTTTCACTCTTATTTCAGGCTGCAGAATTTCGGGCAATGAAAAATGAATTCCAGCATACTCTAAGCCAAAAACTACCCCACCACACTACAGAATTCATTTGTTAGGAACTTTGTGCAAGACCTATGAATATTTTATTTGTATAATGCCCAAATTCATTAGAAAGGTATAAATACGGTTCTCTCTGCTTAACATTTTTCATTCATTTACTGAGTCACCCTTCTTGATTAATGCCACTTCGCATTCTGACTATGGTACCATATTTCTAGATGAAGCAAATGAATATGGAAATAGTGCAGACATTTTTAAAAGCTATCTAACTGCATCACATTTTTAAATTTATGGTTCATTCACTTTTTTGCTTCTAAACTAAAACTGAAATGATAATTTGTCATCTATTAAATGTCTTCTGATTAAATTTTCCTGTCTTTAATATGTATCAAGATGATAAAATAAACATTTACTATGAACTGGTTATACTCATATATAAAGAGTACCTGATTCCAGCAAGGTGGGGCAGTGTTATTCAACCTTGAAATACCTTCCTAAACCACTGGATTCTGAAAGCTGTGGGGACCTTGGTTTACTGAATGAAATGAAGACTATAGGGTCTTCTCCTAGTCTGATGTGGTAAACACCAAGACCAAAAGCAAATTAGGAAGGAAAGGGTTTATTTTGCTTATACTTCCTGCCTACAGATCACCACTGAGGGAGGCCAAGGCAGGAACTCAAGCAGGGCAGGAATCTGGGGGCAGGAACTGAAGTAGAGTCCAGGAGCAAGTTTACTGGCTTGGTCTCTCCCTGGTTTACTCCTGCTGCTTTCTTATACAACCCAGGACCACAGTAGAGGAATGGCACCACCCATAGTGGTCTGAGCCCTCCCACGTCACTCATTAATCAAGAAATACCCACAGATTTTAGCAGTATCTAGGTGGTCAACTTCTTTTCTTCTTCAACAGAGAAATGAACCTTAAAAGAACGGAAGGCTAAGAAGTAAAGGGTCCAAAGTAACAGCTATGTAGGTTTAATGGTCAAAATCTTGTCCAACAATAGTCATCCTAGTCATATATTGAAAAACCAATACTTCTATCAGTCTGTCTCCAGAACAAAGTTCTCATTCCCAGTACCATCTCCATGATTTATTTAATAGCTAAACTCTGACCCTGCCCTCTCACACTATTTCAAGAAAGAAAGGTCAACTCAAGAAGTAACTGTGGCATTTGTTCTAGAGACTCTATACGCACTCAAGTCTTTTAGTGAGTGGCAGGCCTGTCCAATAGATTGTGAAGTGACTCAGCTTTGCTGTGTCCCCAAAGACTCTGATTTCTTAACTTTCTTTATTGCACAGCTTTAAACATAGAGAAAATAGAAAGAGGAAGGCAGGAGAGTCTCATCATCTTAGTATGCTACCTCATTCCTTTGTTCCCGCCCTGTTGCTTTGCATCTAAAAAAAAAAAAAAAAAACCACCAACCACCAAGCAAACAAAAAACAAAACACACCCCAGCATTTTACATAGTTGGCTGTGGCTTATATGATTTTATGGTGTGCTTTAAAAAGCTTAATGTTCATGATACAGATATTTTATGTACATGTTGCTGTGAAGAGTTAGAACCCCAAATATTAATGATGTCGATATTTCAACCATTTGATAAAAATCTTAAATGGCTTTTGTTTGTTTGTTTTAAGTTTTTTCTTGTAACACAGCAGATTATTTTCTTTAGATCGGGCATGGAAAGTTTTCTGTAGTTTTGCTGAATGAAAAAGTATTCTTCGGCTGCCCTCCTCTGCCTACTTTGGAACCTGATCCTTGTCTGCTTGTGATTCTCCTACATGAAGAATTTCTTGGCTAGCCTTCTCTAGATTCTCACCCTTGCCATCATCTAGTATCAGATAGATGCTAATAAGAGAAAATACTCAGAATAAACTTCAGTTAAATTCCTTCAGGTTTTATTTGAGAACTCGTATTTTGAACTTAGCTTCAACCTACACACACACACACACACACACACACACACACACGCTGATAAAAGTAAGATTGTTTTAAAAGTTGACATTATGAACTGTGATTAAAAACTTAGCATGGTTAGCTTGCAGTTGATAACAGATAAATTCTATATTTTAAAAAAATGTTTGTGCTCATGTATGCATTGCATACATGCTGTGGATGTCAGAAGACAAACTCTAGTATTGGCCCTCAGGCACTTTCTAGTTTTGGACTGAGACAGGGTCTCACATTGGCCTGGACCTTCATCTTGTCAGCCAAGCTAGCTTGCCCATCAGATTCCAGGGTTCCATTTCCTCCTCTAACCTTGCCCTCTGGAGTTACAGGCACAGCAAGACACCACACAGATTTTTATATGGGTCCTGAAGATCTGCACTCAGGTCTTTATGCTTGCAAGGCAAGTGATTACCAACTAAGCATTTACCCCAGCTGTGAGTTCTGTAAATCTTACTGTCATTTAGAGTTAATTAGTGTTTTGGATAAGAGAGGTATATTTAATAGGAATATAGGGCATCATGTGACCTATGTAAAATTTTTAGAAATAGTCATTATTCATTTTCTTTTAATTTTGAGATGAACCCTTCTTTGGACTATTTCAGTCTTTGACATTATAATATTTCATCATTTCACTCTTCTCCTTTCTCCTTACAAAACCTCTTATAGTCTTACAGCCTTCCTTGCTCCCTTTCAAATTTGTGACCATCCTTTTCTTTAATTGTTGTATGTGTCCCTAAATATTTATAAGTACAACCTGCTCAGTGAGTATACTGTTGCCTGTATGTATGTTTTCAGGGCTGACCATAGATATTAGATATCTCTTTTAGTGTGTTCTTCCCAGAGGAATATTCTTTCTCCTACTCTTTAAAAAGAAAACTCTTAGCATTCCAGCTTTAAAGTATCCAAGGACAGATTACCCAAAAATGGCTGAACTTTAACTCAGTCCTTTTCCATTGTTCAACTATCATTCTTCACTCTAGATGTACACATATCTCATTTATCTTTATCTCTCCCACAGTGTTGAAGAGATATTGATGGATGACAGGGGAAGTAAAACTGCTGTTCTTAGCAGCACGAGATCTGTAGCAGCGAGGCAGGTCTTTCCAAAACAGATTGTTGGAAGTACTTCTCAGGGAAATGCTGATTGTGAAATATTCTGTTTGGATATGTTAATCTTTAAGTACTTTAAAATAGCGTGCTAATTATTGAAACTAGGAAATACATTAAACAGACTTACTTTCTACTTTTGTAGATATTTGAATATTTCCTTAGTAAGGGGTTAAAACTGAGTTCTTTTAAAACTTGACATTTGTATCTACTCAATGTATTAAGTGTTTAAATTCTATTTTTGATTCAAACAGTGAGCAACCACCATATGTACTGTCTCCTTCTGTCGCCTCACAACTTCTACCAAGGAGAGCAGAGGTGGAGTTAAATCGTCATAGGAAGGCAGCAATAAAGACCAATTAAGTGGATGGGAAAATAGTGTAGATTTTAAGACAGCATTTTGTGTTTATGGGCTGTCACATGGCCTTAGAAAACATGAGATGCTACCAAGATCCCATAAATTTTGTATAAATATTGTGACAAGGTACCCAAAGGATGACTGTGAATAACTTAGGGTAGAGGTGTAGTATCTTGCAAGAGGAGCTGGTAAGGAGTTTCTTGATGCAATTAGAAGACAAGACAGCAGAAGGACTAGGACTGAACAGTAAGACACAGGCAAATAGCCAAGCAAAGTAAAGCACAGAACATGTGTACAGACAATAAACCAAAATAGCAACTGTGGTAGTAAATGTGGGTAGATTATTAGGAGGGTTCTTAAAACAACAAGAAAAAAAAAAGATATGATACAACAAGAAAAAGACAGTTGGTAGTTGAGGGCAACAGCAATTAAGAGAGGAAAAACAGGCTAGTATTTCGGTTTGGAGAGGAGCGACTCCTACTACAAGGGGTCTTACCAGAACTGGACCTGTCTGGACACTGGAACAGTCAAGATTCTGCAAAGGAGATTCTAGACCAAGCTTGTCAAAGAGAAGAACCTGAAGACACCTTCTATTATTTCCTGCTTCCTGAATTTCTAGAACTGTCATTCAGCTGAGATTGCCTTGCTCAGTTGTATTTTCAAAGTTGTAAGCTATCTAGTAACTTTTAGTTCTTTTGTGTTAACCAGGGCCTGTTCAGATTGTCAGAGTGAAATAAACATAACATGGAAAAGAAGAAAAAATTAAAAGTAAGGCAAGGAGGCCACACATTTCTCTTTTATATATGTTAACAAAAAGTAATACTTTAGAGTTACTATGTTTCCTGTTTGGGCAGGGATGTAATTCAGTTGGTAGAGTCCTTGCCTAGCACACATGAAGCAAGCCTAAACAGAATGTGGTGGGCATAGGCCTCCTTGGGATGCATGAGACTCTGCCTTATAAAAAAATAAATAAAGTCAAAAGCAGAAAATATGTCTTCTCAAAAATTCTGGAAATTAGTGCAGTTTTTCTCCAGGTTAATTTTCCATAATTTTTCCTATACCATAATTTTACCATCAATTACTAAAATGACAGTTACAGATGAAATAAACATAACAATATACATAAACATGTATGAAATTCAAAACCATAAACTGTAAAACACAGAACTGACTAAGAATAGTTACAAATCTAAAACACTAGGCACTCTGTAACTTTGCTATCTCTATAGGGCTCAGGTGGTCATCTGCCAGTGATAAGTGCTTGAGATATAAAGTATAGAATTCAGACAGATTCTAACTATCAAGTGTGATTTCATCTCTGCATAGAGAGTATATAGTTACATATGCACAATGTTGGATGAAAATGTTACAATACATCAATTTTTTTCTTGTCTTTTGTTTGTACTTTTTTTTCATAAAAGGAACATTTTTTCTAAAATTATAATAGAATGTTGAATGAGTATCAGAATATTCACATGCCAGCTACTAACCATTGGCATATCAGAGTTAGAATTCAAGATCTGCTGCCTTTTTCGTGCCTCCAAATGTTTTTTTTTTGGTTACCTGTAAAATGGGTATAATAACAGAACTGACTCCTCAGCTTTCTGAGAGAAAAGGATACATTGGTGGTTACCATTTCATATGTTCTAAGCTCATTGGTCATTGTGGTCTCCTAAGATTTATACCATAAAACTATTTGGTATGCTGAATATTTGATCCTCATTTCTCAACTCCATGGTTACAGCTCTTTGTTAATTTTGATGCATGTTTTGGAAATGTGTCAGATGTCTTACAATAAATTCTACGATAGTGTTTATCACAATGCAAACAAAGGCTCCCGCTTTCCCATGGGTGCTTTACAGTATTCATGGCTTCAGCCACAACACGCTTCTGATTAGATCAATTAATTCAGGCAAACAAGAAATGTATTTTGCATTTTTTGGTTTTACGCTCCCTGGTGACTTCCCATTACTAAAATGCTGCTTACATGTTGATTCATCTAGACCACTGACTGGAGAGATAAATCTAAAATTACATCTATGAGAGCATTTTGTCCAACACCAGGACACCACTAATGTCTCTATCATGGAGATGAGAAACAGGAGGCCTAAAAATGGTGCATACATTATCTGAACAAGCTCTGCATGACTTCTTAAATCATATCCAATACTCAGAAATATTATACTGCTAAGAATCTGTAACTGCCTGAGCTGACTTATGTTGTGGGGGGGCATTTTGTAACAGCCTGTTCTGCTGCTCTGGTCCGCAGGTCAGGGTCTAGCAAGAGAGAGAGTGGGGGACGAGAGACACGAAGAATGGAGACAAGACAGGGAGTCTGATCAAGTCTCATTTATTGAAAGGAAATTCTGGGTATTTATACCCTTTACCACGTGTCTTGCCCTTGTGGACAAGCACAGCTGAAGGCACTACTTCATGTGCCTTGCAGCATGGATATCACATATGCCTAGCTAGCAGTGAGGAAATCATGTGCGCCTAGCTGCTGGTGGCACTAAGCAGCAAAACAAGATATGTGAGAAAAATAAGATGTTTATCAGAGTGTGCTCAGTTGTTGCGGACTGTTGAAAACAAGTCTCTTGTCAGGGTGTATGGCTCGAGATGGCTGCAAAGATGATAGCCGCTTTTGGCTAGGAGTCGGCTCCCAACAAGAATCAGAAATGGAAAATTGAGCATGTTGGAGGACACCTATAACCCAAGTCCTTAGTAAGCTGAGGCAAGAACTCTAGTGTGTTATAGACTGAGTTTAAGGCCATCCAGACCCCATCTCAGCTTCTTTCTTACCCACAAACAACAGAGAAACAAACTACCCAGAATTAGAAACTGAGAAGCTTGGTGTTTTTTTTTTTTAATTTATAATCCAATTGAGCTTCTTTAATTTTTAGGTACAGTATCTTCACTATTGTATAATTGTGTAAGGTTGTCCTTATTTTGTGTTCACTGTCCACTAATTCTTGATATCCTCTTCCAGTCTCCTTAAACAGAAGGCAGAGGCCTTAAAGGACACATGTATTTCACACAGCTCATCGACCCCAGATGACCTGGTCATTATAGGGGTCTTGAGTTAAAGATAAACAGAAAATCAGGGGACATCTAAGAAGGATACAGCCAATCAATCATAGCTTCATTCTAGACTCTGTTTGGAGAGGAAACTTTACCACCGTGATTTAGGATCTGCAGAGGTTTACGTGTGATTTTTTAATTTAATCCAAAGGATGGATTTATAGGAAGTTCCATGAGGGTGGCTAACTCATAGACTTCTCAGTACCCTCCCCTCCACAGCAAGCTTGCATCAGCAAAATAACAGACTCCTTCTCTGACTTCCATGTTTCAGGTCTCTGTAGAGTGACTGTTCCTCAAAGTCATTAGTTTACAGTCTTCACTATTTTTTTCAACTCCTTGCAGACAAAGAGCTCAGGATTCTCAGTTCAATTATACTTAATAATGTTTCACATTAAAGATCTTTATCTACTAATGGGCCCTGAATGACATAATCCATTCCCAATTCTAACTAAAGTCCAGACTAAGGTCATATTTCTTACAATTCAAAAAAAATCAGTCACTTGGTAAAATAATACCATCAACTAAGTCCTTATACCATGAAAAACATAGATATTTTGCATAGTTAGCCATTATTAACGTTGGGCCTTTTGCTTAGTTCAACATTTCTCACTGGAATGGCAGAAAGCTGAACTGGGTAAGTCTTTTCTATGAGGGGCTATTCTGGGAGCTAGCACTTTTAACAGGCTCAAAATCTTTCCTGGTTAAGCACCACTGAATTATAGTATTCAGAAAAAAGTGTAGTCCTTTCACCTGCTTGGGATAAATTTTGGGTGGGAATGATAGAAAATTTTACCTTATTTTCTTTTTCTGTAGAGATACCTCTGCTGGGTATAAAGTGTTTCTCCTACTGACTTGGAATAATCTCTTCAGCTTTTGTTTCTTCCATTTAGTTTATTATTTGGGCTATTTTTATTACATTAATATTTCATTCATTTCCATGGTGTTTTAATTATGTTTTTATCTTTATGAGACACTTAAAAAATATTTGAAAAGTTTGGATCCCTGTAATGATTCTCTTTCAAAATTTACACATTCATTATTTTCCATTTAGGTTTCTAAATAAGCTCTTAAATGGATTTGTGAAGGTCTTTAACTGTTTCCTTTAGATTTTCAGCAAAATTACATTGAGTTTATTAATCACAATGAAAAGAACTGACAATGTTTCAGGAGCTACTGTCATTTACAGCAATAACACAGAGTCACTTATTCAAATATCCCCATATGAAACTCAAGGGAACTACACTGATTCTTAATAAAACTCATGTTTCTTGCTAAATTTATGTCTAGATATTTGTTATTGAAATTGAAAATTAGAGTTTTTTTGTTTCAATATATTTTCTGACTGTCCATGGCTACCTTAAGTGAAACTTACATACTTTTTTATATTTATTATATTTCTGACAATTTTTAATTATTTTAAATCATACCTTCAAGCTAATACTGTTCTGTCAGCTAATCTATTTTAATTCAAGAATTTCAGAAAAATGTAAATTTTGCACAAAGCTGTTATCTCTTCATAGAAAGAACAACCTTTATAATTTTCTGAGATTTTAATTTTCTCATTTTTATCAAAAGCATTCCAAAGAGAAGTTCTAGGAAAAAAAAAAAAACACCTTGAAAGGAAGCAACATCTTCCAGACAGATCTCCTTGACTAACATAAAGTAGGAAGTAGTGTGTGTTCCTCTTTTCTCCCTCCTTGGTACCATGAGGTCTATCCTAGACTACATTTGCTGGGAGACTTGAATAATGTTAATTCAGTTTGCTACCAATTATCTGCTGAAGAATTAATCTGAAGTGCATTGTTTCTCAAATATTAGGGACTTTACTAATGACTCTCTCTTATTGACTTTAAATGTCATTCCATTGTGTACTCCTGTGATTTCACTTGTCAATGTGTTTATATTTGTTTGGAGTATACAGTCACATTATGTTGAAGTTCAAGCCAAGAAGAATAATGCACCTGGCATCACTGAGAGGCAGGTGAACACCAGGCCTTTCCATCAAGCTTAAGAAATTAAATCTAATTTTGTGGGTGATATGAGATCAATATACAAATCTATAAGAGTTTATTTTGGCTAAAAAGGTTGTGTGACATGTGATGCATGTATTCACAGCTGTGAGGTAAACTAAATGAAAGTAAACAAGGGAAAGGATTATTGTTCATGGAAGGGGGAGCTTAGCATATTGAATTGGGAATATTAGTTGGGGCTACTATTGCTGCTGCTGAAACACTGTAGCCAAAGCATCTTAGGGAAGAAAGGGTTTATTTGGTTTACATTCCAGTGAGGGACGCCAAGATAGGAGAACCTCAAGAAGGGCAGAACTTGAGGACAGGAATTAAAGTAGAGACCAGTAGGAGTACTGATTATTGGCTTGCTTCTCATGGCTTTCTCAGCATGCTTTGTAGTAGAACCCAGGAATACAGCACAATGTGGGGCCACTGTTGATGAGCTGGGCCTCCTCACATCAAGCACTAATAAAGAAAATGCCCTACAAGGCTGTCCTACAGTTGGAGCTTATGGAGACATTTTCTCAGTGAGGTTCTCTCTTCTGAAATGGTTATAGCTTGTGTCAAGTTGACATAAAAATAACCAGTGCAATGGAGTATTCCGGAAATAAAGCAGATAACAGAACAGAATTTGCTAACGAAGTGGATAGCGTGATGAGCTTGTGTTGTTACAACACAGCTAACTTTATAATTTCTGTCCAGATCCCACAATGAATCTAAAAATGATTGTTTCTAATGGTTCTGTTTTTCTGTTTTTCTTTTTTAATTATTTTATTTACTTACATTCCAAATGTCTCCCCACACCCCACACACACACTCCCTGCCTAGAGTTTTACACTGCCTCCTTTTGCCTCTGAAAGGGTGCTCCCCCCACAAACCCCCATCCCTCTTCCTTGGGGCATCAAGTCTCTACAGGATTAGACACATCTTCTCCCACTGGCCAGACAAGACAGTCTTCTGCTAAATATGTGCCAGGGGCCTCAGACCAGCTCATGTATTCTCTTTGGTTGGTAGCTTAGTCTTTGGGAGCTCACAGGGGTGCTGGTTAATTGGCACTGTTGTTCTTCTTATGAGGTTGCAATCCCCTTAAGCTTCTTAAATTCCCCTAACTCTTCCATAGGAGTCCCAGACCTCAGTCCAATGGTTGACTGTAAGTATTTGCACCTGTCTCAGCCAGCTACTAGTAGAGTCTCTCAGAGGACAGCCATGCTATGCTCCTGTCTTCAAGCACAACATAGAATCAGTAATAGTATCAGGGTTTGGTGCCCTCCTGTGGGATGGATCCCAAGTTGGGCC
Source organism: Grammomys surdaster (assembly GCF_004785775.1). Taxonomy (NCBI): domain Eukaryota; kingdom Metazoa; phylum Chordata; class Mammalia; order Rodentia; family Muridae; genus Grammomys; species Grammomys surdaster. Next base: position 2,740,990 of record NW_021604782.1, read on the forward strand.
AGTCCCTGGGTGGCCTTTTCTTCAGTGTCTGCTCCATTTTTGTCCCAGTATTTCTTTTAGACAGAAACAATTCTGGGTCAAAAATTTTGAAGGTGGGTTGTTGACCCCATCCCTCCACTGGGGACCCTGTCTGTCTACGGGAGGTGGTTTCTTCAGGTTCCATCTCCTCACTGTTGGGCATTTAGGCTAAGGTCATCCCCACTGAGTCCTGGGAGCCTCTCACATCCCAGGACTCTGGGACTTTCAAGAGGTTTCCTCTGCCTCCCATCCCTAGCAACCACATATTTTCTTTCATTTTTCTGGCCATCTGGGCCTTTCACCTGTCTCCCCCACCCCACAAACTGATCCTGATCCCCTTTCCTTCCTCACTCCTCTCCCACCAAGGTTCCTCCCTCCCTCTGCCTCTGGCGATTATTAGTTCTGTTTTTCTAGTTGTCTTCTGACTAATAAAAATACTATTTGGAACCCTTTTATGCCTTAGAGTACAGGACACATGGGAAGAGTAAATCTGAAGTTAATCTATTTTTAAAAGTCACCTTTGAAATGTTGGACTTCATTCACTTGAAATCTCTTGATGCTAAATTGGTAGAACAGGTAGTTGGCTATCCACAATTCAGAGGAATGATTAATGGTTGTGGCAACTTATTGAAATCACAATAGAAGGATTAGCTAAAACATGAATATGTATGAAGTCACCCAGTAAAAAGGAGGTATAAAAGTGAAATGGGGTGGGCATCTCTGGGGAAATAAAACTATTTAAAGTGTGTAGTGGGAAGAAATAGGCTGATTAAAAGATGGCAAAACAGAGGTTTTTAAAAAGTGAGGTTTTGAAAACAAGAGGGAAGGGATACAATAGTAACCAGTCATTATTAACAGCAAGGTCTATTTGAAACTCTGAATCAGAAATTATTTAGGGTTGTTAATGAAGACAGACTGTTTCTGGTTGTCAGGAAGAATAAAAACCACTGAGTGTTGGATGGTGATTAGGAAAGTGAAATAATGGTTGAGAATTCATGAGAAAAACAAACAGATAGATAGATAGATAGATAGATAGATAGATAGATAGATAGATAGACAGGGCTATATGTAGCTCTACTGAAGAGAGGACAGTGAAGATATTAGAAAGTTCTTGTAATTGAAACTGATAGAGCAAAGAACATCGTAATCAGAAGGAATTAGGGTCACAAACTCAAGGAAAGGTTATCCCTGAGAGGAAAAACAAAGGGCACTTACTAAGACAAGAGTTGCAATTTGTTGATATTTATAATTGATGGATTTACAGATAAGGAAGTGTTCTCTTTCCTACTTTAGCTTTTATTTATTTATTTGTAACTTTCTCCTTTATACCTATATATTTTTTTGCAGTTACACAGAAACAAATGTAGCCTGACATCAGTTCCTTCCTGTAGAACAGGTCTCAGATGCAATCCACAGTGGTTGGTTACTATAGTAACAATCTACCACTGTTGTTGTACCTATGGCCATTTCATTATAGGCATATCATCTATTATAGCTGGTAGAGCTCACAGCTGTATAGAATCATTTGTAATTTTTCTCTCACAAAATTTTTCATAGTACCCTGCTTCACCATGAAAACTAGCTAGCTCTTTGCCATGTATCTGTGTTTGTACCCGAACACTAGCGCTGTTCTCAGCATTCCTCGGGGAACCTTCCTTGTACAGTGGCAGTAGTTAAGGGAGAGACTCACATCTGCACTGTGACTGTGGAGTTCTCAATCACAAACAAGACCTCTAGATCATCTGTCACCAGGCTCTGGGAGCATCAAGAAGAGAAGGGGGAAAGAATATAACAACTAGAGGTAGGGAAGAAGTGCTGAGACAGTTTCTCTTAGACATGACAATCATTGCATGGATGAACTCCCTTCATCTGTGGTCACCTACATAAGACTTGCCCAAGATTGTACCCATGATTATTGCAACATGCATGAGTGATGGCCTTAAAAGACCCATTACTTATTGTGGTAGTTAATGATTGCTGGAGAAGGTATGACATTCTCTTCAACTGTGTAGTCACTGAGAAGTTGCCCAAACAGGGTAAATACCCTTCATACTCTTGCAAGTAACCATAATCAAACTCAGTGGGTCAAAATAAAACCCTACAAAATAACAACTATTAAAGTTGGAGGAACCATAATAAAACCTAGTGGGTCAAAACAAAATCTTATAAAATAACAGCTATCAAAGTTGGAGGAGCATGCTAGGAAGAATGATTTTTTTAATTAATCACTTTATTCGTTTACATTTCAAGTGATATTTCCCTTCCTGGTTACCCTTCCACATACCCCCATCCCATCTTTTCTCTCCTCCCTCCCCTTTGCCTCTGTAAGAGTGCTCCTCTACCCACTCACCTACTCCCACCTCACTGCTCTAGCATCCCCTATGTTGGGGCATCAAGCCTCCACAGGTCCAAGAGCCTTCCCTCCCATTGATGTCAGAAAAGGCCATCCTTTGCTACATATGCATCTGGAGCCATGGCTTCCTCAATTTATATTCTTTGGTTGGTGGTTTAATCCCTGGGCACTCTGGGTGGTCCAGTTAGTTGATATTGTTCTTCATATGGGGTTGCAATTCCCTTCAGCTTCTTCAGTCCTTCCCCTAGCTCTTCAGTTGGGGTCCCCAGGCTCAGTTCTGATGTTTAGCTGTGAGTATCTGCATTTGTATTGGCCAGCTGCTGGTAGAGCCCCTCAGGGAACAGCCATAGCAGGCTCCTGTAGGCAAGTGCTTCTTGGCATCAGCAATAGTGTGAGGGTTTGGTGTCTGCAGATGGGATGGATCCCTAGGTGGGGCAGTCTCTGGATGGCCTTTCTTTTAGTCTCTGTTTCATTTTTTTTTGTCCCTGTCTCTCCTTTGGACTGGAACATTTCTGGGTTAAATTTTTGAGATGTGTGAGTGGTCCCATCCCTCAGCTGGGGGCCGTGCCTATCTACTGGAGGTGGTCTCTACAGGTTATATCTCCCCTTTGTTAGATATTTTGGCTAAAGTCATCACCATTATGTCCTATAAGCCTCTTGCTTCCCTGGAGTCTGGGGCTTTTTAGTGGCTACCCCCCAGTTCCCCATCCTCCACTGTTACATGTTTTTATTCAATTTCCTGAACCTCTGTACTTTTCTCCTGTCCTTTCCAATACCTGATCCTGCCTTCGCCTTTTTCCCTCTCCCTCCTCTCTCCATTCCAGGTCCTACCCTCCCTCTACCTCCTGTGATTGTTTTCTTTCCGGTTGTATGTAGGATCGAAACATCTATACTTTGGGCTTTCTTCTTCTTAAGCTCCATGTGATTTGTGGGTTGTATTGTGGGTATGCTATTGGGCTAAAATCCAATTGAAATTTTTTGTTTAGCTCTGCACCCCATGTTTTAAAAGGGTTATTTTGTTCTCTGGAGGCTAACTTCTTGAGTTCTTTGTATATTTTGGAAATTAGCTTTCTATCAGATGTAGGGTTTTCCCAGTCTGTGGGTTGCCATTTTGTCCTGACAGTGTCCTTTGCCTTACAGAAGCTTTTCAATTTTATGAGGTCCCATTTGTCAATTGTTTACCTTAGAACATGAGCCATTGGTGTTCTGTTCAAGAACTTTTCCCCTGTGCCAATGTGTTCGAGGTTCTTTCCCACGTTCTCTTCTATTAGATTGAGTGTGTCTGGTTTTATGTGGAGGTTCTTGAGAATGTGTGATGTGCCAGGAATCGGTTAAGCACAGGAGATAGGAGATAGAGAAGTACAAATAAAGTCATTCCTCCGATGGGAATAGAGGGTGTAGTTTAGTGTAGAACACAAAATAAAAGCAGAACAAAGGTTTTGACGGAAATGGTGAATTTACTAATGAGGCTGTGTGTGCACAGCACAGAGACGTTTGAGCTTGGTGCCTACCTTGTTTGGCTATGTCAGAGTGAGCTCCGTAAAAAGCTGTGCAAGCCTTCATCAGTCACACAGCGTCACAGTAAAGACAGAGAGGCGGGTTTAACACAGGAGAGAGAGAAATGCTCCAATTTTTAACTTTTCATTAATTCTCCATTCCACGGCTGAACCTGTAACCTTGGACATTCAGAATGTATACTTCCCATGTGTATAGGAATATAGGTACACCTCTATGCCAGTAGCAGATAGATGTCAACAATAACAAAATTTCACCTTTTGTATGCTATTGTCAGCTTTCCTTAAGCCTAGTTTTTGTCTTAAAATTTAAAAGATAGATTCAGTTAATATTTGTCTTAAAAATTAAAAGATGTATTCAGTTGAAAATTTCTTTTGCTTTTCTGACCATTGGTCTAAATTCTGTCATTTGAGGGCTATTTTCAAACCTTTTAAGTGCAAGTCAAGTCAGCTAAACGGATTCTCAATTAAGCTTCCCTCTGGAATTAACCACCACCGCCTAGTTAATTACTGAGTGACTTAACATCATCTAGCTTAGAACTCATATATTAGATTTTCCAAACTGTTACAGGTTGCTAAATGATTTACTGTAATTAGAAATCCGAGGAGACCCAAAGTGACTTGTAATATCATTTCCTCATCCAGGGAGGTTTTTTTCTACCTTACCTTTCTTTCTTCTTCACTTGTCTGCCTCCCACTTGTCCTCCAAGACACCCTGCCAGAGCCTTCTTCCAGGATGAGCTGTGTATTTGTTACTCATTTCTATTCCTCCTCACCACAAAACAATGAAACACCATATAGTCATTGCACCTAGTTCTCTAGGGCAATTATTTTGTATTTTATGAAAAAAAAAGGATGATTGCTAGTAGGGTCAGTAGATTTATTATTATTATTACATAATATTATTTGTTATTATTATAATTGTTGAGTTCTACTTTATTAAACTGCAATGGAAGCTTCCTTTAAAATATGTATTTTTATTCATGGAGGAGACATATTACCATTCAAATAACAAATACTTATTCATCACTTCCAATGTGGCAATCACAATAAAAGATGTTGAGAATTCAATTTGTATCCCTGGAAGTCTTGCAGATCACAAACACAGGCCTTCAGGGCGGTGGTGGCGCACACCTTTAATCCCAGCACTTGGGAGGCAGAGGCAGGCGGATTTCTGAGTTCAAGAGTTCGAGGCTAGCCTGGTCTACAGAGTGAGTTCCAGGACAGCCAGGGCTACACAGAGAAACCCTGTCTCGAAAAAGCCAAAAAAAATTAAAAAATAAAAAATAAAAAAATAAAACCACAGGCCTTCGTTAGCTTATACATACTTTCCTTTGTGTGTACAGTGCACTGGGACTGGGCTACTCACAGGGGAAACAGCAGTGATAGATACAGTAACAAGTAAGCACACACACACACACACACACACCCCTCAGCACCATGGCATATATAAACTAGGGGCAGAGTTCTATACTAGATATGAGCATAATTCTTAACATAAAGGCTAGTACTATGGTCCTGTTGCTTGCTTATTATTCCCATTCTCATGCTGATACAGACATACAGAACATTAAGGATACTTTAAAGTGAAGTAATAGCCACACTGCTCTTCCTGTGGTTGGGAATGCATTTAATTTATTGAGAACAGAGAGCATATGAGAAGGAACAGAGCACAAATTCTAATAGTCCATACATCATTGGTCAAACTCTCTCACTTACATAGTTTAGAACAGAGACACAGGAGGTGTAGGTGACCTGTCAGAATCACAGATGGGTTAGTGCAGGACAGTGCATCTTAATTCTCTTTGGTCCTCTCTACATTTAGGATGCTGCATATCAGTGACATTTCTCAGCTCAATTTTATAGGCATACCTGCCTATAAAAAGCTTTGGAAAAGACACTTTTCTGTTACTATGGAAACATAGACATATGAAACTTCCTGAAAAATCCACTTGATAACTCCATGCTGAGTACTATGTCAAACATATGATGCTGTATATTTTACTTCCTTCTAATTGTACTTTTAGCTTAAGGTTTTCTAATTCATGTGTTACTTATCATAATTAGCAGTATTTCAATTCTAACGTGCCTACCAGAATTACTTTTTTATTATACACATAAAAAATGTAATGAATTAATGTCGTGGTTCTTGGCATTAGGTCAAAATGAATTGGCCATATAGAAAAAGTCCCAGACAGGGGACAAGAAAGTATAATGGGAGAGGTGAGTGTGGTTGAAGTACATAATAGATATGAATAAAATGTCATGTGAAGTCCATTATATAATCAATGTACACTAACAAAAGGAACAGCTATACTAAGAAGAAACCTTTCACATATGTTCGTGCTAAAATAGTAAATAGAAAGAAAGAAGTTGATATGGATTGTGGGCAGCACAGAGATGTACAATGAAGTAAGAAACTCATCATTTAATGACATATAAACTCTGAAACTTCAGCTTTATGAAAGTAACTCTCATTAAAATTAATTCTGTGCAGTGGTGACACATGTCTTCAATCCTAGCACTCGGAAGGCAGAGGCAAATGGATATCTGTGAGTTCAAGACCAGCCTGGTCTACAGAGTGAGTGAGTTCCAGGACAGCCAGGGCTACACAGAGAAACCATGCCAAAAACAAAAAGGTTTTAAACAGATTTTGGTGACAGCACCATGTTCAGACTTTACCAATGGACATCATAGGGTTAAACAATTTTAGTGCTTTACTGGGTCATATGACTAGACATGGAAGACAAATTATAAATGCAAACTGTGTGACTTGCTCAGTTTTACACATCTACCTGGAACCAGGATTCAAACATAGGTTTGGTTTTTTTTGAAGTGCCTTCTCTCTGATTTGAATCCCTGTATTCTCATTGGTCCCATTTTCAAAAGTACCAGGTTGTGGTTATAAAATTATTTGAATAAAAAATGTAAAAACCTTCTGTGAAAAGCCAAAACGAAAAAAGAGTTCTTCCTGCACACACAAAATGTGTGGGTATACTGAAATTAAAACATCCTATGCAGTGGGTTATTTTCAAAAGTAAAGTTTATCAAAGAAATGGCTGCCATGCAGGTGTAATTTAGGTAGTTATTAATGAAATCCAATAATATAATGTTATGGAATCATTATTATATATAATTTAATTTATAATAAATAATTTTGTCATTTGACTTGAAAGTATTTACAAACTGTGTATATGTTTGAGGATCTAGAAATTAATTTGTTTAATGTTTGGTAGAGCTGAATTATAGCAAAACAGATAACCTCTTTTGAAAAATAGTACCTCTAGTTATGAGGTATAAAATGGATTGCAAGATTATACAGACACATTTTAAAAGATGTTAAGTACTAAAGATGGAAGCCCTGTGCCTACAGAAAACCTTGGCAACATCAGGCACCATCTTGCCTCCTAGAATCTCTGCTGATATAACTGAAGTGTACCTGACAGCTTTGCCCACCACTGTCAGGAGGAGTTTCTGTTTCCTGGAACCCACTTGGCAGTGTTGAATGTGTACCTGCCTGCACAGAAGAAGGTAGCCAAATCAAATGATGAACGATGTCATTTGCAATTGGTGTCACCTGTCCTCTGAGTGAAACTCTTACTAAAATAGATGAAGGAAAATGCAAAATATATCTACCAAGGACAAATATTTACTTGCTTTATACAGATGCGCCAGAGAGTATATTTGTATTTAATTTGTATCACTTAGCTAATGTCTAGTTCCACCTATTGTCAGATCTGAGGAGGAACTGATTGGGAGGCAAGAATCTCACTGTTGAGATATATCAGTGCTACCAGCACTTAATCATCTCAGGTCTAAATGGCTTTTATTTTATTATAGAGTCACTAGTCAGTCAGTTCAAACTGTGGAGTCTGTGAAGGGATTCCCTGCTCCCTCTCACCATGTCTGAGCAGGAGTAGACTAACTACACATTTGGTCATGGAGGTACCAGTGTCTACTCTCTTGACTTGGCTCATCCTTTACATCCCTAGCATTGGCCTCTCTTGCTATTTGGTGAAAATGAAACTAGTGGTTCCCAGCATAGAAACCATTGCTTGGGTGTGTGTGTCACCCCTTGGATATTCTGCATGCCTCCCAGAATCTATGAAGAACTGAAAAGGCTTCTCTAGCCACCACTTTGGACAGCTTCATCACTTTTTTTTTTTGGCTGTCACTATGTCCCATCTGGACTGGATGAGCTGTCAAACAAGAAGCAATATTTTGTGAGAAAATGGCACTCCCCTTTCCAGGTTTTGCCTCAGAAATACCCACCACTGTCCCTAACTATCTATGACCCATAACTCTTCATGCAAAGCCTTGACTAGTGAAAGAATGAATAACTAAATATCTTCCTCATTTCCTTTTACATAAAATGCAAGTTTTAAAATGTTCTATCATATCAGTGCAGCTACTACAGATTTTATTTGTAATAATTTTTATGTTTTCTACTTACAGGTTATGGACCTTATTCTTTGAATCTACATTGGTTTTTTCCATATAAAAGGCTTAAAATGAACTATTTCATGTCAAATAAATTATATTTCAAATACTTGTAGCTTAGTAGATTGATATTTTAACATCTGCTTATAAAATGGACATCACCAGGAAACAAATCAAGAAGCAAATGTCACAGAGCAGGGTGAGTAGATTTGTTTGCACTGTTATAGCATGAGGAAATTTGATGTCACTCTGTGCTAATAGTTCAGGTTGGTGGAATTATACTGGTACACTTCCACAGGTAAATATCCTACCAAACAGTATGTGCTAATTTTCCCCTGTTGGCCATATTATGATTTTTATTAGGCTACATTTGTATGAGACATTCAAGATAAATCTAAGAATAAAAGACAAAAAAATGAACACGACTATTTATGGAATATAATCAAGGGCTGGCTGAAGCTGAGAAGACAAACCGTATGCTCATAATATCTAGAACAGCTACATATTTCACATGCTAGCAATTGTCTCGCGTAAATTAGTTTAGTTACACAGCCTTGCTGCAATGTTAAATTGTAAAGCTAAAGAGAATTCCAACGGCCGTTATTGATCACCAAATTAACGTGAAACTCAATTTCTCCACAAAGTTGTAATTCACTTCATTGCATTTAATTGCTATTTTTTATCCATTATTAATCACTTCTAGTAATCCTGCCCTGCCAAATGAGACAGGCTGCACCTTAGTGCGACCGAGAAGCAGTCGATGTGCTCATTTCTTGTGTCTACAAACTAAAGCAAACACTTTCCCCGACATGAGTGAAGATCAAGAGACACTAGAACAGGTCAAATGGGAGTCTTGCCTTTTCTGAGTAGGCAGAGCTCTCCAAGCCTGTCACCTGAGAGAGCAATTTCAGAATGCACACATGATCTTGGGAAAGGCACAGATCATCCTTGGGGTGAGGCACAAAGTGAGCTGATGTCAAGAGATACTGGGATGGATACATTTGCAAGGCTAGTTTTTCACATTCAACCTATATGCAGGCAGCTTTGATCAATGCCGTGCAAAGGATGTGAGCTGATTATGGTTGTGGAACCTGATTCTTTAAGGCAAACTAAAATGCTTCCTTTGAGAAATGTGTGAGGCTGTGGTAGAAAAGCAGGTAGCGGGGCTCAAGAGATAGCCTAATGGTTAAAAACATATGCCTCTCTTGCAGAGGACTAGGGTTCAGTTCCCAGTACCCACGTGGCAGCTCACAACTATCTATAACTCCAGTGATAGGTGGTCTGACTCCTTTTTCAGGCATATGGCAAACACACATGCATTCAGAAAAACACTCATTTTTTTTAAAAAAATTAAATTATAGAAAAAAAGAAAATACTGTAAAAAATATAGTGAGATATTGAGCAAATATGGTAGTTCAGACAATATCATGGACTCAACTATATGAAAAAAATGTATAATCACCATACAGAAATGCTGATTAAATATGAATTGAAAAGAAATAAAGACTTGTGTATAGTGGTTCACACATAAATACTAGCGCTGAGGAATATGAAGCAGGCAGTCAGAGGCCACCCTTAGCTATATCATCACCCTAGGGAATATCATCAATCTAGCCTGGACTACAAAGTGAAACCTTATCTCAGAAAATAAACGAATTAATTAAAAGACTGATTAGTCAAGTTTAAAAAAAGAATAGACGGGAAGTGTCACTTATCAATATAAGATTGGCGTTGGGGAGAAAGCTTCATCAACAGAGCATTTGATGTGTAAGACCCAAGTTTGATTCTCAGATTCCACATTAAAATCAAAACAGAACAAACAAGACCCTGAATGTATAAGGCCAGTGCTAGAGAAGGCAGAGACGGGTGGATTTCTGCTGCTTACTTGCCAGCCTACTTGTTGGGCTCTAGGCCACTGAGAGACCCTGCTTCAAACAGCAAGGCGGGTAGTACCTAAAGAATAACACCTGCTGTCCAAAGGCACAAGCACACATGCACCTGTACTATCACATAGATATTCAGCTGTGCATTTGCACATGTGCATGTACACACACACACACACACACATACACACACTCACTCCACAAACACGAGAAGAAGAACTGAAGGTCAGTGTGATGACTACCCTGGTTAAAGCAGTGACTCCCCAGTCCGTTATGACCTGATCAATAATGCTTCCATGAGAATAGAGAGGCCTTAGGTATTTCTACATGTGAAGCTGCAGTCACATAGGACTGATAAGTAACAGAGTGTAAGAATTTAGTTGTGATCCAATTCTGATGTCTATTATGTATAATGTGGATTTTGTGTAAAAAGGAAAACTCAGAGCGAAATTAACATGACTATAATCCTTGAATGGTTAAACAGCTTCTTATAAAAGTATTGAAAAAAAGGCATTTCCTGCTGAGGAAATTTTGACCCATAAAGAGAAGCATTGATAAATTGTCCAAAGAGAACTTTAAATGATAAAAGGCTATTCTATACAAGTGGCCCTGACTTTCTGGATCACTATAATTGTGTGATAATATCACAGGTTTCTGATAAAGAAACCCTGTGATGTTTTTGTTTGATTGGTTGGTTTTATTTTTATTGTTGTTGTAGCCACTCTACCATCTTGTGTGAGCTTTCTTTATTATTTCAAATGAATGGAACACTGCCACTTGGGACATGAATTGCTCATATATCCCCAAATTCATTCCATTTATGTTTACTATGTGAGATTTTGAAGGCATTACAACACATAATCCTTGTGCAAACCCTGTGAGACGGCGTGTTGTCATCCTCTTCCAGGTGTGAGTTCTACCAGAGGAGTTTGTTCTCATTATCAGCTAGCTCTCAAATGGTACCAGGTGGATTCTGCAGCTTTAGGAACAGGCATTCCTTGTTAGTGTGTAATTAGATATTTTAATGATGTCTTACTGACTCCGAGACTCTTTCTCTTGAAGCTAAAACAAAGCTACAATGAATAGTTTGACCTTATGCAAAAATAAGCATCTATTTAGTGGATCCTAAAGTATGTTTCCACAAACCCAGCCTACTTCTGTGAGGGAAGGAACAGCACCAATCAATATACTTGTCAGAGTGGGCAGGTTCCAGACATACAAGCTCACTTGAAAATATTGAAAAGGTACTGTTTTATCTCAGTTGTATTGTTCACGACCTCCGTATTCAATTCTTGTAATAACATATCCACAGATATATTCAACGGTTCTCAACAAAATGAGGCTCTTTCCCCATGAGCAGTCAGTCAAAGCTGGCATAAAGCATGCTGTTTTTCTCTAATGTTGGTTCCAGATATTTCTTTATATTATTGATGCTATTTCTTCTTGATAGGGATAGTAACTGATATTTTCAGCACTGTAAAGTTAATATTCATAGTCTTACCTTCAGACAGCAGTGCTAAGGTATAAAAATCTGATGGCCAATATATGAGTCATTTAAAAAAAATACTAAATTTTGGAATTGTCTTTCCTTTCTCCAACACAGCTACTTTTAAGTGTTCTGACAAAGTTTTAAACGATTATTGTGGGCTTAGACTTATAAGGACATAGAAAAGAGAGATTGTTTGATTTCTTTTGGTTAAAGAGTTTTTCCTTTAAAGGAAATTTGATTACCTTTCTGAATGGTAAAAATTTGATAATTTCATGTGAAAATCTTGCTGCTAGGTTTTGTGGCCATGTTTTGCCCAGGAAACAATATACAGTAAACCATACATCGTACCCCACAAAGCATGCTATCTACATGTTCAGTCATGCGGCAATTCTTCAATGTTTATGTGCTTGTTTTCCGTAATCAGTGATTGTAATAATAGGTTCTCCTCCTGATAGCTGTGCTAAAATATGGTTGCATTATTTTTACTTATCAATTTTCCATTCTTCTTCTTCTTCTTCTTC
>NW_021604782.1:2753217-2767385 GCF_004785775.1 Grammomys surdaster
TTCTTCTTCTTCTTCTTCTTCTTCTTCTTCTTCTTCTTCTTCTTCTTTATTCTTATAATGAATGGAGTAGAAAAAAATCTCTGTGATTCCTTTAGTGCTAATATTTCACTTAGCTCTCCTCCATCTTTTTTCCAACTGCCCCCTGTGGACTCCTGACCACATCTCCCTCCAAGCTCTCAGTTTCATGTCCTCCTTTTACAAATTTTACTTAAACAAACAAACAAACAAACAAACACACCTCAGAGTCCAAACAGTGCTTCCGTATGCACATGCACCTGGGCATGGGATCATCCATTGGGTCTTGGGGAACCTGCCAGTGGCCACACTCCTAAAGAAAAACAATTCTCATTTACCCAGCAACCATCATCCATCAATGAGTCCTCATAAATGGTGCTAGCAGTTTGCTCAGGAAAGGTTAACACACACACACACACACACACACACACACAGAGAGAGAGACAGAGAGAGACAGAGAGACAGAGACAGAGACAGAGAGAGAGAGAGAGAGAGAGAGAGAGAGAGAGAGAGAGAGAGAGAGAATATAATGGTTTAACTGTGCTTTCCACTCCCCACCCCCAAATTGAAGCTGTAATTTCTGTTTCTCCAGACCTCAAAAGATGACTCATCCCCCCAGGCCCCTCAACCCTTCATGTTCCATTACTTCACTTTCTCCCTTTATGCCACTGGTGTCCTAGCAGCTCCTTCCCTTAAAAGTTTCACCATACTTTTTGGCTGCCTTCCTTACTCCAATTTAAACAAATATCTAAAGCTAGGACCCACGTTTGAGACAGATTATAGGGCATTTGCCTTTCTGGGTCTTGCTTCCACAATCAATAATTATTTCCAGCTCCATCCACTTACCAGGAGATTTCATACTATCCCACTAAATGTGTGCATAAAATAAAATGAATCATAATAGTACAGGTGATACATTTTCACAACAGGACTCTGACACCATAGTCAGTATCTCCATCAGAAAAACAAGTTCTTAGAATTTCTATCATGTCTCTTTCAACATCTACATCATCCAAAACCTATTGTAGACTTCTAGCATCAGAGATTAGTTTTGCCTGACGTAAACTCTAATAGTGATGCATATTATAATGTAGAACACCCTTTTGTTGACAATCTTCTTGGGTTTTGATAAGAATTTTATTATCTCTATGTTTAAATAGAAGGGCCTTACCAAGGGCCACCAGCATATGACAGAGAATACAGGGAAGAAAGAACACATGAATTCAAGAAACAATCAGTCAATCAATCATACATACATACATAGATACATGGATAGACAAGTAAATAAATAAACAGCTTAGGACATGAAAAAAAGATACAGGACTTCTGGGTAAGATGGTAGATTAGAAACCACTTTATGTAGCATAGTGAAAGACAAAGTTGATAGTAAAAGAAAACATACAATTTGAGTAGAGAAATAGCTAAAAATCAGAAAGTCTAGGTGGGCTTTGCTTCACAAAGAAAAGGCCAAGAGCAAATGCCAGCTGCACTCAGTTACATCATGCTGCCGGGCCAGTGTTAGTGTTAGCTGCCACTTTCTCATAGATACAGGCATGACAATAGCATTGAGCTGGAAAGATACTGGGCTTTGGGACTACACACATGGTATGAGGATAGACACCTAGAACCCAGCAGGCTCTGAAGATACAGGCTGTCCAAGTTGTGCACATTCAAGCAAGGGTTGCATGTTTTCTGTTCAGAGAGACCACTAGAGCAGAGCAGGCGCTGGAGTCAGGGGCAGAAATGTGGTGTGGGGGCTGAAGATGTTACTCTCTTTGGGTGCTATGGAGTCATAGCTTGAAGAGGAATCATTCCCAGAAGTCCCTGAGTGAGCTACAGAGAACAGAGGGAGTGCATTTCTAAACTTAATACAGTCTCCCTATGAATTGAGCCAGGACAAACCTCCCAGAAACCAAGACACTACTGTCTCTGTGCCTTAACCTAATCTAGAACATGTGTGTCTCCTACTGCAAGTCAATACTTGGACCTCTATCAAAGCATTGTATGAGTTTCTGTACTTGACTTTCACCTAAATAGCAGTGGAAAGCCTAAACCTAAATGAAGATGAGTTAGCAGGAAAACAGGAGAAAAACAAAAGCAAACAAAAAAAACCCCCACAAACAAGTGTGAAAGGAGGAAAAAATAAAAACTGGACAGTACATCCATCCCAAGATGTGCTCAAAGGAATAAGAGAAAATAAAGAGAGAGAGGGGGAGGGAGAGAGAGGCAGAGACAGACAGAGAGAGATTCAGAGAGAGACAGTCAGTCACACAGAGACAGAGAGACACAGGCACAGACCAGACACAGAGAGATTGAATTTACTATGACATGTCTACAAACTCACAATTTCGGAATCCTGGAAATTAAAGTTAATGAGATAGCTAAAATAAATGCCAGAAAAAATTTCAGAGTCCTAGAGAAAAGAAAAGGAAAGGAAAGGAAAGGAAAGGAAAGGAAAGGAAAGGAAAGGAAAGGAAAGGAAAGGAAAGGAGAGGAAAGAAAAGAAGAGAAAAGGAAGGAAAAGAAAAAGAAACAATGATGGCATACAAAACTCAAATAAACAGATGGATGAACTGAAGAATTAATACCTAGAATGAAATCTAGCAAAGGAAATGAAAGATAATTAAAGAGTTATCAAGGGGGAGGAGAATTGGAAACATGGAGGGAAAACATAGCAATGAATTTGAAACTCTGAAAAGGGACCAAACAAAAATTCTATGAATGACAAGTTAATTAAGTGGAAAGTAAAACACAAGGAGAAGTACGGTCAACAAATAAGACTAAACAATATCTGGGATAAAGGTCATGGTTGAAAAATTAATCAATTCAGGCTAATTAGTATGAGCAAAATTTCTAAAATCACTAAAAGTACTTTCTAGAGGTGAATCCTAAGACACCAAGGTTAGAAGAAGCTTCTAAAATATGGTTTAAAGGAATACATAATTAACATAATGATATTGTGACAGAAAACATCTCAAGCCTTAAGAAAAAAAATATACAACCAAACACAAGATAAATTTAGAACCCTAAATAGACCTGACCAGAGAAGAACATCACCAAGGGAAAGAATAGTCAAAATGACAAAAACACACAGCAAATATTAAAAGAAGAAAATGCCAACTCCTCTACAAAGGCAAGTACATTAGAATCACACCAGTCTTGTAAATATACTTCTGTTATTTTTTTTCAGAACTTCATGCAATGCATTTTGATTATACTCACCCCTACTTCTCACCTAACTCCTCCCAGATCTCTTTGACCCTACCCACCAAATTTAGTGTCTTAATAGCTCACCATTAAAATTGTATGGTCCATAAGTAGGACCATACCTTGGATGGTAGTTGACCTACCAGGGGACATTATCTTAAGTAAAAAATGAGTCCCTCCTTTCAGAAGTTATTAGTCATCCATAGCTCCTCTTTTAAGGGCAAGAGACCATGGGCCCTGCCACCTTTCATGGTTGAATGTTGACTGGCTTGGTCTTGAACAGGCAATGAAGGCTCCTGTCAGTTTATGAGTGTAGTGATCCCATCATGTCCAGAAGACCTCTCATCAGAACTCTTTAAAGCCAACAAAGAACATAATAATATATTTCAAACCCTAAAAGTAGTATTTCTCTACTTGAAAAAAATTTATCACTTAAAATTGCTAGAGAAATAATAATATTTCAAGACAAATACTAATGTGGATGATTGGTAACAAGAAATCATGCAGAAAACACTTAAAAGAAGACCATCCATAGAGGAAGAAGAAAGTCTTACTGGTGAAGGCACAAAGAAGAATTCATGACAGGAACACATGAAAAATTAAGATCTGAGAAGGAATCCGTCACATCTAATAAAGTGAGTCTTAAAGCTCTAACACTTAAATAGAATAGAAGAAAACACAGAAATAATTTATACAACAAAACCAACTACCTATGAATCCATAAACAAACCCCTATCAATAACAACCTTCAATCCAAATGGTGTCAACTCACCATTTAAAAGATGTATACTAATTGAGTGGGCTGCTATCAAACAAACCTGTTATCTGATGTCTCCAAGAAATAATTATGGTAAGGATCTCTGTGAAATCAGAGTCAAAGGACGAAAATCAACCTCCACTCACAGTGGAGGTTGAAATTGAAGTCAATGAAGTCAATGAAATCCAAAAACCAAGCTGGTAGAGTAATTCTTGTACCTGATACAGTAGACTTCAAACCAAAACTAGTCATCAGAGATAAAGGGTCACTACATGTTAATATCGTAAATTTATATCCAACCAATATTGGGCTTATAATTGCATAACTGACACTAAAAGCCTAAAAAAGTAAGGTTTTGATACAATAGCAGTGGAAAACAACATCAATATTCACTCTTATATCGAGATAGGCATTACAAACTAAAAATCTGCAAATGAACCCAAAGCTCAAGTATATCATAGAAAGTCTGAATTAACAAATATATGTAGAATATTCCATTAAACAGATACAGAATACACATTTCTCTTAGTGTCTCACCAAAGCTGCTCAAAAATTGATCACATTATAAGCAACAAAGCAAGTCTTAACAAATATAGAAATGTTAGCATAATTTCTTATATCTTACCTGATCACAGTGAAGTAAAACCAGAAGCCAACACTGTAAGAAAATGCAAAAATCACACAGCTCTGTGGGGAGTGAGTAATCATTTTTGATTGATCAGTAGGTATTAAGGAAATTATGGAGGAATTTTAAAAAGTTCTGAAATCAACTGGAAATAATATTACAGTTTAGCAAAACCTCTGAGATATAGCTAAGGCAATTCTAAGAAAGTTTAAAGATATAAGAGTTTACAATTATAGTACTAGAAATATCTCAAACAAGTAATGATGTAGCTCAGAGGGTTTTTTGTTTTATTTTTTGTTTGTTTGTTTGTTGTTTCTTTCTTTTTTTAATCTTTTTTTTTATAGTCCAGTCGTTATTCTCTCCTGGTCTGCCCCCTGACCTTTCCTCATCTCATTCATTCTCCCCCTTCTCCAAGAGAATGCCTCCCACCCCACTAGACCACCCTATTCCCTGGGGCTTCAAGTCTCTTAAGAAGGGTTAGGTGCCTCTTTTTTCACTGAAGCCAGACCAGACAGTCCTCTGCTGTATATATGGGTGGGGGGGGCCGGGGGGGGGGGGGCCCCGGCTCATATCAACTAGTGTATGCTGCCTGGTTGGTGTCTCAGTGTTTGAAGGATCTCGGGAGTCCAAGTTAGTTGAGACTCCTGATCTTCCAATGGGGTTCCCTCTTCCTCAGCTTCTTCCAGGTTTTCCCTAATTCAATCACAGAGATCCCCAGCTTCTCTCCATTGGTTGGGCATAAGTATCTGCATATGATTCTTTTAGCTGCTTGTTGGGCCTCTTGGAGGGCAGCCAAGCTAGGCTCCTGTCTGTAAATACACCAGTAATAGCATCAGGCCATAAAGCATCCCCCTTGAGCTGGATCCCAATTTGGGCCTGTCACTGGACCTCCTTTCCCTCAGGCTCTTCTCCATTTTTTTCTATTTTGACTCAGGAACAATTTTGGGTCAGGGTTTTGATTGTGGGATGGCAACCCCATCCCTACACTTGATGCCCTGTCTTTCTTCTGGAGGTGAGCTCTACAAGCTCCCTCTCTCCACTATAGGGCATTTCATCTAAGGTCCTTCCCTTTAAGTCTTGGGAGTGTCTCACCTCTCTGGTACTTTCAAGGGGGTCTCCCCTACTTCCTGAGGTTGCCTGTTTCCATTCTTTCTGCTGTCCCTCAGGGCTTCAATCCTATTCCCCCCAATACCTAATCATGTTCCCTCTTTTCCCCTCCCTGTCCCCTCTCCCAGCCAGATTCCTCCCTCTCTCTCCCCACTAACCTCGTGATTGTTTTCTTCTCTCTCCCAAATGAGATTGAGGCATCTTCACTTGGGCCCTTCAGCTTGGTAACCTTCTTGAGTTCTGTGGATTGTATCCTCGATATTCTGTACATTTTTTGGCTAATATCCACTTATTAGTGAGTACATACCATGCATGTCCTTTGGGGTCTGAGTTACCTCATTCAGGATGATATTTTCTAGTTCCATCCACTTGCCTGAAAAACTCAAGATGTTTTCATTCTTAATAGCTGAGTAGTATTCCATTGTGTAAATGAACCACATTTTCTGTATTCATTCTTATGTTGTGGGACATTTGGGTTGTTTCCAGAGATTCCTGTATTGTGTCTGCTAACTGAAGGAAACCAACCCCACTGATGGCCTTGATGCTCACCACTCCGTCTCCAGCCACCTGATTCCCCTCTGCAGAGTACCAGCTAAAGCCCGTTTCCTCAGCTTGATCCCAAGGCAAACCCTCACACTCGTGATTCTCACTGAATGGAACAGAAACACCAGTCTTTCTGCTACCATGTCCTCTGCCTGAAAGGAAGCCTGGGAGTTCTTTTTCTCATTTAAGGGAGAAAAGAGTCATAAGCCAAAACATTCAGCAGGCACAGGAAGAGTATCTGAGGGACTGCACAAGCAGAAAGTTGAACAAAGTGTATTGTTATTCAGAGTTGATAAATCTGAAATGGAGTACAAGTATATCCTCCACAGACAAACCAAAAAACAAACAAACAAACAAACAAAACAAAAATAATCTAAAGTATTTGCATTCTGTTTTGTTTTGTTTGTTTGTTTTTCAAGATAGGATTTCACTGTGTAGTCCTAGATGTCCTGCAACTCACACTGTAAACTAGAACTTAGACATCTACCTGCCTATGCCTCTGGAGTGCAGGGATCAAAGACGTGACTCACCACTGCCAGGTTAGAATTTTTAAAACTGTAAATTCACTGACTGGAAGTATTCTGGGCTCAATACTAACCTGTAATGATGGAGAGAGTCTTAGGGGTACAAACAAAAAGTACAGAATTCTTTTTAGGCAAGATTTTCAATTTTTTTATTGGGAAGCTGTAGGTGTTTATAAGAAAATATAAAAAATACATATGTTTTACACAATCAGATATAGCATTAGTTGTGAAAAGTCAATAATTGTTTAGATTAAAAACATGTGATCCACTAGATTCATGGCAGCCTTATTCATATTAGCAAGAAACTGGAAGCAACCCAAATGGCTGTCAACTGAAGAATGGATATAGAAAATGTGGTTCGTTTACACAATTATCCAGCTATTAAAAACAAGGATATCATGGATTTTACAGGAAAATGGATGGAACTAGAAAATATCATCCCGAGTGAGGTAAGTCAGACCCAAAATTATGTTCATGGTATGTACTCATTGATAAGTGGATATTAGCTTTAAAGTACAGAATACCCATAATGCAACCCACAGAACTTGAGAAGTTTAACAAGAAGGAAGGCACAAGTGAGGATGCTTCAATCCCACTTAGAAGGGGAAACAAAATAATCATGGTAGGTAGAGGGAGGGAGAGACCTGGATAAAAGAGAAGAGGGGTATGGGCAAAGTGGGTCAGAATCAGGTATGGGGGGAAACAGGAGAGAAGCCTAGAGTGCCAGGAGAATGAATAGAAATATAAAGTTTCTGAGGGTAGGGGGACATCTAGAAAATCCCAGAGAGCTATGAGAGGCTCCCAGGACACAGTAGGAGTGACCTTAGAGGAAATGTCCAACAGTGGGGAAGAGGGAACCTGAAGAGAATACCTCCAGTAGACAGACAGGGCCCCCAGTGAAGGGATGGGATCAACAAACCACCTTCAAATTTTTTGATCCAGAATTGCTCCTGTCTGAAAGAAATACAGGGGCAAAAATGGAACAGAGACTGAAAGAAAGTCCACCAGTGACTGGTCTAACTTGGGATCCATTCCATGGGCAGGCACCAAACCCTGACACTATTAATGATCTATGTTATGCTTGCCGATGGGAGCTTAGAATGGTTGTCCGATGAAAGGCTCTACCAACAGCTGACTGAGACAGGTGCAGATACTTACAGCCAAGCATTCTAAGGTTACGAACTCTTATAGAAGAGTTAGGGGAAGGATTTAAGGAGCTTTAGGGGATGGCAACCCCATAGGAAAACCAACACTGTCAACTAACCTGTACCCTTGGGAGCTCCCAGAGACTGAGCTACCAACCAAAGAGTATACATGGGCTGGTCTGAGGCCACTGGCACATATGTAGCAGAGGAGTTCCTTGTCTGGTCTCAGATGGAGAGGGTGTGCGTAATCCTGCAGAGATTCGATGCCCCAGGGAAGAGGGGAGCAGCCTCTCAGAGGCAAAGGGGACGGGGAATGGGATGAAGAATTCTGAGAGGGGTGACAAGGAGGGGGCAACATCTAGAATGTAAATAAAATAGTAATGAAAAAGATTATCTAGATTAGGTTGTTCTGATTGCATGTCTGTGGGCATCTACCTTGATTATGTTAACTGATGTGAGAGGACCCAGGCAGAATGTGGGTGGCCCTGTTCCTTCTTTTTGGGTTCTGAGTTGGATAAGATTAGAGAAAACCAAGCCAAGCAATGAACATGCATACATTCATTCTCTCTTTGCTCTTGCCTGAAGTTGTGACTAGCTGCTTCAGGTTCCTGCTTTGATTTCCCTGCAGTGATGGAATTGTAAGGCATTTTATCACAGCAACAGAAATGTAATAAGACATGTACTAAGGAAGTGGGGTGGTGGGTGTTCTGTGGGCAGCACTTCCGAGGTTAACTTTGACTGACTTCTTGCTTGTGGTTTTCATGCTGTCATTGTTTTTAATTAGGACGTGTTATACTCTGCCAAGTTCCTCTGCTCAGGCATGTGTCCTTGAGAGACTGTCCTAGCCTTAATCCAATGGCATTAGCCAAACATAGATACTGTGTAGCATAAACTTGCCATATAAGCATTTGTGATCATTGCTTATCTTTCTAGAATTGGTCATGCTTTTTGTTGCTTGCTTTAAAAGACACAGAGAAAATACACTTGTTCGCTGGCGTGGTGTTAACCAGCAGCCCCCCATCTCCGTCTCTTGTATCTTCTTTCCGCCTTTCCTATAATCATCCTCACTCCTCAAATCATGATTCACGAGTTGACTGACCTGCTGGCTCTGGCAGTGGTCCATGGGTCATGTGAGCCAGGAATTCCCTCAAAGGGTTTTATGAATTCTCTCCTGCTTTCCCTCTACTCTGGATGAAGATGTGATTGCTTTGCTTCTCTGTGCTCTGGCCATAATGAGTCACTGCCCTCTTTAGAACAGAATCAATGAAAGGCTTTGAACTTCCAGAGCATGAGTGAAATAAACCTTGCCTTTTAAAAGTCAAAAAAGCAAAAAATAAAAACAAACAATACCCAACAACAACATTAACAAAACCAAAAAAATCTCAAAAAGCTGGACACTAGATCAGGAGAGATTAGATTAGAGTCTAGAGTCAGCAATCAAGACGTAAAATGAATGAAAAGAGAGAGAGAGAGAGAGAGAGAGAGAGAGAGAGAGAGAGAGAGAGAGAGAACAAAATGCAGGATAAGTGAATTTTATTTATTGAATACTATTCAAAATTGAATAAGTAAAAAAAAAATTTTAAAAAAAATGTAATGCCCATTTCCACCTGAGGATCTCAAGGTACAGTGTCTCTCCAACTCGTAGGCCGAAAAGGAATAAGGCTAATAAGAAATAGCTGGAGAGGTCCTGAAGACACTTGAACAGCTTGCAAACAGCTTCTCAGTCCTTCCATCTAAGATGCAGTCCACTATCTACAGCCTGATCTCATGGAGGTATTTTCTCAGACTGGGCTCCCTTTTCTATGATGAGTCTAGCCGTGTCAAGTTGACATAAAACTAACAAGCACAGACAGCATGCCAACTCTGACTAGTAGATGACAGTGACTTTTCCTACACAACCTGTTCAAAGCCTTTCATTGTAAGCATATAAGAATAGGAATCTATTTCAGGGAAAAACAGATGTTCTGAAAATAGGTGTTGGCTCCTACATAGCACCAATATTTCCTAAAATCAATGACTAAAAACAATAAAACACTAACCAGGTGTGGAAAGGACTACAAACTCATCTTATGGGCTTCGAAATAATCTAGACATGACCTTGATTCCTCATATGGTAAATTTTAAGTTCAACGGTAAACAATGAGAGAATGAAAACCCAGTTTTGTTACACAGATATAGCAACTGCATTGGTAATTTTTATTTTATACCTCAGCTTATGTTGATGCATTTATGCTAATATTTGGGTCTACACAGCCTTAGACTTTGAGCACCCCCTATCTAAATTTAAAATTACATGTTTCCAAATCTAAAGCCTAATGAGTGTCAGTTTAATCCAACAAGTGAAAATTTCAAAGGCTGATATAACACTTTGTAGTCAAAATTTGTCAATTCCCAAAAGATGAGATTAAAAACAAGCTGGACACCCAGGAGTGCAAACATTATATCCTGTATCAATGTGTCTAGTATCTAGAGTTTGCAATGGTCTTTTATCTAGTTTTACTGTCTATAACATATGTGGCCCCTCTTGAGCAACTTTCAGTTGGTTCTTGCAGCTTTCCTTGGCAGACATCCTACATTTTTGGCATCTCCAGTATCCTAGGATCTTCATAGCAACTTAAGCTTCACCTTTACAGCTGCATGTGTGATACGCTTAGGAGTTCACCAGGGAATCCATCTTGTTACATGCAGCCAGGCCTCAGTGGCTTTATAGAACCTTGAAGCAAGCCTGAAGAAACACTAAATGAGTGATAATGTAAAGTTCTACTTTCAGCTTGATATCCTTGGACCAAAGTTATAGCAACATTTAAGCAACTGATCTTAAAGAGGTCCTCCATCTCTTTGTTCAAGTGTGTGTGCATAGCTAAACACCCTGAGTGACCCTTACCATCAAGACACCTTTCCCATTGCCTCGATGAAAACTGGACTTTAATCTTTAAGTTCAGTGGTATTAACAGTCACAATTGTTTTTTTAAACATGCTTTATATTCTTGACCCTACCTTTAACCATGACCTCACTCCTTTCCTTTCCAAAGTACACATTTCCACATACGCATGCTATCCCTCGCTAGAAATGATATCTAAATGTGGTGAGCAGTAACTGTGCCACAGTCTGAACTTGATGCCACCTTTAACTTTCTTCTGCCTGAGAATTTAGTCAATGATCTCTAAATTCATCCTCACTCAAGTTTCAGGGCACATGCTGAATGCAGCCAGAATTTTTGGCAGAATACAGCACTGAAGTACTAGCCACGTCTGAGATATAATCTTTGTTTTTCTGTGAAATTTCATCGGCTTGGCTGCCACTATCTACACTTCTCTAGGCATTTTGACCTTGCCAGGTGTCACCAAAAATGGTTCATTAAGTTCTGACTTTTTGATATTTCAGCACTTTCCTAACCCACAATAGACTTTTCCACCTTCTTCCTAAAAACGACTTCTAAAGCCTTGCACATCATATGGCCAGCTTGGCCATAGAGCGTCCCACAACTCACTACCAATTTTCTTGTCATTTACTTTTCTCATTGTTGATATAAAATCCTTAGTTAAAAAGCAGCTTACAGAAGGGAGTGCTTATTCTGGTTCACAGCTTTAAGGGTTATTTTAGTCTATTGTGCCTCCTCCAAAGGTATGGAGGCGAGACAGATCTGACTAGATCAGGAATCAGAGATACGACAGGAGTAGGGCCAGGCTATACGCTGCATTCTCAAACTTTGGACTGAATGTTCAAACACATGAACCCTTGGTAAACATTTCACATTCAAAGTGTGACATTTGATTCTAAACACTAGAGGTTTCATTATGCATGTGCTAGTGTCCCCCAAATCTATCTAATTCTTTTTAATTTGAGGTAATTTTAAAATATGTTTTGGTAATTTTTGAGGGTTTTTGTTTATTACTTTGTGTTATTTTTAAGTGTGTGTGCACATGCATATGTGTGCATGTCCACAAATGCCAGTCGAAGCCAGATGTGTTGGATCCCCCTGGAGTTAGAGTTACAGGCAATTATGGATTACCTAACACCTATGCTAGAGACTGAATTCGGGTCCTCTATAAGAGTAGTGTGCTCTTCCAACTGCAAAGTTATCTGCCTAGCCCTTGTTTTGGTCATTTTCAATGTACAATGAATATTCTTCACAAAACCCACAGCTGTACAATTCATTGAGATCATCCCCCTGCATATCTAATTTGTAACATTTTTTTACTTAATCCTAAATTCAAAGCTTCCTAGAATTAAAATATAATATTAAATACTTTTGCAAGAACAATAAAAGATTTGAAGATGATAAACAGGAGAGCCATCTTCCTAAGGACAAAAAAACCATTAACGAAACTTTTTATTAATAATCCATACTGTTTATTTCCAAAAAAGTTCAAATACACTTTTTAAATATATACCAATAATGATATTTCAACAAAATATCTTGTTATTAAAAATTTTCCTAAGAAACACTTGTTTTGACTCTGTTCTGCTAGACCCAATCCACACTCTTGTCTCTAGTGTTACAACAGAATACCAGCTGCAGCCATCCCTCCCCAATACCCAGGTCTCCTGTGGATACCACAGGCCATCCCCCCTAACCCCACTCTTCCTACTTGTTTCTGTGTCTCAGCCCATAACCCCAGAAAACATACTCTGTTAACCCACAGGCCATGCCTGCCAGAAAAGCAGGTGGGCTGTTATAGACCATCTCCTGTCTGTTTCCCCAAAGTCAATCTACACTCTTGTCCCAAGAGTTGTAACAGAACACCAGCTGCAGCCTTCCCTAAACCCTGCCCATTACCCATGTGGATCCCTGCTAACCGCCCTCTGCCACTCATCACTGTATCTCAGACCCCAGCTCCAGCAGGTACCCCCTGGTAACCCAAGAGCTGCTACTCCCAGGACAGCAAACAATCCTCTGCTACCACTCTTAAAGATCCAATCCCCCTAGTTCCATCCCCAGCTCTTAGCTGGAAACCTGCTGTGGTCTTCCTTTCCTCTCTATCTACACTATTCCCGAAAGATCACAAGGACCTTCTCTTCCAAACTTCCCTTCCCAAATTCATCCCAGTATCTCAGCCTCTAACACCAGTGGGAATTCCCAGAGAACATACCAGATGAACAGGCCAGTAAACAGGTAACATGTAGCCACCACACTTTGAGAATACAGTGAGAAAACAAAATTCATGGAACTAAACACCCACCCAAAGACAAATCCAAAAATTAGCACCATGACTGTTAATAACCCCAACCACAGATGTAGAGAAGCCAGCATAAAAACACATTCAATAACATACAGGGAAATATGTTTCCCCTAGAGCCTAGGTATCCTACCACCTGGATATTCCAAGGATTTCTTGAAGCACACACACACACACACACACACACACACACACACAAAACATCAAAAGAGCCTTTATAAATATTGTAGAGATCTTTAAAGAGAAAATGTGTAATTCCCTTAAAGAAATCCAGAGGACACAAGCAAATAGTGTAAAGAAATAAATACGACTGTTCAAAACCTGAAATTGGAAAATAGAATCAAAAAGAAAACCCACACTGAAAAAATTCTGTAAATGAAAAATTTAGGAACTTGAAGAGGATGGGAAGAACCTGAAGAATAAAAAAATGGGTCAAGACAGAAATAAAGAAATTAAAAACATTCTAGCATTCAATGAAAATGAATATACAGCATACCCAAATTAATGGGATACACTGAGAATGCTGTTAAAAGAAAAGCTCATAACACAAAGCTAGCAGCTTTAACAACACACGGAAAACTATAGAACAAAAAGAAATAATCACACCTAAGAGTAGAAGGTAAGAAATACTCAAACACGGGAACAAAACCAATAAGATAGAAGCAAAGAAAACAATACAGAGAATCTCTGAAACAATGAATTGGTTCTTTGAGAAAATCAGTAAGACAGGCAAACCCTTATCCAAACTAACTAAAAGATGCAAATATCCAAATTAAAGAAATCAGAAACAACAAGCGGGATATAACAATAGACACCAAAGAAATCCAGAGAATTTATGACAGCATATAAAAATCTGTACTCCACCAATCTGGAAACTCTAAGAGAAATCGACAATTTTCTCAATAGGTACCACTTAACCAAAGTTAAGTTAAGATCAGATGAACAATTAAAATAGATCTACAATTCCTAAGGAAATAGAAGCAGTCATTGAAAGTATCCCAATCTCCTCTGCAGCCCACCTCCAAAAAAAAAAAAAAAAAAAAAAAAAAAAAAAAAAAAAAAAA
>NW_021604782.1:2767485-2885522 GCF_004785775.1 Grammomys surdaster
AAAAAAAAAAAAAAAAAAAAAAAAAAAAAAAAAAAAAAAAAAGAAAACAAAAACAAAACAAAACACAGGGCCAGATGATTTTGCCACACAATTCTATGACACTTTAAAAGAAGAATTAACATCTGTATTCCTCAAATTGTTTTATGAAATAGAAACAAAAGGAACATTGTCCAGTTCACTGTATGATACCACAGTTGCCCTGATACTCAAAGTAACAAAGAAACAGAATGATAGCCCAGTTTCCCTTATAAACATAGACATTACAATACTTAGTAAATTACTTGTGAACTGAATCCAAGAACACATCAAAAAGATCGTCTACCATGATCAACCAGTCTTCATCCCAGAGAAGCAAAGGTGGCTCAATATACAAAAATCAATAAGTATAATCCACCACATAAACAAACTGGACAAAAAAAAAACCTATCTTATTAGATGCAGAAAAGGCCTTTGACAAATTCTAACATTCCTTCATGATGAAAGTACTGGAGAAATTAGGGATAAAAAGGACACACCTAAACACAATAAAGGAAATTTACAACAAGCCTATAGCCAACATCATATTAAATGGAGAGAAATTCAAAGCAATTCCACTAAAATGAGGAACATGGCAAGGTTGTCCACTTTCTTCATATGTATTCAATATAGTAGTAGAAGTTCTAGCTAGAGTAACATGACAACTAAAAGTGATCAAGTGGATACAAATCAGAATGGGGAAATCGTCAAATTGTCCTTATTTGCAGATGATGTGACAGTATACATACGCGTTGCTAAAAATTGCACCAATGAACTCCTACAGATCATAAACAATTTAAGCACAATGGCTGAGTATGAGATTAACAACAACAGAAAATCTGTAGACTTCCCACACACAAATGAAAAGTGGACTGAGAACATAATCGGGGAAACAGCACCTTTCCCAATGTCTTCAAATAATATTAAATATCTTGCGGCAACTCTAACTAAGCAAGTGAAAAACTTATAGCATGGAAACTTCATGTCTTTGAAGAATAAAATTGCAGAAGGTATTCTTTCTATCTTCTGAAATCTTCTTCACTAGATATCAAGATGGAAAGATCTCCCATGCTCATGGATTATTAGGATTGACATAGTAAAAATGGCCATCCTACCAAAAGCAATCTAAAGAATCAACACAATCCCCTTCAAAATTATAAACCAATTCTTTAGAAATCTTAAAAGGACAGTTCTCAACTTTATATGGAAAAGCAAAGTTCAGGACATCTAAAACAATCATGAAAAAAATAGAAAAACTGCTGGAGGTATCACATTCCAATTTCAAGCTGTACTATAGAACTCTAGTAATAAAAACTCCATGGTGCTAGCATAAAAACAGACACAGTCATCAATGAAATTGAACTGAAGACCAATAAATAAACACTCAAGTGATCATCTAAATCTTGACAAAGAAGTCGAACACACACTTAAAAAGGAGAACATCTTCAACGAGTGGTGCTGGTGCTAGTAACTGGAGGTCTGCATGTAAAAGAATGCAAATAGATTTATATTTATCACACTGAACAAAACTCAAGTCCAAATGGGTCAAAGACATCAAGTAAAACCAGATACACTGAACCAGATAAAAGAGAAAATGGACAATAACTTTGAGGCATTGGCAGAAGAGACGACTTTCTGAAAAGAACACAAGACAGACATCAAGCTCAACAATAAATGCAACCTCAAAAAAACAAAAAAACAAAAACAGTAAAGCTTCTGTAAGGCAAGGGACACACTCAATCAGACAAAATGGCAACCTATAGAATGAGAAAAACTTTTTTCCAACTCCACATTCATTAGAGGACTAATATACAAAATGTAAGGAATTCAAGAAACTAGATATCAAAAAAAATCCAAATAATTCCATTAAAAGTGAAGAATAGATATAAATAGAGAATTCTCAATAGAGAAACATCAGATGGCTGAGAAACACTTAATGAAATGTTCAACATCCTTAGCCATCCGGGAAATCCAAATTGAAACTACTTTGAGATTCCATCTTACATCGGTCAGAGTGGCTAAATCAAAAATGCAAATGACAGCTCATGCTGGCCAGGATGTGCAGCAACAGGAAAACTCTTCCATTGTTGGTAGGAGCACAAACTTGTGCAGCCATTATGAAAATCAATATGGGAGTTACTCAGAAAGTTGGGAATCAGTCTACCTCAAAAACCCAGTTATACCACTCTTGGGCATATACCAAAAGGACTCTCTATTCCATCACAAAGACACTTGCTCAACTGTGTTTATTACAGTTTCATCCATAATAGCCAGAGAAAAAAACCCACAATCTAGATGTTCTGTCAACAGAAAAATAGATAAGGAAATTGTGTTACATTTACACAATGGAGCATTACTCAGCTGATAAAAAAATGACATCACGAATTTACAGGCAAATGGATTGGAACTAGAGAAAATCATCCTGAGTGAAGTGATATTACCCGTTAAGTAAATGATAACCAAGCTACAATCCATAGACTCTGAGAGATTAGGTATAAAGGAGGGCTTTCAGAGAGGCCCAGGGGACTCCCTGGGAGGGTGAACTAGAATGGATTTCAGGGATGGATTGAGTGTAGGTGGGGATGGGAGTGGTGGATCAGGTGGGAATTTGAGATGAGATGGCGGGAGAGAATGTGGTGGGAGACAGCTGGATTCCGTAGGGCATTTGAAGGGTGGTGTGGAAACTTACCGCTGTGGAGATTTCCTAGAATCTATGAAGGTGATTCTAGTGAGGACTCATGGTAATGGAGGATTTGGAGTCTCAACTTGCCATCTCTTGTAGTCAGACAAGACTTCCAGTGGTGGGACTGCGTTGTGTTCAGGTAAGTTGTTGTCCAAGGGGACCCCATAGAAAACCCCAGTCTAGGATGTTGCTCCCCAGTCTAAAAGGTTGCTGTCTGTAAACTGACAGCGGTATCCTGTTGCTTAGGACAACACCCACAGAACTCATTGAGCAAGAGAAGTCTACCTGCTGCCTACATGGAGCCCTCAGCCTTACATTCCAGCTTCTTTGGTGTGGGAAGGTATTCTGTCAGCTACTGAAAGAGAAACATGGACAGAAACCCAGCCACAAAACCTTTGCCCCCAAATCTGTCCTACCTGCAAAATATACTAGGGCAATGATGGCACAGAACTTGTGGATAAAGCCAATCAATGTCTCATTTGACCTAAGGAACATTCCACAAGCAGGAACCCATACCTGATACTGCTTGGTGATGAAGAACTAGGACTAGATAACCCAGAGACTTAGGGTAAACCAAACACTACTAGTCTAAGAGCAAACAAACAACAAGCAAATAAATAAACGGGAATCCAATAAAATGATTCCTAATGATATTCGTCTATATTCATAGATAAGTACCTTATCCAGTCGTCGTCAGAGAGGCTTCCTCCAGCAGCAGATGGGAACAGATACAGAGACTCACAGCCAGACATTAAGTGGAGAGACAGTCTAAATTGATGGTCACCATCAAACCCCTCCCCTCAGAGCTCTGGGACTCCAACTGACAAGGAGGTGGAAAAAGTGTTTGGTCAGAAGGGATGGAGGATACCAGGAGGACAAGGCCTTCCTAATCAACTAAACAAGGTGCATGTGACCTCACTGAAACTGTAGCAGCAGGACACATCCTACATGGTCTATACGAAGTTCTCTGAGTATGTATTATAGTTATTAGTTTAGTATTTTATGGAACTCACCACTGTGAGAATGAGTAAGCATTAAACTCTTGTGTCTGCTCTTGGGATTCATTCTCTTGTGGGGTTGCCATGAATAATGCCTATAAGATAGTTTTAGTTCATCTTATTATATGTTCTTTAGTCATGTTTGTTATCTCTTAGAATCCTATTCTTTTATAATGAAGGATAGAAAGAGCATGGATACGGAGGAGAGGTGAGGGGAATGAAGTGGGATTAGTAGAAAAAGGGGAACCTATAACAGGGTAGATTGTACGAGAAAAGAATCTATTTTCAATAAAAGAAAAGAAAAAAACAGCCATTTCCATTTTATAGGAAAATATTAGGACTTGAGGACTTCGGGATAACAATTGCCAGTACCTTCTTAAGCAAGAGATTAATGCAAATTAGCCTTTTTTCCTTTATTTATTTTCTTTCTTTTATTGGATATTTTCTTTATTTACATTTCAAATAAAAAGGTCTTTCCAGGTCTCCCTTCTGGAAACCCCTATCCCATCCCCCCCTCCCCCTGCCTCTCTATGAGGGTACTCCTCTCCCATCCACTCCTGCCTACCCAACCTGGCATTCCCCTATACTGGGGCATCTTCCCACTTATGTCCAGTAAAGCCATCTTCTGCAACTCAGCTTCCACACTGCGGTCTATTGAAAGTCAGCCCTCCCTCGAAACAAAGGTTTGTCTCTGCGGACTTCTCAACGCCCACTTGCACGGGCAGTCGGTTGACCACCGACCCCGGTACCTAACCGGGGAAACGAGGCGGGGAGGAGGAGAGATGTCTTTCTCCTCTGTCTCCCGACACAGCTCTCATCCTCTTTCCTCTTCCCACTTTTTTCCCTCCAACAGGTCCTGTGCCATTGCCGTGGCCCGTCCTCACCGCTGCTGAGCCTTGGATCCCTCCATGTGTACTCTTTGGTTGGTGATCCAGTTCCCGGGAGCTCCAGGGGGTCTTGCTGGTTGACACTGTTGCTCCCCGCACAGGGCAGCAAACCCCCTCAACTCCTCAGTCCCTTCTTCAACTCCTCCATCAGGGACCTCTCCCTCAGTCCAACGGTTGGCTGGAGCATCTGTCTCTGTATTTGTCAGGCTCCAGCAGAGCCTTTCAGGAGACAGCCATATCAGGCTCCACAGTCAGCAAGCACTTTCTGTATCCAGTTTGGCGACTGTATATGGGATGGATCCCCAGGTGGGGCAGTCTCTGGATGGCCTTTCCTTCCGTCTCTGCTCCACACTTTATCTCCGTATTTCCTCCTGTGAGTATTTTGTTCCCCCTTCTAAGAAGCCCTAAAGCATCCACGTTTTGTTGTTCTTCTTGAGCTTCATGTGGTCTGTGAATTGTATCTTGGGTATTCCTAACTTTTGGACTAATATTCACTTATCAGTGAGTGCATACCATGTGTGTTCTTTTGTGGCTGGGTTACCCCACTCAGGATGATATTTTCAAGTTCCATCCGTTTGCCTGGGAATTAACCATGGTATTCTTACTCTCTTACTCAAGTCAGGAGAGCTTGCTAGGATAATGCATCAACTCCACGAAGCTTGTCCCTTTGTCCATTTACTTGCATTCCCAATGCTTTGATAGGCAGCTAATAAAATGTGCCCTGAAGTGTCCTTTATGAAAAAATAGAAATTCTATTTTCATGTTTATGTATTTCTTGTGTGTACAAGCATGCACACATGTGATCACATACATACATACACACACATTTGGTGTATGCATGTGGATGTGGTGGGGTCCACTTGCCGGTGCATGTGCACAGGGATTATAGATGTGCACCATTTGTTCCAGCTTTTGTGGGGGTCCTGAGGATCCACACTCAAATCCTCATGCTTGTATAGTAAGCTATTTCTCATGCAGCCATTCTCCATGGGAACACTAGTTAGTCTAAGTGTTTCTATGAGACTCTATATTTTAAAAAAAAAAGTCTAAATTCTAGCTGGTATATGCTGGAAAATCTTTTATTTTCTTTCCCTATAAGTTGGTATAACTTAAAGTAACAGTAAGAAATTCACACTTAGAACAAAGTGGTTTTCGGCAGGCACTTCTTTTCTCTGTCTTATTATTGAAGCCTGCAGAGTGTTGTTTGGTAGACTGTTATGTGCAGAGGAGTTTTGATCCAGCAACATGGCTTTTCTGGGAAGGAATCACATCCAAAGATATGATCCAGCCAGAATGAAGACATGCCTTGGATTAGAGTATGATCTGGCTGGAATACAGATATGCCCTTAGTGCATATCTTTAATTCCTAACGATGAAGGTAATGTTAGTTTGTAGAAGGAAACAACCATATTTGAAAGTGATCTCTAGTTGAGAGGCAAAGTGGTGAATCAGAGAAAGATTTGACAGAATGAGTCAGAGAGATAGGATATGCCTAATTCATACAAGAACAGCCAAGGAATAGATGCTACTTGAGAGCAGAGAAAAAAGGGGTGTGTGATGTGTGGTGTGTGGTGTGTGGTGTGTGGTATGTGGTGTGTGGTGTGTGTGTGTATGGCAGATTTCTTGGGTCAGTTTTACAGAGACAGGTTAACAGGCTAAACATAAGTGAAGACAGAACTAGCCAAAGAATGAGAAGAACCCAGAAGATTAAAACATGTCACCAAAGTTAGTATGAGGCCAGGCAGACCAATTTGGTCAGAAGCAAAGGAAAAGCTGATTGAATCAGTCAACCTGGAAGATTAGATTGTGTGGAGCCTAGAAGCTTGCAGGTTTCGGCCCAGGGATAGTTAGAACAGAGAAGGCAATGCTCTGGGTCCAGCCCAAGCCATGTATTCACACAGCAGCTTGGGTATGGCTCTTATCTCATCACTCCATTTGAAGAAGTAAACATGGCATTTACAATCATCACCAGCCCACAGGTCATCTATTTGCATGGAGGAAAATGGAAACCAACTAGAAAAATTAAAGACACAGAATACAGACATGTACTGTAATGCAATTCCAGCTAAAGCAAACAATACCTCTCAACATAGATGAAATCACTAAAGTCACTTTTGTAAGTGAGCCCCAAAAGCCAGTTGCGACAAAGCAGAAGTCTTCTGCTACATATTTAAAACCTTATCTCGGATATCTTATAATCTGCTAGTCTAGAACATAATTTCAAAGAGTGATTTTTTTTTCAGTGCAACCACAAAACTGATCAGCAGGAAGGAGCTATCAGGCACACATCCAACATCAATGGAGTTGATCGGGGAGGGTGAGAGGGTCTGTTAGTGATAGACCATTTACCTAGCAACATAGAATCCTAGATTTGAATCTCTCAAAAAACTACTTTAAAATTACAGATTTAAGGTAGAGTACATCCTCAATGAGATCTAATGGTATTGGTGGCTCAGATCTCTAACCGGCCATTCAAAGTAAGTAATCACACTCACTGGCTGTGTAACACTCTGGATTAAAGGTCATGAGAGAAAGCAAACAAGTGCAGGGCACTAAGCATAAACCTAAATATTCTTTCCTGGTTTTTTTTTTTCAACAACCTTGAAAACCACAAAGGCCTCATTGTTAATGTGATTGAATGCTGAGGGGCATTTAAAGTTTTTGCAAAGGAAGATTAGACAAAATACACCTGGGATTGACTGTGAATCTTAATATATTTGAAATGGTCTGGTCCTGTGATGTATCCAGGCAACTGGAGATCTTAAAACTGGCAGTGGGATAGGAGATGAAAAAAGCCTTAGTAGTCATTCATAATATTATCAAAAGGTGAATTCAATTCCTATGCGCAAAAATGAATTTCTTTTCTTTGATTTTTTTTCTTGAAATCACAGTTATGATATGTGGTTTCAATAACTCTTGCTAGCTAGATCTAGTTATCAGATTTACTTTTATTTCATTAATGAAGTTCAAGAAAAATGAATTGCTCTACAGAATAATTGTTTCCATTGAAAACTTTTTAAACCATTAATATATATATGAAAAACAATAATATTCTTGATAATTAAAGTGTACAGAATGAAGATCTAGCCACTCTTAAAAACTTTTAAAGATGTATCTGTTTATTCACTTACCTTTGTCACAGTACGTGAGGGGAGGGAAGAGGAAAATTGAGGCCGTTTCTTCTCTCCTCCCACTCTGTAGGTCCCAAGTGTCAGCTTGGCCGCAATCACCTTTACCTACTGAGCCATCTTACAACCCTAGACACTTTTCTAGAAGCTGAGAATCTGCAAAGTTTAATGCTCAGATGGCAGCTCAAAATAAAGCTTCACTGATCTCCTGGGTCCAGTGTTCTTTGGATGCTAATAAATTATCACTTGGTTTATTGAGAAGAAGCTAGATGGAAAACTCACAGGCTTACAAGAATTTCAAATAAATAACTCACTAAAATATCAGAATTTCCTCAAAGAAACTAATTGATATACATATGCTTCCACTGCCAGTGGAGAAAGGTTAAAAAGTAGTTCCAGTGGATTCATGATAGAAAGAACGTGACATGGACTAAGAAATTACTGAGTTGTGGGTGTGACTCTTCCATTATTTCATCCACCTAATGTCACTCTCTTGACTTCTTATTACAACTTTTACTTCACAAACAAGGGAGGAACAATCGGCCAGGATCCAGTGGATTACCTATTGCCATACAGGAAGCTTTGGGCCAGCACTTGAAGTCAGAGCTATTTCTCCACTTTCATCACTTCTGAATGGGCCCAGATTATTAGAACTTGGGCTCAAGCATTCATTTTTACATATTTCCTGATGAGAATCTTTGTGTGCAGATTGACAAATTGCTCAAAACCATGTCAATAAGATTGTGTAGACATAATATTCTAAGTCACTTTATGTGCGTACAATTCCTAGGATGGAATAAGACCCCAGTGGAAAGAAATGCAAAGAAGGATATCCTTTAGAAGTTAAGAATCAGAGGTTCTCTGTTTTTGCTGATCTGCTTTAGCTGGGTTAAAAAAAATGTTTTTGAGGCACAGAACCCAAGGGAAACATTCCAAACATGGAATACCTAATAGACCACTGAGACACTACTGACTGTCATCTGTAAAAGGGCTGAGAACCTGTCCTGTGAAATCTCCACAGAACCCAGTGTCCTGAAAGAGGGAGATCAGCCTTGGTATTAGAAATAGCATCTGAAGAGAAAGCAAAAGACACAGACACAGGCATGGAATGACCTCATTTCTACCTGAAATTGTCTAAAAATGTGGTGCATTCTGAACTCAAAGAGCTCTAATAAAATTAGTTGTTGGGAAGCATCTCTAGATTACAGTTTTTAGTGGGATTGTGAATTCATTAATTTTTGATGGAAGCAGAGGGATGAAGCCCTAGATAGATGTGCTCCATTGACATAGGCACAGCCATGGCAAAGACCAAGGCCCTGGACCCATGGAAAACTAGCAAAGCCATTCACATATGGACTAGGCTATAGAAAGATGGTAAAGATTTCTTTAGGGCTTCAAATATGAGTATTTATGGATAAGTCTGTCCAATGACTAGCAACTGTAGCTTCTTCCTCCTGAATGTTTATAGTCCCCAGACTGCTCACCCACAGAGACCTTCTTCTGAGATTGCCTAACTCCTCTTCCTGAACTGCACATGATAAAATGGGCTGAGGTTCTGGGTTTCTGGCATGGTAGATGTTCTCCATTAATGAGTCCCCTCCTGCCTCATCCCAGCTCTCCTCTTTCACCTGCCTGTCTTTTCTTTATTTTCATGCGTGTCATGATTTGAGAACACAAGGCACACGTGATGTGGCAACTTTTCTCCTCATTTTATGCAAATACCTGATAGAAACAACTTAAAAGAGAGAAAGATTTCTTTTTGCCTCAGTGGCTTCTGGTTTGGTCCACTGCTGCATGTCCCCATCACAGCTATAGAGAAGCATGTGGTGAGATCTTCAACTCTCGGTGGGTTGGAAGCAGAGAGAGAACGTAGGAGACTCTATAGAAAGAAAATAGCTTCCAAGAACACACCCTCAGAAAACCATTGCCCTCATGTAGGCCCCAACTCCTGCCTTCACTTCCTTCCAGTATTTCTGTCGTGTTATGAGGTTTTCCAAGGATTAACTACTCATTTGGTTAAAACCTTCATGATCTAGTTGTTTATGGAAGCACCATAAAATATTCACCCAGATTAATGCTTTATTGATCCTATTTCAATCAAGATGGTTAATAAAATTTAAACCTAACAGCCACCATTGTCTCTTATGGATGCTTTAACAAATTATATGAAATTTAAAGCCTAAAGCCAAAATTATTCACTTACAGTCCTGTATTTCAGAAGTCAAAAAACTCTAAGTGGCTAAACTGAAGCTGTCAACAGGTACTATCTACAAGCTCTTCTAGAACAATCTGTTTGCTTTGTCTAAACTCTAGAGCCATGGTTCTCAATCTGTGGGTCATGATCCCTTTGGGGGGGGTCACATATCAGATATCCTGAATATCTGATATTTATATTATAATTCATAATAGCAGAAAAATTACAGTTAAGAAGTAGCAGCTTAATTTTTTTATGGTTGGGGATCACCACAACGTGAGGAATTATGTGTTAAACAGTCACGGCTTTAGGAAGGTTGAGAACCACTGGTCTAGAACCTGCTAGTATTCTCTGGCTTATGGCATCCACTTGTTTCTTCAGGTTCAGTCATATACATTATTATCAGCTGAACATTCTTTGGGTTAATTTAGGTATAAATTATGAGCTGTAAAAATGCAGCTTCCTTAGTAGCTGCTGAGCATTGAGTGGTATGGCTCTCAGCTCCTAAAGTCTGTTGCTGTACATTACTTTTCTAGCAATCAGAGCCAACAGGCTACTGACTGTGGCTCTTCATCACTGTCTACTAGCCCCACACTTGGTGTCAGTGACCCTCAGTATTACCAGTCTTCAGTGCAGCCAACTCAGCCTGGTCCTCTGGAGATAAAATAGCAGGCTCAATAAACAATTGTTCCGAAGGAGTATTTATTAGGCATTAGGCTGCAGTATACTAGGCAGCAGCACACAGAGTGACCTGGTATGAATACTGGGTACCAAGATGGAGAAAATGGCTCATGCACAGTCTGCATTGGTAGAAGAGGGGCTCTTTGTAACTCCAGGGTGAGGACATCTGTAGTGGAACATTGGAATCATCTGGAGGACCTGGAGTGAGGATGGTCTTAACATATCTTATGGTCCTGTGGAGTATTGTTCTAGCCTCTTCTATCTCAGTGTCTTCAAATCTCTGTCTGTTATGGACTCTTCCATCACCCTTTTCACTTAGAAGAGTTTTTGTGATTATACCAGGTAATTGAGATTAAGCTCTGCATTTCAAACTCCTTAAAGTGCTCTCTTCTGCAAACTCCTCTCTGCTGTGTTAGGGAACATTCGCAGGTTCTTGGCATTCCAAGTAGATGTCTTTGAATCTAACTAGCACATCAGAACTTCTGTACATTCTCCTAGCATGAAAGACATTGTCAGAGAGTATTCACAAGGCTCTCTTTGGCTCCCACAGGAGAGGTATGATATACCCCCTCACACCCACATTGCTCAAAACAGCAAGGAGTAGCCACCTCTCAGTGACAAGAGCTGGTACTCCACACAGATCCCAGTGTAGGAAACAACTGCATCCCAAATCCAGAAATTTGCACATAAGAATAGCAAAAATAAAAATAAAAAATAAAGATCAAGGCTACCACCGTCCTTCTTTCAAATATCCACATAATTCTCCCATCAGCTCTATCTTCAAGACTCTTCACTGATAACCTGGATACTTTGCTTTTGAAACATTTAATATTTATCTCTTCAGAAAGATAAAAGACCGTCAAAAGCAAACACAATGAGCAATCACAGAACTTGGTACACATTAGATATACAATACATATCAAATTAACCTCCGTTTATTTGTTTTAATAATTTCACTACCAAAAAGCACTCCATAGACATGATATTTTCACAGTGCTTGTTACATATATCATACCCATTGCGTCAGGAGTCTCTGTGGACAAGGAGTCTACAGAATATGTGATATGTGTATGTGTGTGCCAGATATTACGTGTGTGATTAGGGAAAAAACCATCCTTTTCTGCAATATAGCAATCTGGAATATAGCATCCAGATCCTCCCATGTCTGGCTTTCCTCCTGGCAGATACATTGCTTATATCCTTGGACATTTGACAGGGTGAAGGTTCAGCCTCACCCAGAGCAGAATGAAAGATGGTCACAGTTTATTTTTGAGAAGCAATTGGCTGTCTTAACCATGTCACTGTTGAATGGCCACAGTTACTTTTTCCATAATGAAAGGTCTAATTGTTTTGGGTTCCAGCTTTCATTTTCAAGCTGGCCTGGGGCATTAGTGTCTGTCTCCATTAGTCTTTGCTCGAAGTTATTTGTATGACACTTTCTGTGCCAACTGCATTACAGAAATGTTGACGGCCAGTATTTTGTCCTGTGATAATTGGTTGCTTTCAATGTTAGACGTGCCAAGCTGTTAATTAGCTTGAGGTAAGGACGGAACAAGCGCATTTTATCATCATTCCAATCTGCCAGCATTATCTTCTTTTAAAGTAGATATCTGTTTAAGTGTTTTCGAGAAGTGCTTGTTTTCCCAAAATAATCATCCTGGATTACTGAGTTATGAACAGCTGCCTATTATGAGCGTTGCCTTAGTTCATTACTCAAAGCATGAACCACGGCGTTACTAGTGCACAGAGAATTTACCGGAAACCCTCTTTGCCATGCTCTGCTGTAGCTCCCCAACTCAATGATCGACCTGAGACTGACACAATTTCACTATTCATAGAACTTTAACGGCTGATGGTTTCTTGATTAGCGAAGAAAAGGGTACACGTGTCAGAACTCAAGAGAAAAGAGAAAGAGATCTTTGCATCTTCTCCGCAGGTGTACCGATTGTTTTCATTTCCGTGTGTCCATTCTAAAAGGTTTACAGTGTTAAGTAAAAGTTTGATTATGATGGCCCCAAACCCATGGGATTTGGATTTCTAATACATGCTCCTGCTAGTATCAGTTATTTTACTGATAAACTTGAAGACTACACATTGAGTCCGCTGAGTCGGCACATCAGCAAATAATCATTAAGAATTAAGATACGGTGGCTACGACAGTGTAGTCCTTGAGCTTCTTTGAACTCTAGGAGTAACTGGAGTCGCATGTGTGGTAGCTTCTGCTTCAGAAAAGATGATCCATGCAGTTCAGTGCCCCACCTAGGCAAACAGCAAGCGATCCGATTCTCAACAAGAGTGATGAAAAAGCTAACAAACTGACAATGGTAAGATGACGCATGATGTGACAAAATAATGTAATGCCAGATTCTCAGATGTCACTGTTATCAAATATCACAGCAAAGATTTGTGTAACTAAAGAATTTGGACAAAGAGGTTGTTGGGTACCTCCTATTCTAGACCTGTTGGGTCTACTCATTTTTATACCCTTAATAGAACGAAATAATTTTCCTGGCTACCAGTTTCCTCAGTAATAA
This sequence comes from Grammomys surdaster, assembly GCF_004785775.1. Lineage (NCBI taxonomy): Eukaryota > Metazoa > Chordata > Mammalia > Rodentia > Muridae > Grammomys > Grammomys surdaster. The sequence goes on from NW_021604782.1 coordinate 2,780,606, forward strand.
AACAGAATGGGAACTAACGACACGTACACTTGAAGGCTTAGTATAATGACAGAAATGCTCTGAAGATGATCTGTGCTCAGAAATGTTAGACTTGTATTTATTGAAAATAATCATGTTAGACTATATTTTAGTAGACTGTACTTTCTACGGATGTGGGGGCTTTTACATTTTAAAATTCTTATAGTAAATGCATATTACATTCTGTTTTCAAAGAGTTCATAATCTAAAGTTGGAAATATACAAGTCTGCAATTACCCTCTTGTCACAGTGTCACCTGCCAGTGTGACATCTGGTCACTGCCATGCACTGTTCCAGACACTGCACAGTGCTGTTCTTCTGCTTCTTCATCATGGATATCTTTCTCTCTGTACGCAGATGAGTGTGCAGACCTCTGGAAACCATCCATTCATTACATGGTAGAGCTGAAACTCAAATTCAGAGCGTTTGGACACTAGACACCTCCCCCTTTACATCTATTTGTCTCCTTTTAGTTTTATTGTCATAAATATGTTGCCTTGATTTGAAGAAAATATGTTTATGTAATCTCCAGAATTCCAGACATATCATTGAAGTTTATTAGTTACTACAAATTATTTCATTTTCTAATCCTCTTGTCCTTTTTATCTTTTTCTTTACTATTAATGTTATATATATATATACATACATATAAATATATGAGTATATCTTGCTCTCTCTATTTTTTTTTAGGGCTGAAAACTTAGTATTAGATCAACAATTAGAGGGCTCTTTTTTGGGGGGGGAGATTCATTCTTCCTTTCTCCAATGTCATTAATAACTTGTAGCTCTTTATCTAGGTGTGGGATCTCTCCCTCTCTTCTGAGAGGTTCCTTGAGGCTCTGGTGTAGTTGTTCTGTTATAGATTTATTAGTTGAGGTTAGGTACCTCATTGCCAGTTGTTCCTGCATTTTGACCAGTTGTGGTTTGCTGTGATGCTCTCCATCTGCTGGAAAATGAAGCTTCATTCATGAGAGGTGGGAGCTACAAGTCTCTGAGAGTATAAAGAAAAGTGTTTAGAATGCAGTTATTGATTAAGCTTATTGTTGAAGGTTATAGGAGTATGTCAGACTTCTCAGTGGTCATAAGGATAAAAATGCAAGGTACTAGGCCTTCCAACAACTTTTCCAGAAAGAATTTTCTTCCCATTAATTATTTATTTTATTTATTTACATCTCAAATGTTGCCCCCGTCTCCTACTCCCCTTGCAGGTGGACCCCTGGGAGCTCCCAGAGACTGAGTCATCAACCAAAGAGTATACAGAAAAGTTTTTCAAAGAAACTGTGATATATGTGCTAAAAATTGACTAAGAATTTACTAAACTATAAAAGTTAGCAAATGGTATATCCAAGTGAGACAAAGGGGAAAATTCATTTATTATTTCATGTGACTTAATGTTGGCACTTTCTTGTTGCTATATAACTTTTTTCTATGAGTTGCCTGGTACAGATAATCAAAATATTATCCTTCGCACCTGTGTACTAAGAGGAATCTCATGGCCAGCCACCTGGGACTCCACAGTGCAAAGCCAGAGAGGCGGATAGGAATGCAAAGGACTTGAGAATAGTAAGCAGAGTTCCTGAGTCCAGTCTAATTCAGTGGGGGTTACTTTATGGAGGTGGCCTTGCATGCAGGCATATGGCCCCTTCCTACGTATTACTAAAGTAATGAATCTGCCAAATGCTGGCATTTAGGTTTCCTCTCAATGACTGATCTGTTTTTCTGATAACATCCTCTTCTCTGGCAATCTTTTTACAATGTCATCTCTAGTTTCTTTATCCACTCTTCTACACCATTTTTCCCATTTCAGAGTTGTTCATGTTCATCTCCATTTTCCCCATGTCTTTGTGCTCCTGAGCAAAACTTTGCTTAGTTCTTTTATGTAAAATCTTGGTTTACTTGCTTTTCTTCTTGGGTTGCAAAGACAGTTTCTAACGCCACTGGCTTGTGTGCAAGCATAGCTTTGACCACTTTAAGCTTTCCTATTTTATTAGTTATGATTCGTTGCATAGATAGTGCTAGCCTAGTGAGATTCTTAGGAAAGTGTGTTGAAATCTCCTTTTTAGTCAAGAACTTCTTTTACTTTTTAATCAATTTTTTTGGCAGATTTCATAGCAACTCTGATTATTAAAATTCAGTCCATATATATACTTTTTCACAATTCTAGTGGGTTTCGTAGTGATAAGAGTAAAATAAAGTCAAGTCAACTAACTGTGTGAATGTGAGAGATATAGCAGTACAAGGAGATCAGTCTTTTACAGGAAAAAGGCATTCGAAATGATCCAGAATAAATAGTGTCATGCTCTAGCTTTCTGTATGAGATTGATAAGAGTATCCTCAGAGGAGAATAATCTTTAGAAAGGCCACAATCAAGTAGATTAATAACAGTAGATGCTGGTCATAGCCTAGAACAGGGTTTTGAAATATTTTTTGCAAAGGGGTGAGTGGAAAATATTTTCAGACTTGCAAGTCATATATTTGGGTAGCAGCTACTAGGCTCTAGGCTCATAACAAGGATGCAGCATAGAAACAAACAAAAAATGGGTGTGACTTCACTCCCAATAAGCTTTGTTTTCTAAAATTAGTTCAGCAACTTTGTACTGTATTATTGTGTGTGACAAAAATATTAAGAAAAGGAAAGAAACTTTTGGAGGAATATGCAGAAGCAGTAAAATAAATGTATGCTGATTATATTCAAGTTGTATTCAGGAAGGGGAGGTTTAACCATTCAAATTGGTGGGAGTATGGGACCATGATTTCAATGACATTGAAATATTTGCTTTCCATTTGACTCTTTGACCATGAAAAATATTGGTAGTACCATTACCATTTTTAGCAATGCTTAAGAAATTTATGACTTGGGAAGAAAATAAATTCTTTAGGGAAAGTGGATCAAACTCCACCTTGAGCAGAGGAAGGACTGGCCTAGGGAATATGTCCAGAGAGCAGACCAGCCTTGGTTATCTGGATGGAAAAAACACTTATGGATAAGGATCCTGCTTCTCAGGCTTCTACATTCCTAGGCCAATGTGGCTTCTGTTGTATCTACCTGAATGCTGAGATGGCTATTCATAAGCAGCCAGGTGATTCTAGGAAGTCTGGATACCATGCAAACCATGTCGAGCTCTGTGGACACTGAGGTGGTCATATGAGAGGAGAGCTCCCTGGCCTCCATATTTCATAAGAGTCCTCTCTTCTCTTTCACCCATTTTCTTAACAATGCATCTCCTGGCACTATTTATGATGCTGCAGGAGTAGAGCCTGATTGAAATGTGGATGCATGCTTGGCTTGAAGTGACTGTTAGTACACTCTGAGCAATTGTGATAGATAGGTTTTGTGTTTCTCCCGGTGCCTCTCCATGTAAATTGATGACTGTTGCCCAGGGGAATGAGCTGGGCCTGAAAACACAAAGAGAGATTAGTTTAAGTGTGACAAGGCCATCATCTATAACGAGGGGCATATATCACTGTCGTGTAAGAGATCTGTGGTGCCAGGAAGACCCCTACTGCACATGGAAGGTCTCTGACTCCATGGCAGACTGTCTAAGCCTTCTTAGCTCAACTGCACTTGTTCCCTCCAAAAAAACACTCTTTATTCAAATACGACAAAATAATTACTACTACCATTTGGCTTTGAATGGCTCAATTATGGCTGCAGTCACTTGTGTTGGTAATTACTAAAATTATGGTTTGGGCCTAAGGCCAGTTCTATCTTTCTGCTCTTCCCCATGGAAGCAAGGGAAAACATTTTATGGGAAAATAGATGATTTCCAGAGCCAGGTTGTAACAATTCATTTTAAATGACCTCAGTCAATTAGAAAATAAAATGAAACAGTCTGGATAAGAACAAGGTTGGACTTTTTTTTTTTTTAATGCTCCTTAAGAAGTCTGGCACTCTATGATGGTGATCCGTGAATAATTCTAGTCTCTGCAAGAATGCAGAAAAGCCTGTGTTTTCTTTTCATAGTCTTGTTATTATGCTAACCCTGTTAGAACTTCTCATTAGTTGGTTGTTATTTGATCCATGATACTTTGATTTTCCTAGAGCAGTTATTCTGGATTCTTAACATAGTCTTCTGGAAATAAGAACACACTGGGAGTAATGTAGATTTTAGAGATTTTCAGAAGGTAGAATGTTAGGTTTAGGGACTTTCTCAGTGTTTTGTTTCTAAACGTCCTCGGTAAACAGGGGATGATACTTACTCATGTAAAAAATACAGACAACCAGAGAGGCTTCCTCCAACAGCAGGTGGGACCAGATGCAGAGACCCAGACATTATGTAGAGTTGAAATTGGAGTTCTTCAACAAATCCCTCCCCCTCAGAGCTCAGGGAATTCAGTGGACTAGGAGGCAGAAAGATTGTGAGAGAGAGAGAGAGAGGAGATGGAGGACATCAGGGGAACAAGGGACTCTAAATCACCTAATTATGGCACACAGAAGGTCACAGAGACTAAAACAGCAAGCGCAGGGCCCACTTGGGCTTACATCAGGACTTCTGTATATACTGTAGCTAGTAGATTAGCATTTATGTGGAACTCCTGACTATGAGAATCAGGGCGTCATTGATTTGTTAGTCTGCTCTTGGGACTCTTTTCCTCCTTTTAGATAGCTGTGACCAATTTTGATACACATTTTTTTTTTGCTTCATCTTATTATATTTTATTTTGTCATCTTTGGTTGTTATATCTTAGAAGACTCTTCTTTCCTAATGAGAACTAGAAAGGGAGTTGATCCAGAGAGAAGGGGTATGGGGGAACTGAGAGTAGAGGAGAGGGGAAGCTGTAACCAGGATATATTGTATAAGAAAAGAATGTATCTTCAATAAAAGAAAAAGAAAATAACACAGATGACTCAAATTCTGGTAATCAGTTTTATCCAAAGTAGCTTTGGTTAATTAGTCAGTTAATACTCCTGATTTCTTAATTTCTAAATTGGAATTCTTAAAAGAAATATTTGTCTTGGAGTGCTGGTGAGTCTCAGATGAAGACCCAAAAAGGAAACAAATCAAAATGCAACAAATAGAAAATAGCTAAAAGCATGATCTGCTGGATAGACTTCTGTTGTCTACCTGACACAAACCAGAATCACCTGGGAGGAGGGAACCACAACTGAGTAGATGCTTTGATTAGATTGGTCCTTGGGCTTGTCTGTGGACTATTTCTTGTTCGCTAATTGATGTGGGAGGGTCCAGCCCACTGTGGGCAGTATCATCCTTAGGTACCTTCTATATAATAAAGCATATTGAACAGAAGCCAATATGCAGCTTTCCACCATGGTTTCTGCCTCTGCCTCTGCCCCTTCATGAGTCCCTGGCCTATATTTCCCTCAGTGATAGACTGTAACTTTCGAACTGAAATAGTGGTATTGTATCTGGTACTGTAAAGCTAATAACCCTATAGCCCCAGTGGCTTTTAGTCATGGTGTTTATCACAGCAACAAGAAAGCAAACTAGGATACATGACAAGTATTAATTAAACTATATCAATAATCATTTCAAATGTAAGGCTTCTAACTGGACTCATTGAAACAGAGAAGATAGAAAAATAAGAGCCATCTACCCAGTCTAGCCATGAAATTTCTATTTAGAGTAAAAGGATAGTGAATTGCTGGATACTGGAGCCTCTTTCTTCATTATCTCTTGAGGTAAGCCAAGGAGGAAAAGCTTCAGCAGGGGCAAGACTTGGTCTTGTGAGATATTTATGGTTTCCTTTTCTATAATAAAACATTTATCTGTCTTAAGTTTAAGTTACTTTGGAGTGGTAGCTGACCTGCCTAAATTCCCTGTGAGGCCAGAAACTGCAGTTTCTAGTGTTTAGCACCTCAAAGTAAAACGGGGGGTGGGGGGGTGGGGGTGGGGAGGAGGGTTAGGGTGAAGGGGGAGTTAAATAAAGGGATTTGTTGCCAGAGTTCCTTTCTCTGGTGAATCAGCCAGAAGCCTCTCTGGCTAAGCTTGTTAACTCTTTGTGAACCAGAGAGGAAGGAAAGGAAAAGAATTAAGAGGCTTTATTCAGTCAAATATGCACAGACACATATACATTCAAACATTCATACACCCACATTTTGGCCCATCTGTCACAATCAACTCCACAAGTATTCATGCATGCTTACATATATACACATATACCTACACACAAATATACAGACAAACATACACATTTGGATGGATGAATGAATGGATAGATAGATGGATGGATATGGCAGAACTCCCCAAGCCAAACCATTCAACTAACAACTTTATTTCTTCTCTCTGGTGTTTTATATCTTCTTAGACAAAAAAATTCTTTAGAAAATTACTTCATAGATAAAATGTTACACAGAATGGGAGTTACAGAAGGATGTTGACATTAAGTTCAAAGAAGTGTTTCATCATAATATACTCATTATAAGTTCAAAGCTGCAGTTTATACATGGCTTTACCTTATCATAGTGCATAACTGTGACTTTATCCTTAGACTTAAATTTTTTTTCTTAAACACAAAATTGTCCCAAGTGTATTTCTCTTTTTAGTGAACTTATGAAAGCTCATTTTATTTCTTATTTTGCAGCCTTTTCTTACTATTTTGAAGAGTAGGCACATTCTATTCTTGATTCTAATTTTATTGCATATTTTCTAGCAACTAAGACCATCTTTAAAAACTTCCTAAAATTATTTGAATCAAATCAGGAATTCTATAGAATCATTACCTATTTGTCTATATAGCATTACTACAAGATTACCTAGGTCAATACCTATGAATGTTATTTATTTAATAATAACAGGAAAAGCATGTTACTAGCAGAAATCTTTCCTCAGATATAATCTCCTTGGTTTTGCCTACAGAATGAAATCTATCCTAGATTGACAGTCTATGGCAGAACTCTCAGGAAGATCACCTGCTAGTTTTGACCCTCTGCTAGATGGCTTTTGGCAGTGAATGATATACCATGTTAACACTAATAAAAAAAAACCTAAAATTGCTATGTAAAGTTGTTTAAAAAAAGCAAATATCAACACAAGAAAAATTATCAGAGAAAAAGAGATAGGTAAAGAGCTCTCATTGTATATGGAAATATCCACCTAGCAATGGGACGTCAAGATGTATGCAGCATAATGTACTAGAACGGCAAGGAGAAAAGGGCAAATGCACAATTATAGTTGGAGACGCCCATACCACCCTTCTATCAGTAACTGATAGACCAAGCAGGCATAGAATCAGTAAGGATATGGGTGACTTGATTTCTGCTGTCAATCAACTTGATCTATCTGACAGTTATAGGACAGTCCACCTACCAATACCAGATTGCACATCCTCATCAAGTGCACAGAGAATACTCATTAAGTCAGACAACATCCTGACCCATAAAATACACCTTAGCAAACTCAAAAGGACAGAAATCTAAGAGAGTATGCCTTCACATCACGATGCAGTCAAACTAGAAATAAAAGATAGAAAGATGCCTTGAAAATCTCCACATATGTGGAGGACATGGAACAGAGGCGTGGAACATGGCATTTACTCCAGAGATCTCACCTTTTTGTTATTTGTTTGTTTTAGTAGAAGAATTGCTCCAGTACAGTGACAAATGTATCTCCAAACATAATAAGCAAATACTACAGACAGGATTCTTAACTGGGCAGGGTGGCATTACCAATATCCGGAGACTTTTTGCTTGGAGTAGAGTACCACTTGCATCTTCTAGGTAGAGATAATACTTAGCATCCTATAGCATATAACAAATAATTATGCATCTCAATGAGTATAGAAACTCTGCCCTAAGATTATAAACAAAGTCAGAAGACATGGACTTCCGAGTCCTGTACTCAGGACTCAGGTCAGAAAACAAAGGGTCAAATTTCTAGCTCCTGGTGATTGGATGAGCTGTTTGGAATAGTCTTGCATCACCACCTTGACTTGATGAATCCTCACTTTAAATGGCAAGACTCCCCTCCCAGCATCCTCTTCACTTCCATGCTGCTTTCAAATTCTTAGACCTTAAGAACAGAGGGAGGAAAAGAAAAAATTAAAAAAAAAAAGAAGACAAAGATAGGAGGGATAAAGGGCGTGGTCATATTTTTTCCTGTGTTCACTGATGTGTATATAAATGATTTCTGAAATAAGTTTAACTTTTACTGTCTAACATCTCATCTGAGCCATTCTCTAATCATGTCACAAAGCTCAGGGAGTAAGAGACTAGCATTAGAAGAACACCCCCCCGCCTTACCTCCCTCTAACCAGGACTGGTAGTATGTATTGTCCTACAGTTGCAAACTTTCAAACCTTCTGCTTATCTGAAGTTACAGAATTACTATATAAGACACAATTTTTATTTTTTTTAAAGAAGGGCTAGGGAGATAGTGAGTAAAAGTGCTTGTTTTGAAAGCCTGATTCTTTGAGTTCCATTTCCAAAACCCATGCAAGGACTCTGGATATGGTTGTACAAAATTGTAATGTCAGCACTGTCTGGGAAGATTGGAAAAGACTGAAGAATCGTCCCAAAGCTCATGGGGCAACAAGCCTCGTATATATATGCATGGTGAAGCTAGCAAAGGAGATCACACCTCAGCAAGGTTGAAGAAGAAAAAAAAAACTCTTTCAGAAAGTTCTCTGATCTCTGTACACAGGCACACACACACACACACACACACACACACACACACACGAAGTGATACAGTGTATTGCATGAAACTCTAAGTAACACTTAAAATGACTGTTCTATTAAATAGCTATTAGATTCCAAAAGCTTCTCTGATTCCTCCTAAATGCCCTTCAATCTTAGGTGTTTCATCCCAGGTCTGAGTAACTGAGTGACCTGAACAACTACAACCAGGCTAAACTCCTGCAGCACACCAGAGCAGCAACAACAGCAAAGAATAATGATGTGGTCTGCTAACTACTATTTAGACATGAAATGAGTAAAAAAATCTGAATAAAAAAAATTTTTTTTTAATCATTTTGCTTCCAAAATGGTGATTCAGAGTAAAAATGTGAGTAATTCCATCTTGTGTACATATTAAACTGTTTATTCCTATGTATCCTTTAAAAGGGAAGTGACAAGTTTGTGATTAAATAATGTAAATTTAAGTATTTGCATATTATTTGGGGGAGGAGCATTCATTCATTAGGAAAGACTGCATTCCATTTGGTGTTTGCTATCTTCTGAGTCAGGCTTCTTGCTAGAGTGTTGCATTTGATCTACTAGAAGATGAATGAGTTTGAATCTCCTTTAAATCATGGGTCTGAATCCTGTCTTATTCACCATTGCATCTTAACATCACTTGCTGATTCAAAATGCAAGATGCCAAGCTTCATGACACTTTCTCTGTAACTTCAGCCTGAAATAGAACTTGCCCTGAGTTCTGAGTTCTGTCTCTAGGGTAAATAGAACAGACTAGTTAATATAAACAAATGAATCCAGCATCTAAGGTTCAGCTGAATGGGGTCTTGTTTTTTTACTGAGGAATACAATACGTGCCCTTTTCCCTTTCGAGATGAAGGCTTGGTGAGGAAGTAGTATAATGAAATAAGCTGTGCCTAGAATATTGAGTTAATTTCTGAAATTTGTCTTCACTGACCACATTATGGTATGACAAGTTGACTTTAATTTAGGTCTTTGAAGACAGATTCTTCAAAGATGAAAGTCTGCCATGAGATTACATAAGGGATTCCTGCAGCAGTTACACATGAATTGATTTGTCCTTGAAGTCAATGGTCATGATAGATAGGTGTTTCGTTGTCATCTTCTCTCCTAAATGATCTTTGGGATGCTGTTTTACACACTGCTTCTTTATGTGGATCCATGCCTACCATGCTTTCTTAAAAGTCTCTCTTCAAACTCATAATTGTTTTCCTCCAGTATCTTTTCTTACATACTATACTTCACACACATTCTTTTTGGGAGGGTGCTGGTGTTTACATTTTTTGAGTTTTAGTTCCCCAAAATGTCTGTCTCTAAAATCCTATAAAATTCTGATCTGCTTTGTGAAGGCCATGTCTAGTGACTATATAATTCCAGAATGGTAATTGCTTTTAAACTTTGAAGATTTACTCACCATTTTTAGTGACAATTGAAAAGATACCTTATGTTTCATGTACTGCAGTTTCACTTTGGTTTATTTTGATCTGGGTTTCTTTTTATTGGCTATAGTTGGATGTTATTATAATTCTAAGTCTGACAATTTACATATTTTACACATTCTTGAAAGATGTTAGCCCTTATCTTTTTGAAAACTGCCTTTCCTCATTTCCAGTTTAAACCTTCTTATTTTGTTTTCTTTCTCTTCATCTTCCAGTTTGTCTTTTCTGCCTTTCTTAGTGCAGTCTGAGTAATGGGTTCAGAGCTCTACTGTGCCATGGCAATAACTCTCTTTAGCTGTGCTTATATTGTTTGATCCATTTAAATTTTCAAGTTTTATCATTTTTATTTCTCTTAATCTCATTTGACTGTGTTTCACATCCTTCTGGACACACACACACACACACACACACACACAAAACATTTTCATCTTTTGCAGTCCATCTAGTTCATACATTTTCTGATTTTCGTAGGAGCCGGGTTTGCTGGCTATTTTTTTTTCCTGTAGACTTATTTTTTAAGAGAGCTAATTTCTTGCTTGTTGGTGCTGCTGCTACCCTTTGTTTGTTTACAGTGATACCAGTAATTGAAGCAAGGTCTTCACACATGTTAATAAATGCTCTACAAATACTAGTGCTCTGTATTTTTAATTTGGGGATATGATCTCAGCTACATTGCCCTGGAAAGCCTTGAACTCCTCTGTAGCCCAGGCAGGCCTTGAACATGTGATCTTCTTTCCTCATCCTTCCATGTATCAAGACGTGCAGTATTGCACCACTAAGTTTGTTACTGATTTCTAGTTATGAGTTAACTCATTTATGGGAAATTTCTCATGAGACTTGAGTTTCTGTTTTGTACTGCTGAGAGAATTTGTTTGCCTTTATCTATACTAGAATCACTGTAAAAGTAAAATTAATAGTTCTACAGTAGCTTTCAAAAACATGTCGCTTGATATTAATCTACAAATATGTTGACTTATTTCTAGTTATACATTTTTATGCTGACTCCTTGTAATGACATTTTAAAACTAATCTCCTTTAAGACACCAGCATTTGTATACACAGACTTAGGAAGGTGTCTTGTGTTGAATGTTCACCCTAAAGTAGGTTCATTGACCCCTGTCATTTATAGCTGTCAGTTCTGACTATCAGACCTGAAGCTCAAGAGCACCAGATGGAGGCCATGACCAGTGTTCATATCCTTCTCTGGATCCCAATATGCTTTTAGACATTTTAGTTCCGAGAATTTTTCTAATAAACATCTATATAAATGTATATAACAGAGCTATAATTTATTATTACTAGTGTAAATGTATTGCTTCTAACTGCACTTAGTTAATAGTACTAGAATCAAATAATCAGTATCTAAGAACCCAGGCTATGTTCCATAGAAATCAAACATTCTTCTCCTTCAGCCTCTCTAGTGCTAGCATAACAAGTGTGAGCCATTATGTCTGACTGTCAAGAGTTTACGAAGTATTTCATATTTCTGTATTTAAGTTAACAATGTATTCATCCATCTACTTTTCTTGGTAAGAAGTCTTCTCACTTCAACTGAATAGATGCCTAGTATTAAATACAATGAGTAGAGCATCATTCATTCAACACATTTCTCACTGATGTACGTTTAAGTGATTTTCTGGTTTTACTGCCATTAAAACTGTTGATATGTGTTACTTTTTTTGTCTATCTAAATTAAAACCTTATATCTAGAATTGTCAGGTCAAAAAAATATGATGTTTAAATTTTTAAAAACTATTTTCTGAGATTATAATATAATCACATCATTTCCATTTTCTTTTCTTCACATGTACTCTTTCTCCTTGCTCTCTTTCAAATTCATGACTTTTTCCCCTTTAATTGTTGGTGTGTGTGTGGTGTGTGTGTGTGTGTGTGTGTGTGTGTGTGAGAGAGAGAGAGAGAGAGAGAGAGAAAGTATTTCTAAGTAAATAATTTCAACCTGCTCAATCTGTATAATATTACTTGTACGCATATGTTTTCAGAGATAATGTTTATTTTATTTTCTTTGAATTTGCCTTTCAGAACTTGAAAAACTACACTGAGAAAGAAACAATCGCAACATGCCTGTATCTTCATTGCTTTATATTCACTGTGTATCCTGTGCATGTTACCAAGAATTTGAGAAATAGTTTGTCTCCTCGTAACTTTGTTCCAACATTAATTCCAGAGTGAGCAGATTATAAACATATTCATGGAGTACTTTTAATAGATATTTTTTCATGTGAGATGAGAAACTGATTTGAAGCTTTTTTTTCCTCACATTCAACTCATGAAATATATCTGTTAAACCAATGGCGATCGACCTTTCATCTAGGTGTGGGTGCCCTAGCTGTTTGGAAGGTAGTCACAGTGAGTCTGACTGGAATTACTCTTCCAGAAAGAGAGGTGATGGTGCTTCATACTCAAGATTAAGTAAAAAGTCCACACTCTCTCCCATCATGCAACGCTTTCTTTCTCAGTGTTGTTCTAACGAGCTGGAGAGCGCAAACAAGGAAGACTTCACATTTCTCACTTCAGAGGAGGAAAGTTCTGTGGACTTCTCTCAAACACAAAATCTTAGTCAGACATCAAAGAAGACCAGACCATTGAAAGAGCTGACTATCCAAGAACTACTGAGCAAGTTTGGAGACAGTGGGAAGCTTCCACTACATTCTGTGTCCTTGAGCCATTTTAGAGACCATGTGGTGGTGAAGTTTAGAAGAGCTCTGTACTATTCTGGAATCTGGGTAAAGTATGTCCAGGGCTCTGGACTGAAAAGGCACTTTTCAGCTCACTACTTTAAAAGAAATCCCAGTAGCCTGCACCGGCTGATTCCCTGGCTGAAACGGGAACTCACAGCTATCTGTGGAGACTATGGCTATACAGTGAAGAATATTCTGACAGCCATTCTCCATCACATGACAAAATTTAACTTGGACAGTGAATCTTTCACTCACCTACTGGAGCCTTATCTCTTCCAACACACACAGCACTTTCTGCACGAGTTTATCAGTTTCGTTTATTCATCTTACAACATGGAAACCTATGACCGTAATGCCATCTATCAGTGTCCTGTTTCAACATGGATAAAAAAGAAAAATATTGTTTCAGCTTCAGTCTTGCCTTTGCCAGAGGATCGTTCCTCCATGAAATTTCAACATGGCATAAAGCAGTTCAAGAAGAACTGGAATAAGACTGGGCAGAGCTCTGACTCTGGCTTCAAACAGTTTCCAAAGGGTCATTCCTCAAAACATTCCCAAATTTCAACAACCCATCAGAAACCAGCAAACAAACGCCATGTTTGGTCCAAAGATGAATGGGGATCAGATGATTTCAAAGACGTAGTTTGTACTACTAATTCACTAAATTGGGACTATCTCAGGGAAAGCAGGCCAGACACAGGGTATTATAGAAATGATAAACAAGAGACAAAGTCAGAAGGCACAAAGCTGCTTCCTAGACATGTTCAGGATCTAAAGAGGCATGAAACAAGTCCACACACCTTTAGAACATTGGTGGATTCTAATCAGGCTCTCCCAAGAAAGTACAATATAAGGGAAACAAATGTTTTTATTCCTGGCAAACAGGTATATCATCAGAAAAAAGAAGCAGAAAAAAAGAAGCTTGAAGAATCTTCACTAAAGTCTTTTCAAAGATTGCCCAGAGAAAGAACATTGATACGCAGCAAATCCAGAGAGAGTGATCGATTTTGTCATTGTGTCTCAGAAAAAAGCACCTCTCCTACCAGAAATGATAAGATGTTGGCTTCTATTAGCAAAAAGACGGTAAGGTGCAGTCGGTCGTCCCGATGTGTAGAAGTTGGTTCACACTACAGTAGAACAACCCAAAGACAATACAGTCCCAGGACACCCAGATCCAAATCCTGGTGTGTCAGATCTAGAAAGCAATCCATGAGCAGAGGTCAGAGTAATCTCTCTCTGAGGGAAAATCACAGAAGCAAGCACTGTGGGCTATCAAAAGGAAATGCTCATGGCTGTGAGTCAACATACAGGGTGGCATCTTTGAATCCAGACCACTGTATCCAGGTTTGTTTAACAGATGGAAAGTTTTGTAAGTGCATGTCTGCAGGTGAAGATCAATCTCAAACTGGAGAACATTGTGACAGTCTCTCATGCCTACAGACTGAGAAATATCAGTCTCCACGTAAGCATGACATGAAGGGGAAGCACCTAGTTGGTAGAATTAGGAGAATCAGAACACACAGGCACAAAAAACCCAAATACCAGTGTGTGGCTACACAAACCACAGCAGAAATCAGTGATGACTTGGAGGATCTCAAGGATAAAAGCCAACAAGGAATTGTCATTCTGAATGTGTGACTTCCTGCAGAAAGTAAATTTGAAAAAGAAAGAAATTCAAGACTTCAGAACCTTCTAGCCAAGAATGAATCTAAGCTTATCATCAGAAGCATAAAAAGCTAAGTGGTTTTGAAAGGCAAATTAGTCTACTTAGCCACCAAGGCTCATTGAAAGTATGGATTTAATCTGAAATATATGAAAATATTTATCATAGCACTTTGCAACTAGAACAAAATATCTGATGATTAAATTCAAAGCTCTTTTTGGGCACAAATACACATTATTAAATTATTCATTTATGTAAATAATATTTCTGTCCGCTTTTTGTAAATGAGTAGATTTCCTAAAAAATATTTTTACTTGGGCCCTTCATAATGGCTCAGTGGGTAGAAGTGCTTGTTGCCTGGAATCAATCCCTGGAAACCACATGGTAGAAGGAAAGAACCAATTCCTTCAGCCTCTCTTCTGACATCCACAAGTATGTCATGGCATGTACATGCCACCTCTATTCCAAACACACACTCACACGCACACAGAATGAAGGGGATGTAGTTTAAGTTTTCTTTTAAATATGTTACTTCTATATATTTTTGAGTTTAATTATGAAGATTGGTTGGCCAAATTTCCCAAAACTACAAAGACTATTCTAATAATAGAAATAGAAATTACTTAACAAAGTTATACATATTAAGTATATGGTTAAACAAACATGCTTGTGTGTGTGTGTGTGTGTGTGTGTGCATCTGTGTCTGTGTGTGTGTACATCTGTGTCTGTGTGTGTGTGCATCTGTGTGTGTGTGCATCTGTGTCTGTGTGTGTGTATTATATTTTAGAACTAGTAGAACTAGTTCACACTAATTCTACTAACTAGTAGAACTAGTTAGCCTAGAAAATATGACAGGACTACTGTCTTACGACATTTGCTTGTCTATTTATGTATAGTCACTGTTCAGTCACTGGAATTTTAAATCCATTCAAGTAGACTCTAGTACAGCCTTCCCTGCACAACCTGACATGTAGGTATTTTAAGGGGATGTGTTTAAGTAATTCAGATTCTTCACTTACAGGGGCCAGGTCCAATGATGGTGACTGACTACTCCTCAAAAAGCTATTCAAGGTATTTTGCCCTTGGCCACAGGACTGATGAGTCTAGTAGTAATCAAGCTATTCTTATTCTTGTATGTCTCAAGAGTTTTCAAACGATTCTGAGATAAGAGTGGTTCTTCATCCCTGGTGGCAGACGGCAAAGGACCTAACCCTCTGACAGTTCTAATAGCTATGTTTTTAAGTCTGTGAAGAATGTGAGTTTAAGGTGAAGGGGAGGAAAGCTAACAGAGGGCAAAGCAAGGGGAGTCATAAGGAGAGGGTATTGGAAGCTGGACCTAGGTCTTTTGAACTTGATTCATCTTCCAAGCTTTCAAGTGCTTTTTTAATTTTAAAATTTCACTGAGTTTTGGTGAGTCGGTGCAGTGCATCTTTGCATCCTTTCTGAAACCGGGGTTGTGATGGAGTTATGCACAGGTGTGTGGCATGAGAGGACACATGGGGAGCAGGGGCCTTGTGGGGAAGGTTTTCAATGTCTCTTGTGTAGCTTAGAAATTTAGGATTTGCCAGGTGAATTTGTTGGCAAGGGCTACCAAGAAATAGAAGTGACTTTAAGAAAAAGAAGCAAATGAAAGTGTCTAGAACTTCTGTGTCATGTCTCTGGAGATCCTGAGAGACATGGTGAGAAGAAAGGCTGATGTCAAACTGTAAAAGAAGAGAAATCATATTTCCAACTCCAGTGCTTCTGGTTCTTCACCAAACTCCTAGAGATAGCATAGCATTCCAAATGCAAATTTATTGGCTTGAGAACCTTTTTATTTTTTTTTTTACAGAAATCTTAGAAAATGTGCACAAAAGACATTGTATCCTGATGTATATACATTTATGACCATTACTATAGTTCCAAGGTTTCTTTTTCTATAAATGCACACTTCCACTAAGATGAGTGAACAGTCTCTTATTAACCATGAGCTGACCAGTCATTGCTATCAGGAGCATATACAAGGTACTGAAAAAAGGGAATCAATTACAGAGGTTCAGAACATCCCTATTTAACTGTAGTTCACTTAAGTATCTATTTGGCAAAAAGTATGCTCACAAGCCAGCAACATGGTTTCCTAACTTGGACAAGGTGATATCTAATGGTCTTTGGGCAGATGAATGAATGCTTTCTAAGGAACAAGGCTTCTCTGATGATTTGGAGAGAGTGTATTTGTGAGCATGTGTAGGTACACAGAGGAGGGGAGGGAGAGGGAGAGGGGGAGGGAAAGGGAGAGGGACAGGCAGAGACAGACAGAGACAGACAGACAGAGAAAACATAAGAGATGCACAGATGCAATGCATTGACTCAAAAAAAAAATGGAGCAAAGCATTAAAATAAAAACAAAAATATCTGTTAGATAGGAAATGGACCAAGTGAAAACAAGACCAAGCCCTGCTTCCAAGACCCTCCCCATAGACTTCTGCATCTATCTACTCACTTTCCTCTCCCTTATCTTAAACTCAAAGTCTTCATAAACTCACTTGTTTATGAGGCTTGCTTCAGTCTGCATCTTATTGATGAAAGGAATTCAGTGTTACCCTTGCAGTGTAACCTGCATCCCCAATGGCCCCAACTCCAGGGTCAATGACCTTACATTACAACTGACATAACTTATTTTCTTGCAGTCACATTTTTTCTTCACTTATCCATGTCTCATATCTTGTAATGAACACACCCACAAAAACTGTCATTTTACTTGATCACACATAAGGTGGCTTTAATTATGCTTGTGTTTTCAGCGAGGGAAAATGAGTTTCAGAGAGATCATATGGTCACAACAGCAGAGCTGAGACAGAAGTGCAGGTTTAACTGCACACGTTTTGTGTTTTTATAGCTTATTATGGTTGACTGAGTTTTTCAAATCTAACCTACACATAGTTAGGACCCTTAACATCTGGTCTTCTCCACTGCTGAGAACACATTTTCATCCATAATCCAGAATGCTAACATAACCATGGAAGTGAAGGTTCTAAGGGGTCACTTCTGTTTGTTTGTAAGGATAGAAACCAATTCCTCACTCCCAAATCCACTCTCCATTGTCTTTTTGATGCTAATGGGTTCATCTGTGTTACCTGGGCAGAAGGAGGTGACTGATTTTCAATTCACATGCTTCAGTTCACACAGCGTCTTCTGTGACTCTGTAGGTCAGCTGAAGCCTTCTAAGTTCAAAGATGTTTTTCTCTCTGACCTTGACTCTCCAATGCTCTTGGTGCAGTTGCTCCTTAAGGTGTAGGTTACCTTTCTAATAAAAAGCAGGTAAGAAGAAATGAGGTGTTGAAGATACTGGAGCCATTGGCAGGTGGTAATATAGAAAATAAAAGACATTGAATACTTTTGTCTTTTGGTGCACATATTTTAGCCGTTGTATACGTATAATTCCCACAACTACTGCATGAGAAAAGTCTAATATTTGACCTTGCCAGAACAAATAGAGTAAGCTCTCAACTGTTTTCCTTGACTCTGTACTCCCTTTCGCCAGAAATATATAATTTTATTGTATATTATATGATAATATTACATATTATTTATTATATTACTATTTATTATATATTATACTAAAATTCTAATACATAATTTAGTTCAAGTAATTTACTAGTTTCTCACCAATACCCTATTATACATATATATATATATATATATATATATATATATATATATATATAATCTGACATATGCATGGACTGTCTTTTACCAATAGAATACACTATAAATATCCTGCTTTAGACAAATACCTCCTTCTCACAGTACTTAATCCAGGGTCTTTCATGTGGGAATTATTTATACTTTATTACTGTGGTATTGTTGGACTGTATGGTCTTGGATAAGTTAAGTTCTCTGCGATCTAGTTTTCATCTGAGGTAAATGAAACTGATTCAATCACTTTTGCCCTGTGGAGTTGAGAACTCTTAGAACAATGATTGTCCTGTAAACAGACTTGAATTCTGAATACATCTTGTCCTTCTCCATGCAGTATTCTTGACTAGATTCATGTTTTGCTATCATTTTGCCTTCTTTGTTATATTACTGGATCTAGGCAGATAGTAACCTGTAGCAGAATTTGGACTGTACAGCAATCTGTGCAGAATCTATGTTTTAAGATTTTAATTCTAGCCAGGCGGTGGTGGCTCACGCCTTTAATCCCAGCACTTGGGAGGCAGAGGCAGGTGGATTTCTGAGTTCGAGGCCAGCCTGGTCTACAGAGTGAGTTCCAGGACAGCCAGAACTACACAGAGAAACCCTGTCTCGAAAAAACAACAACAACAAAAAAAAGATTTTAATTCTCTAAGATTTTTATTTTTTAGTTATAAATACACACACACACACATACACACGAGCTCCTAGAAATACTGTGTTTTTAAGAGTATTGAACATATTTTTTGTGATATTAGTAAGAAATGCATAGTGAAATTAGGGGGCAGTGTTTTGCAATTCTGTCACATGCAGTTCTTTCTCATTGACATACACCTTTTAAAAATATGACTGATAAAGAGGGAGGCTCCCAGGAGACAATTTGCAGGTGATCTTAGCTGAAATGCCCAATAGTGGGGATATGGAACTTGAAGAGACTACCTCCAGTAGCCAGACAGGACTTTCAGTGGACGGGTCGGGACACCAACCCATCTACAAAACATTTGACCCCGAATTTGTCCTGTCTAAAAGAAATGCACATGCTGGTGGAGGCTGACGTCAGATATCTTCCTCTATTATTGTCCATCCTGTTTTTGAGACAAGGTATCTCGTTGAACACAGAGCTCACCAATTCAGCTAGATTGGCTGGCCAGCAAATCCCAAATATTTTCCTGTCTTCATCCTTCCAATATCACCATGCCCATGACTTAGGCATTGTCGTAGTTGAATGCTTAGTCACCAGGGAGTAATACCATTTGAAAAGGATTAGGAGGTATGGTCTTGTTAGAGGAAATGTGTCACTGGAGGTAGGCTTTGAGATTTCAAAGCCCATGCCAGGCTCACCCAGTCTTTCAGCTTGTGAAGCATTATATTGTTCTCAGGTTCTGCTCTAGAAGCATGTTCTCTGCCATGATGATAATGGACTGACCTGAAACTGTAAGCAAGCCTCTAATTAAATGCTTTCTTTTATAAGGGTTGCCGTGCTCATGGTGTCATAATGGTTAAAAGTGTGATATCAGGGCCAGGCAGCCAAGATGTAAAACGTTACTCTGTTCTTAACTGTGTAACTTTAGTCAAGTTATTTAAACTACCCCTTTCTTAATTTCAGTACTCAGCAGTGTTAACAATACTACCCTATTTATGGGGCATCAATCTATGTAAAATGCTCTCCTGACAGGTAGATGGAGACAGATGCCAGAGGGAGACAGCAGGGAAAGAAAGAGGGAGAAAAAGGAGGGGAAAAGGGGAGTGAGGGAAGAAAGGAAGAAAATTACAATGTGAGTCATCAAACATTGGTCTAGAAACAAAAACTAGGTCACTACAAAATTGAAGTGTTTTGTTCAAAGTTTTCCAAAGAATCAGATATGACAGGCTATATAAAGATACAGAAGCAGAATCATCACGTACATTGACTCACTAGATGGTGAGGATGAGAATGTCCAGGTTATTACATCTCCCAGTTAGAGACCCAAAATCCGTGGGTGTGGTTTAGCACAAGTTCAAAGGCCTGAGAATGAGAGAAGATGACGGCCTGAGATCAGTGGTGCTTGGTATAAGTCTCAGAGTCCGAAGGGCAGAGAACTGAGTATTCCCATATCTAAGGGCAAAAGATGCTGATTTTTTTCCACTCAAAAAGAGCACAGAAATCACCTTACAGATTAAATAATGCTGGCCAACTTCCGGGAGGTGAAGTAGGAAATTGGGATGTAGAAATGCTAAATGAACTAAGATTTTAAAAGTTAAAGAGGGTGCAGATCTTAAATGGGACACTAGAATAACAGCGAGACCTTACAACCCTACATCTCATATCTACCGGAAAGAAATGGATTTTAATCAGTCATTGGGAAATGAGTTAATTCTTTCCAACATAATCTAAACTCTTAGCATTTTAGCATTAGCAGTTAGCTCATGAGTGCATGTGTGTGAGCACGTGTGTCATAGAGTGCATGTGGAGATCAGATGACAATTTAGAAGGATCAATTCTCTCCTTTTCTAGCTTGGGTTCCAGGATCAAACTAGGTCCTAAGACTTAATAGCACTTTTGCCTACTAATCCATATGGTGCTCTCACTTCCATTTAGGCTCTTTTTAAGAGGAGATGATGATGATGATGATGATGATGGTAGTGGTGATGATGGTGATGACGACAACGATGACAACACTGACAATGACGATGTTGATGACGATGATAACAGGCTATACTGAGCTTGCCTTCTGTGTTGACAAATGATCTCCCAAACATTTTTTTTTGTACTATCTCTTTTAATTTTGTCAGGATACCTATACTGGGAGTTATTGTTGGCATGATCCCTGTTTTACAGATAAAGAAACTGAGGCACAGTGGACTTTAGGGATTTGCCTGAGCTCATGTGGATAATACTAGCAGAGCTGAGGCCTGAGCCCAAATAACTAGAGCAATGGCAGTGGTCTTACAAGCACTCTACTGTTTCCCATGTGAAACAACAGGAAAGCACTGGCACACCAGCAATACGGTCTTGCTTTGAGGTCCTCTTGTGTGCTAGAATGCATGCTCCCAGAGACAATTATCATTATGCTTTGGAAGTAGTAAGGCCATTCATTGGCTATGAGAATTTAGAAACCTGGAACAGAAAAGAGATTACATAAAAAGGGAAAATAAAGGATCCTTGAAAAGAACATGCTGCAATTAAGTTAGAATTTACAAAATATTCTTAATAGGCATCAGCAACATGTTTCCATCAAGGGGGCAGTGGATAGTTTGAGCATTTGGGGATATACTGTCTGGTACAACTAGTCACCTCTGTACTTATAGTAGGAAATAGTCAAAGGTGATATAGCAGTGAAATGGGTTGATTGTATATCATAACCTTTGTGTGCAAAGGCAATTACTGAGTCAAGTTCTCCCAAGTGCAGTTTCCACACGCCTTAGTATCTACATGATACAACTGACGATTTAAAAAGACTGTTATTTTAGATTCCAATTAAGGTCACATTAGAGGAACCTACAGAGATGTTGAACTACACGCGGGCAATGAAGAACTGAGTATGCTGCTAATCTGATTTGAAAAGAACAATCTGTCTTAAGGGGTGTGGATTCCTTGCTATATGCTACAAGCTACAGGTAAATCCTGAATTGTCACAGACAGCAATAATACATGAGAGCAGACCTTAAATTCATTAAAATAAGTTAAAGGTTATTTTCCTTAAAGACATCTTCCAAAGGAAGGTGTCAGATCGACATCTCAGATTGTGTCCTCCTCTGTTCCCTTCACCATGCCTCATCCTATAACCAGGCAATTGGACCGTCTCCATGATGAAAACTTATGGCCATCTCATCTTGAGAGATATATTGCATCCACATGTGAGCCCAGTGATTTAATCTTGGTTAGTGCTGTCTGTGTGCTTGTCAGATGGGTTAGCAATTGGTCATGTATTTCATAGCACTGCTATTAAATCCTCTGGGAATTAACATGTTAAATCCATAATCATGCTTTATTGCCTGTATAATCCCAGGTTAACTGAAAACGAAGTTGATTCATTTTTCACATGTTCACCAAAGTGAAGTCATATTTTTTCCTTAACTAGTAATTAACCTTTATGGCTTTATTAACTGCTTTATTAAATTTAAATGAAATGTTTATTGGGGAAAGTTCATGGTAAGTATAAACTATGGTGACAGTGCTGCCCTGGTAATGTCCTGTTTTTTGGAACTTCTCTATTAAAACGGTTTGTATTACATAGAGTTCATTTTTTATCTTAAAGTACCAGCACTTGTAATGAATGTAGGATATAATAATAAAAAGAGGAACATCTTTGGAGGCAGGCAGACTTGTATTCAAATTTGTATCTAATTACTTACTGGTTTATTGGCTGTGTGACCTTGGGCAAGCTACCCTATATCTCTGAGCCTTAATTTCTTTCTATGTAATTTATGAATAATAATGATTGTATTCAGTCTGTTGGTGATAAAGAAGGTAAAGGAATTAAAGTTGAAGATATCAGAGGTAGTTAATTCACAACAGGTAATTTCTTTTTATCAAAGTATTTTTCTGGCTGGAACAAGACTTTCCAAATTTACTCAGTTAAAAGAGAAGACAAAAAAGATGCTTTTTCCAATCTCTCCCTCATGAGATCATCCTAGCCCCATGGACAATTAAAGAATCTATGGGACAGACTGCTGACATATTTCATTAAGAATTGTAAGAAGTATCACTAGTCTAAATAGTTACTCTGTACATCTTAAGCAAGGGTGCAGGATAGGGCAGATATCATGCTACAGAAACACAGCTCTACAAGCAGATGTTTGGGACAGTGGCTTGTTAAGCAGAGCTACATGTCATGTCTGCAAACCAACAATCTTAAGGAGCATTTTATAGTCTGTCTAAGCACAAAATTCCAACCCTCTGTTGCAATAGTTGAGGTCATGTGGATCAGTTAATGGCTAAGGGAATGCATGTAGAAGTTATTCTTGTATTAGTTCCCAGTCATCTCCCCAAGAAAGGCTCCATAGTCCTCAATCTTCTCTACTCTTTTGTGTGTCTAGAACATGATGCCAATGAATATTCTTGGATAAAGAGATAGAAGCTCTATTTTGAACATAGTTGATACAGTCCATCAACCTGGGTGGAACAAAGCCATCAACATTACCCATGAGCACCTCCTAGAAAACAATAATGGAGATTAATTTCTACTATGCTTAAGTGTTGGGTTTTGTTCTTGTTGTCAGTATGTTGGTCTAGTTGGTATTCTAACTAATATGAAAACTTTGAGATTAAAGTTGAAGGAAAATAATGGTGATAGATTCTGATTTCTAGTATCACAAGTAATATTACTTAAGCTCACACACATATAGATAATGAAGGGCAGAGACAAGCACATGCGATGCTTTGCACCACTGCCCATGTCTAAGACAGATGCATCAGCAATGGAAGTTAATGCATGGTGGGAGATGGTAGATGCCCAAGAGACTGAGCTATGTAGGGACTGTGTTAGCACACAGGTGGCATTCATTCTGTATTTGCTATTACTCTGAAGGTAGAGAAGTGCTACAGGTTGTGAGATACACAAGTACGGGATGGAGAAGTCCTCAGCATGCAAGGGTACTTGCTGCTCTTGAATAAGATTCAAATTTGATTCTTAGACCCTGGTTGCTCACAGGCCTCTGTAACTAGAACCTCAGGAGATTCAACACCATCTTATGGCCTCTATATGCACCCACATATGCATACACATTCTTACACTCAGACACACATGTAAAACAAAAACATAGATATTGACATAGATACAGGTAGAGATACAGATAGAGATATAGATATAGAGAGATAGAGATGGTAGAGATGATAGAGATAGATATTAATATAGATGAGGGGAAAACAGCCAACTCCAGAGTGGCTCTTGTTGTTTTGGCCTCTCCAGCATTCACAGGCTTGATAGGACCTTGATTCAATCAGGACATTCAGTCAGGAAAAGAGAAATGACAGAAGATACTTGTCTCAAAAGTTCTTGAAAAATTAAAAAGAAAAAGGAAATGACATACTGTATGGATTCGAAATGTGGCAGCAATGGTTAAGTTTCTAAATCTGGACATGTAGCAAGATGGTCCTAAGAGACCTAGAACATAGTTGCTTCTGATGGCGATTGTGAAGTCCTTGCTGCTGTTGCTGCTCCCTCTGAGACCTGCAATCTTAGCAGGCAGTGTTGCCCTGGATCTACTCTTAGACTTGAGGGGAACTGGGAAGCTCACTAGAGCTCATGGTCTATGAGACAGGGAAAGGGGAGAGGGTGGATAAAAGGGAGGAGAGACAGGGTAGACAGAGCTGGGAAGGATGACAGAGTGGGGAGAGGAAGGGGTGGAAAGATGGAGAGTTGGAGAGAAAGTGCTATCACAAAAACTGAGGTGGAATATTTACCTATTTCGTGTTAATGGAGATGAGTGGGTCAGGAGACAGAAGTGGGAGGAGGGGAAACCACACTAAAAAGTGTGTTTTCCCCACAGTCTCTGTAATAATTACAGCAGGTGACAGTCCTCCAATTTATAAGAGGTCTAGAAATTAAGTCATTCTTAATGTGTTCTATTGGCCTCTAACAAGTTCTGTGTTCTTTTTCAGCCCTAACTTTAATTTCCAGACATAAATAATATTTGGGAGCAGTGAATAATCTAGCCATGCACTTTGCATATATTGCCTTTGCATCACATTTTATAAGTTTCTCACAGTATGAAAGCATTTACTTCACAACAAATTATGAAAAAACAAAACACTGATTTAAAGATAAGGCCAAGTGCTAAGGGGGTAATAACTGTATGCTCATAGTTAAACTTAAAAACAAATTTTGAGCCTTCTAAGATAGGCACAAATATTACCCCTGTATAATTCTAATGAATGAAAGATGCACATATTGAAAATAAGTACTATAAACTTGCTGAAATGTTGACATTTTCCTACTATATTCTTTGGCTACTTCCCAAGGAGCTATTCTGCCTGTGATCTGGATGCTTGAATGAAGCCATTTTTATCTTGGATCCAAGGATGAAGCAACAGCTCAAGCATCTGTATGACTAAGCTGTTGCAGGATATTTGATCACATTGTGAACAATGAAATTGTGTTATGTACTAAAAATAAGCTTTTTCTAGTTGTGGTGTGGCTCAACCATTCCTTAGCACACACTTTTAATCCCTCTGGCTGAAATACAGACACACTCTTAGAGCACACCTTTAATCCCAAACAGTGAGGTAAAGTTAGTTTGTAGAAGGAAGCAGCCATGTTTGAAAGTAATGTCTAATTGAGTGGCAACAAAGTGATGAATCAGAGGAAGATTTGACAGAATAGGATACACCCAACTCTCAGGAGAACAGGGAAGAAAGGGAAGCTATTTAAGAGAGCAGTGTGGAGAAGAATGAAGGAGGGCGTTTTACCTGGAGGATTTTACAGCGACAGGTTGAAGAGAAAATAGGTTAAACAGGTAAAGACAGAGTGAGTCAGACAGGGAGAAGGAGCCAGAAGATTAGAAAAGAGTTAGTTTGAGGTCAAGCAGAGAATTCAGGAGAGGCCAAGAAAGAGCGAGAAGTCAGACTGAATGAGTCAGCTTGGGGAGGAGTTTAAGCCCAACACAGCTGAGTTGAACCAGCCAGCCCCAGATCAA
Organism: Grammomys surdaster; assembly: GCF_004785775.1. Taxonomy (NCBI): domain Eukaryota; kingdom Metazoa; phylum Chordata; class Mammalia; order Rodentia; family Muridae; genus Grammomys; species Grammomys surdaster. The sequence goes on from NW_021604782.1 coordinate 2,806,328, forward strand.
AAGAACAAGAAAGGGTGAGCTTATTCAGCAGGAAGCCTCAGAAGCTGGAAACATTCTAGGCCTTGGTTAGATTATATAGAGTCTAGAAGCTTCCAGAACTAGGACTAGGTTAGTAGAAGGAGGAGTAGGCTTCTGAGAGTCCTATGTATTGAGACTTCAGTGACTGCTTAGCTACATGTCAGAGCAGGCCCAGAAGATCCAGTGACCCCATGCTTGTCCTCTCATTTAGATGACAGAGCTTCATTTGTCATTTCAAAATGATGCCTATTACACCTTACTGGTTTCATTGGGTCAATATTACTGACAAATGACTCTCTCCTTCAAGAACAACCAGTGACTTTAATATCAAAAGATTAGTTTAAACTCCAAGTGCCTTTGCAAGCCATGAGAAATCACACCAAAGAATCTGTCTACGTTCCAGAGTACCCAGTACTGTGCTGTATAAAAGTATACCAACTATGTAAGATAATAGCTGCATGTCTAGAAACAGACCAAGCAACTTAACACACATGGCTTCAGTCAGTCCTCAGTTATGCTGAGGACAAACTTACATGCTGTTTTGTAAATCAGGAGACAGAAAGTTAGTTTTCATGTTTGTTCTTGGTTGTTAAATGGTTTGAATCTGGAATCAACAAACAGACAGGACTCAAGGCTAGTATGTGAGGTTATTGCCAAGAAGGACTAACTAAGAGGTGATTGTCTTTCAAAGTGGACAGCACCTTCTTGTGGAGGTCCAGACAGGTTCTAGAGAAAAGCAGGGATATTTTTGCCTGTCTGCCTTTGGTCCTTGCTGGTGAGTACATTTGGTTAGTTGTTATTGTTGTTGCTACAATCTTACACTGGCATCAGAACTCAGATTCATTTCCCTTCCAATGTGGACTGAAATCAAGTGGTCCTTTAAGAGTCCTCTAGGTCTCATGTGATGAACAGTTACTGTGGGCCCACAGACAGCACACAAACAGCCCATGTCCTACAGACAATCTAATAAATCCCCTTTGTGACACACACACACACACACACACACACACACACACACACACACAAATATGTGAGGTTAACAGACTCTCTTAGTAAGAAGACTCATCATGAATGACTGTTATCCAAATGAACTAATGATTCCCATCAGCAATGCAAGACGCTCCAAACTTCTAAATAGGATGTTTTTAGCTCTTCACATGTTTGCCTCATGGGCTTGTTTGATACCAGCATCTGTGAGTTTTTGTTTGTCTCCCATTTCAGCTGGAGAATGTGCCAGTGAATGCTCCCTTACACTTACTTCCTATGTTCTTGCCACTGTTGTTGACAAGCTGATAAATGAGCTCACATCAGACGAATGCAATTGTCCATAACTTAGCTTCTACTTGACATTGCCTATGAAGCACTGTGGGCATCACTAGAGCACAGCAAATGTTTCCCTCTCTCTATTGTGCTCACCTGCCAGTATCCATCCCCCTCCCTCTCCCTCCCTCCCTCCCTCCCTCCCTTGCTCCTTCTCTCCCTCCCTCTCTCCTCCTCCTCTTGTCCATTTCTCTCCCTCCCCCTCTCCTTTCTCTTGGTGGTATTGGAATTCAAGGCCTTGCAAGTGTTAGTCACCATTCTGCTACTAAAGTTTATCTCCAGCCTGTGTGTCAACTCTTTTAAGCTTCATCTCTTTGGATTATAATCATATTTCTTGCCTGTGCTTCCTTCAATGAGATGTTCTTAAGTGGCTTGGACCAGATTGTTTATAACTGTGTTCCCTTGGCACTTTCTGTAAGTATCAGGATCTAAAAAAACCAAAAAACACAAAGGACTAACATTTGAAAATGCCTAATGAATAAGCACATGAAGGAGTGGGTAGATAAGCTCCTGATAAAGGTGAGTAATTGTCACTGCCTTGCACTTCACATCCCAAAGCCAAGAAAGTAAATAGCAATTATAAACCCCTGTGTTTATATGATTCACATCACATCACATCTTATGCCAGGTTTCTTCTAACTTAAGGATGTATAAGAATTGGTCTTTTCCATCAAGAAGAGGCAGTATGCCAGTCTGATGTGTGTCTTGTGGCTAAGCAGTATCTTTCACAAAGCAATTGCCTGTCAACTTGTGACACGTTATGGCAGGCGTCACAGCAAGCAGCTCCCTTTGGCGCAGAAGAGCGTTAATGAAGGAGTGGGGACATCTAGACAGATGCAGACAGTGTGGATGGGAGCTGAGATGGGAGGAAAAGATGAGACTTTTGTTCCTCAGACATAGCATCTGCTTGTCAAACGGGACAAGAGTGTCAGAGAAGCCTGCAGTCCCCCCACCTCTTTTTTTTTTTTAGATTTATTTATTTATTATATATAAATACACTATAGCTGTCTTCAGACACACCAGAAGAGGGCATCAGATCTCATTACAGATGGTTGTGAGCCACCATGTGGTTGCTGGGATTTGAACTCAGGGCCTCTGGAAGTGCAGTCAGTGCTCTTAACCATTGAGCCATCTCTCCAGCCCCAGTCCCTACCTCTTCAAGTACTTCTTTGGTGGGGGTGGGGCATTTCCTTTTGTCCCATACTCTGAAACAAGCAGCCAGTGTAGTCCTAGAGATAAATTTGGCAATAGGACTATCAAAGACACGTTCAAACTCAGCTGTTCAGAAAGGGAAAATGGATGAATGGGTGAGTAAGGATGATAGACATCTTTTGATCTATAGAGGATTATTTTGTCTACTAGAGAGGATTCTCTTTCTTCTCTGTCATTAGATAATATGATACCTCAAATCTGGAAAATAGTTGTCCCATTAATTTCAGATAAATATTCCTATCTACCTCTGATCCTCTGACAGATTAAGATATGGGTCCTGTCCTCAAGGAGAGTAAACTTGATAAATAAGCATATAAGTTATCAATGACCATCCCTTGACAAACATCTTTTAGAGAGGGAACTACAAAGACCATGCTAGGAGCTCCTTGTCAGATTCACAATAAAGGTAAAGCAGGATGTAAACTGAGTTATAAAAAAAGCAAAACATCAATAGTTTAATAAGTTAAAAGAGTGAAGGATGCTGTCAGGCCAAGCGAATGATTAACATAGACAGAAGTGTGGTATTTAGGGATTATACTCTGACACAAGTTGAGAACGAGAACATTAATGAAAGAGTTTGTCTCAGAGAAGACTGTGATAGATTTTTGGGAGCAACACTGAGGTGCTGGGCTTTAAAGGCTTCAGAAAGCAGCTGATGGTTCTACTCTAGGATTCCACTCAAGGTGTCCAGAGAGAACTAAGAAGACAGAGCACCAAGCCTTAAGTCCAATATGGAAACACACAGCGTTTCCTTTCTATCTATTCCAAACCTATTCACTCAAGTCAGTCTGCTTTCACTAGTCTCCATCTTTTCAACCTGTGTGAGGCTAGTTGTATTTATCCTAAAAACATTTTGTGAGTATCAAATCAATGTAGCATACATATGACATTTACGTAGTGATCACCACACTTGTGAATATGTTTTGTCATATTTATAATGCCAGACTGATACTCCATGGGAGGGAAGTTTGTGGGTGATGGAAATGTCTCAGATATTTACCATCTAACACTGTGGCCATTAATCACATGTAGTTACTTGAAATGGGGCTACAAGGACAGAGCTGAATTGTTTATTCTGTCTTCCTTGACTTAAGTTAGATAAACATACTTGGCAAGTCTCTAGTATATCTGACAATCCAATTTTATTTTCTGAAGTGGAAATTTCTGGTTTCTTCAGAGACTCAGTTAGGTCATAATGATGTTTTGCTGGGACAGATAGGTGAAAGGATGTTTTGCCAAAGCAGACACGAGAAAGGACACTTGATGCGTATAAAGAATATAAATATGACCACAGTCGGTGGGACAAGGCTTGAGCATTGGTTCACTTTGCTCTGCTGTGTAAGACTTCACTGATGATGCTCTGGCACTAACTAGTTGGTCTTCCACCAACTTGTTGATTTTTGCTTGTCATGATGTTGTAGAGAGTAACTCACTAAAGAGCTTCTCATGATATTCTGGCAGTTTCTTGCCATCCATTGGAGCCTTGGGGTTTATTCTGGACTGAGCTGCCACTGATGATTCATGTGTGGTATCTGCAGAGTACACGGGACTGCAGCTGCTGATTCGTGTTTGGTGGCTTGCTAGTAGACTAAACTGCCGATATCTTCACAATGAAGATTGAAATCACCCCCAAAACTATTTCAAAACAGGTCCACTCACCCCGTGTCCTAATAACCTTTCTTTTCCTCTGGTGGGTAGTGGGCTAGAAAGGAGGTTAAAGTAGTTAAGAACTCTTATTAAAGTAGGTTTTGAAAAATCTAAGCATACAGTTTTCCACAAATCCTTAAACTTGAAATATGTATTTATGATACATGTTCATTACATAATTGCATTACTTTATGGTAGGAATATAAACTCATAAGTTGAAACTGTCCATCTTTTGCTCCTACAAAATACTGTAGTACTTAGCATTATTCTCTGTTTGCCCCCTACATTCCCTTAAATAAAGGTTTAAAACATGAAAATAATTTTGATCATAGTATGTTTGCATAAATATCATAAAAGAGATTCATTACATGGTTAGTCAAAATAATTTTATATAATAGCATATGTGTGATAATTTATTCTGGAAGGATCACATATTTTAGAAAAACAACATTTACTTTGGAAAGATAAATTTAAAATTATAGCATTTTATCTCAGGGACACGGGGTTATATGTGATATTTATCTCCTTTCTGGATGTTTTCTTTCTGTGAGAATCATTTTAAAACCTCAGGTATTAATTTCATATTTTTAATTCTTTTGTTTGCATTTCAAAAGTAAAACTACAGTAACTGAAATGACTTTAGAAAATCGAATAAACTACACAGAAAGAAAAACAACCTCTGTTTGTCTCCATCTAAGATATTTGAATTTATCTTTTTAAGTAGCAGAATGCTCCCATTTTGATGTGAAACTGGGAAGAAAATAACTGAAACAGACACTCTAGCATCCATCGGCTCCCCTTACCAAGCAAGTGAGATGGGCCATCAGACCTAGCCTTGCCAACAACTGGACCTCTTGGCATGTCATTGAATGACTTTACTAGGAGAAAGGTCCTTACTGGGCGTCCTTAACAGTATGTCTTCATTTTTCTTCCACTTGAAGATACTGAACCTAAAATCTATGGATTTATGAGTATAGACTCTCATGGGACGCAAATAGGATGCTTTGTTAATCAACAGTGTTCAACCCTTAGTTTACCAAACAACTAATCCTTCAGAATTTCTCCACTCTAGGGCAGTGAGCATATGTCTTCTGCATAAAAGAAGACCTGGGGTACTGCCTCAGCACCTTAGACCTCTCCTAGCTTTACCTGAGCCTCTGAAACGCCCATCTAGGTAACCTTGTTAGTAGTGTTTGATTCTCCATAGACTCTCTGATTTGTGGCTGATTTGACAGTCTGAAGCACTTGAAAGCTTATGCAGACTTGCTTGTTTTGCATTTCAGTGTGTGCACATGCAGGGAGAGGAAGAGTTTCTACTTTTTTTTTCACAAGCTCATCTCCCTTTCTTCTATAACCTCCATGGTGGAGAAGAATCTAAAAATATACCAGTAATTGATTTTTGTTCACGCTCTGTCTTCATGAGATGACTTGAGATGCTAACCTTGAATGTCAGCAACATTTGACATTTTCTTTAATAAAGTTGTATGTTTATCTTAACATACCATGAGTTTTCCCAGACCCATGGAAGTATGCCAAATTCACCACGTTTCAGGAGCAAGGCAAATCCACTTGCTTGCCAGTGTGTTTCTTTCTATCTCTTAGCCTCTATTTCAGTCACTGATTCTGCCTAACATCAGATGAGACTTTAGCCACTTTCAGGTTCATCAAACACCCTCCCACCCCCAGATTTTCTTGGCTTTTCTGGGCAATTTTATTCTGTCAATTTAGGAATTGAACTCAGTTCTAAGTCTATATTCTTTTCTAGGATCTTCCTCTCCCCAACTACTATCTGTAATACAGAAGACTTAATGCATGCTGGTAAAAGGAAATAGTGGTCATTCCATGTCCTTTACAGTCTAGGCTAAGTTTCTTCTACAGCCATGCGCTTCCCCCATACACTTATATTACTGGTATCTGCTAAATCATACTGGAATTTCTTTGCATCCATTGCAAATGGATGTATCTTCTAGTAAATTACCATGTACCCTCATGTAAATGGCAGTGTACCCTCATATTGGGGTTTGGTCTGGTGCTGTGTATTCAAATGCTAAAATCTGTACCCCAAAATCTGGCTGTCCCAAAACAAGCAAATTCCCATGTATACCAACCTCTGTGTAAACCTTGCTCTCTATTGGTTAAATAAAACTGGTGATAGACAATTACCGGGAGAATAGAAGGAGGCAGGGTTTGAGTTGGGGGTGGGTCATGGGAAGGGCCATGAGGAAAAGAAGAAAAGAGAGGGAGAGATATGAAGTATTGGGAGGAGGAAGAATAAGAGAGAAGATGAGGTCTCCATTAGATGTGATGGTCCAGAGTAACTGCCATCCTCACCCCCATCCCAGGACAGACTGCTGAAGCAGAAATAACCTGGGAAATTTCAAACAGCAAGTATTTGGGGCTCACTGTTGGGAAAGTAACCAGTCTAGCCATTAGAGACTAGGGATAATTTGCTCAGTGACTGTTCTAAAGCTAAATAAATAAATCCAAGTCTGGGTGTCATTCATTTGAAAGCTAGATGGGGGTAGAAAATTTCAATTAAGTTCCACCATCACCCTAGCCCTAAGGATATTTGTGAAACTTCTGCTTCTTGCAGCTATTTCCAACTAAAGAAAGAAATGTTCTCACACCTCAGAGACAGAGTTTAGATCATTTCTGTGAAGAATTGAAAATTCTTGGATGTTTGTTCAATTTTTATCCCACATACCCAGCATTCTCTGAAAGTGCCCTCAAATCCATGCACTTCAAGAGGCATTTCAGCTTCCATCACACCATCCTCTGGAACCTCATGAGACTTCTCCATGACCGAGCCACTAATAAATGATGTGTTACATGTGGAATTCTTTTCTGGCATTACTAATTCTTGTTCAGTCTTTTTCACATTTAAAAAATTTTCATATATATGAAATTTTCAAAGAATAAAATTATATATATATATGATATATATATACATATATATCATATATATAAAAACTTAAAAAATAAAATTATATATATTTCAAAAATTATATATAACTCAAAGAATAAAATTATATATATATATAATGTATTATGACAATATCCACCCTGATTTCTCTCTCAAAGCCTCCCTGGAACATGTGAGTATAGGAGCAAAATACTGAGATTTCATATGTCAGGAATTATCTCAGCAGCTAATTTCATTGTTTTCAACCACAACTTCTTGATTTTCCTCCTTGTTGCTGTACCCCCTCCCCTGACAGAAACTCAAGACTTCAGTACAAGCAGTATTGTACCAAGCCAGTTAATCTTTTATTCTTCTTAATCAAAGCCAACCTTTCAAAACTCAACTCAAGAAAGAGTATGATCTCATTTTGGAAAAGAAAGAGAACAGGTTATAGAATTTACCTCTTCATGTAATATAACAGAACCTATTGTACCTAGTTAGCATTAAGTAACTGTACATTAGTAGATTTTTTTCTCAAATAAAAAAAAAAGGAAAGAAACTACAAAGATTTAACCAGTAAATGTAAATGACTTTGTTTTCCTGTCTGGAATTATAACATTTCTTCTTTTAGCCAAATGAAGAAAGGGGATGAGGTACTGGAGACCAGCCATGGAGTCAGCAGAACCAATGGGTCCACTATACTTTTGGAGCAGCTAAAGGGGGAATGTTACTTCATGTTTCTAACTGACTTATGCGCTCAATACCCTGAACTACTTGGACATCCAGGAGAGTCAGAGTGAATGCAGACATGGACATTTGGCAAGAATTTGGGTTCTTATTTAATAATTTACCGTCTCAATGATTCCTTGAGATAATCAAGGAGGGTGACACGCTATTTGATGGTGCAATCAGAATCTGCACAGGTAGTTGTCAGCATTTACAGACAGCTGCTCCTCAGGCCTGTGTGCTCAGCTCAGATGTTCCCTCTTCACTAAAACACTGATGTGCAAACTCTTTACCGAGACGCATGTGGGAAAATGCACTTTATTTTGTGATCGGCTATCTCATACTTGTCTGTATATATCTATACACATATATGCAACATATCTGAAACAAATTGACGAAAGCATACACATTTTTGTTAATTGGCCTGTGCTCCCATGGCATCCATTTTTTCCTACTCTATTTTACTTTAAATAAATAAATAAATAAATAAATAAGCACTCCTGGTCACCCAGTGAATTGATTTTATGATCCACTAATGAGAAGGTGGGAAAGGCTGAACTCAGATGTTACCTTTTCTGTTTCCCACCTCTCATGGCAGAGCTCCAGTGTCAACTTTACCATACAAAACTAGTGAAAACACAGGCTGTGACTGCTTTATGTATTTTGTCTCAATCCTTAAGTCTTGATAACCACCAAGCAAACATTGAAATAAATCCTGTAACATTTCTTGCTAAGCCTGTATTCATACTCTGGGAATTTATAGAATGGGCTTTATATTCCAGCTTTATAGTCCTGATGGACATGGCTTTATCTACCTCCTTAATCTACATGTGATATATGCATTCTAACTCAAGGGACAGGTACACTGCCTCTAGAACCTTTCAAAATCTCTAAATTGGAGTTCTATGCCAGATTAAATGAATGAATCACAATATCTAGAAACAACTCAAGCCAATTCTATTGAAAACCCTCTAGCTTAATTCTTAAGTGTTGTCCAGGTTGAGAACTACTGCTTTATGGGAATCAAATGTGTAGTTACTGCAGTGCAATCTCAGAAATGAAGACTGTAATGGTTTCTAGTTGCAACTCCATCATGATAGTCCTTAAGGACACATTGTCAGAAGAAAATTACGCATAAAATTCTCCTAACCGCAGGGGTATGAGGTGTGCTTTAATCAGTAACTTACTGAAGATTCTTATTTAAAGCTTTTATGGATTTCTCCTGTTTTGTGAATATCTGAATTTATTTGTCTGTGGAATGTTTCTTTTTCCCCTATGATTTCTTCATAAGGCAACAAATATTACACTGAGAGAAATTTGATTATACATCTATCCTTTGAAATAAAACTGGAAGGATATCCCAGAGTGTTAAATGATTGGTAGAATGTATTTCTATGGAATACAGAGTTCTTTTTTTAAAAAACATGCTATGTTTTTCCTATCCTTAACTGCAGCATCTTAAAAGAAACTAATTGGGTCAAGTTTAAATATCAATCATTTAGCTTTGGCTAGTAATATTTAATGAGAAATAAAAAGAGCTTCCACCAAGACAGAATTTTCATCTTAACTAAAGTACCATGGGGTTAAAAGACAGAAGCTTCAATGATATAGAATATCAGTATGAAAAAACTAGGTTCAGAAGAAAAAGAAACAACAAAGTGTATTTGAAAAATACACTTCATTGAAGTTAGAGATGAGGCTGTGTTTCAGTGGGTAGGCTGCCTGCCTGGCAACAGAAAAGCCTTGGATTCAGTACCCAGAACCATGTAAAACCAAGGATGGTGGGGCACATCTGATAGCTCAGCATGTGAAACTGAATGCAGAAGGGTCAGAAGCATAAACATAAGTTTGTTCTTGGCTGCATGGTGTGTGAAAGCTAGACTAGACTAGACAAGATCTTGTCCCCAAAATAAAAGAGACAGAATTGAAAGTGAAGATAAAGTAGTTCCTGTTTACTCTTTTGGAAATCTCCCAAAAGAGAAAAGAAAGACAAATCATTCATATGTAATAGATAGTATAAGAAAGATTCGGAATATCAAAATCACGTTAGACCAAATAGAACAATACCTTCAAAATATAGTGTCTTACATGCAGGAAAATGGCTGTCAGAAATATTCTACAATGTTATATGTAAATTACCCTGGGGAGATGGAATAATGATGTCATTTTCCTTTCTTCCTTATAATTTTCTTTAGTGTTCCCAGGTTGAGTAGACCTAAGTACATTGCAACAGAAATATTTTCCAGTTTCAAGTGCATTTACAACTGATGCCACGTTTTCCGTTCCCATTTCTCTCTGGAAACAAGCAAATACGGAAGGGTTTAAGTGTTAACAGAGAAATCATAAGGACACTTCACAACACATTTTAGCAGGGCTTATTAGCTTTATCTCCATTACTACCCATTCCTCGGAAACAGGAAAATATTAAATAAATGTAAATAGCCATCACGTATGCAGTTAAGTAAACCATGCCACTCTCCATCCTGGGATGTGCTAGGAGTCGATGGGTTTTTCAATCAGTGAAAAAATTAGAGGCTATTGCCAAGAATGTGTTTTATTTCCAAAAGTCAAAACCACAAATCTCGGGCTAGGGAGATGGCTCAGTGGGTAAAAGCAGTTTTTGCACAAGCATGAGGACCTGAGTTCTAATCCCCAGTACCCCTTTAAATATTGGGTGTGGCAACACTTGTGCCTGTAACCCCACCATTGTGGGAGCCAGAAACAAAAGTTTAGCTGGAGCTTGCTGGCAGCCAGCCTTGTTTCAGATTCAATGAGAGACCCTGCCCACGGGAATGAGGCGGAGAGAGATAGAGCAGGACATGTAAAATCTTCCTTGGCGTCCATATGCTACAGGTGTAGATCACCCACCACACGCACGCACGCACTCTCACACACACACACACGCACACACACGCACGCACGCACGCACGCACACACGCACGCACGCATGGCCAGGTTTCCTAGATCCCTTGATTGTTAGGTCCCACCTGAAAGTCCACTTGCTCTTGAACATCCGAGCAAGGAGCAAAGCCCCTTTCCCACCATGCCACCCCTCTGCATTGTCTTATCCAGCTGCTGATTCACATGCTAAAAATAATCATTTTCTTATGTGAACATCTCCCCATGCAGCTGTTAGCTTCCTATACTCAGGAAAATACATTCGCAGCTCTCTGGCCTTTGGGACCCATTATGGGACTGCAACCTAATGATGATCAGCTTGCATTCATTTAATTGAGCAGCAATCCCAGGGGATCATTTCTTGCTTCTCTGCTTCCAGGCCTGCAGGCATCCCCTTACTTAACAAGCTGCTGAGTTTAACAGATGGATCTCAAACCCCTGAAAATCTGATTCCAGTCTCTTCTCTTTTAACTACAGGCTAGCTCTTCTTCAGATCTCTGTCTCATTTAGGAAAAGAAATGAGAACAGGCTTTAAAACATAATCTTTTAAATTATGCTCTCAAGACTTCTTTCGAATATCTGTCACTTAAAATTTCTTTATGTTTTGAAGGAAATATTCAGTTCATGATCATCTTGAGATCACTGGATCACAATTACTGGTTTCTACATTCTAAACCCTGACTGTCGTCTCATTATCCCTTGAAAAATCGTACGTCAGTCACTCCAGCAGGCTCTGACTTTGTATTATTACACCAGTAATATACAGCACATTCAACAAAATCATAATATCCCTGTCACAGAAACATTCATACAGGACAGAAGGTATCACAGAACTGGAGAGTCTGATTCCAACCATTTCTTACTGGATGGCTCACTCAGGACTGTTCTATATACAATACTGTGCCTCACACTCCAGTCATACCTGTATCCCAGAAGTGCAAGGAAGCATAGGGATTCACATCTTCCAAAACCATATATTTGAGAGGAGGGTGGCTGTCAAAATATTTCTCCTAAAACGATGGTATTCAGTTAAGACAAAGCTAGGGTATATACTGGGTATACAGTCTTGCCCCAGAGTTGAGCAAGTTTGGACAGTAGCTTGTCTATGCTCCCACAAGCTGTTAAATCCTGGTCATGGATAAAAAGCTCACAAAAACATCCCAGTTAGTCTTACCTGGGAATTTTTTTCATCTGATTTTCCCTCTTCTTGGCAGGCATTTTATCCACTTTTCTCAAAGCACTAGTCTTTCTTCCTCTGGGTCTCTGTCTAAGCTTGTTAGTAAAGCTTTCCGTACCACCATACATAATATATTCATAGTTCTCAACTCACAGAAATCTCTATTCCCTTTATTTTGCTTTATTTTGTGATCTGACCTGTTATTTTGTATTTACGTGTATGTGGTGTATGCTTGTTCTTCGAAGTGTGCATATGGGGAGGGAGTCACGTGACTAGGCCTGTGCTTGGAGCCCAAGGTCATTATCAGCGTACTTTATCTTGGATGTCTTTGAAGATCGCAGACTCAGCCAAGCTGACTGTCTGGTCATTTTCAGGGTTGGGCCTGTCTCTGAGGATATCACTCCATGCTGGGGAATACAACACGATCCCTGGCTTTTTATGTATATTTTGAGTTCATGAACTCAGGTCACTGCACTTGTACTACAGGCCCTTCATTGTCTGAGTCATCTCCCCTGAACCTGACTCATTATTTGTATTAGTTAGTTTGTTTGCTATTTTCACCCAGTATCTTCTCATAACAAAATCTAAACTCATAGCTCAGGCACTGGGTTTGTTTACTATAGTATGAATAGTATGATGCCATTTATGGCAGTATCAGTTCATACCTACTGAATATATGAATGAATTGGCTCAGGCATGTGATGAGAAAACTAAGATGCTAGCTATTTGTCATGTACATACAATAAGAGGTCTAACAGTGTAGAAAGCCACAAGACTTTCAGAACAGAACCTTCAGGAAGTAATCACCACCAAACACAGAACCCTGAAAAGGTAATTGGACATTATATTGTTTTGAACAGAGTCCTCATTGTATGACTACTATATTTTCCACAGTAAAACATATGTTGTGATATATATATATATATATATATATATATATATATATATATAATTTTAAATTGAACATAAGCCACACCATAATATTCTCTTCTTATCCATGTTGGTTTTTTTCCAAGAGATCCAGCACCATGAATCTGCAAGTAGTACTAAACCTTATAGACTTTCTCCCAACGTACACAAATGTGTCCTAACATTTAACTTATAAAATAAACACAAAAATATTAGAGTTGATAATTCATAATATACTAGGACAAAGCAGGAGAACAAAATAGAAGCATGGGGAAAAGACCTAAAAAGTAGCCAAGAAGATGACTTCATTTCCAGGCCAACAATCAATCATAGTGTTGGCAAAAGAACCTTTGTCTTAGTCCGTTCTTTCTTCAGGAACTACACTACAGTATGGATCCACAAGCCATGTGATGAAGTTCATATTCCTGGGATAGTCTCACAAGCCGTAATCTAAGAGCTGAGGATGGCTGATAAGTTCCACTAGATGGATGAGCAGTTGGACCGATGATATGTATTTAGGGATACAAAGAGAGATGAATATATACATACATTCAAGGAGGAAATATGACCTTTTCATTATCTCACAAACTTTCATTGTCCTAAAAGTGATAAGATACCATAAAGTAGAAAAAGCCTAGAAGTGTTTATATGTTCTTGTACAACCAGTCAAGCATGGTCTCTGAAGCTAACCATGGTTTCTTACACCATAAGGTCTGTTTATATCAAACCACATGACTCTCTCTTCTACTTTATGCTTACAAATACCTACATAGAGTTATTTCTGATATTTTTGGGATAATTATGACATGGCTATAAAATAATTTTCTGTGTTTTTCCTTTGGATGCTGACTTTCACTAATGGTAAAACTGTGTGGTATTGTTCTGTGTATTTTGTATGTAACACATCATGTTTCCATAACTGAAACTGTGTGAATGGCAGTCTTTATTTACTGTTATGTGTTACTCCTGTGGCCCAATAATTCCCTTCAGAGTTTTGCTTTCCCTCAGAGAGATAGATTTGTTCATTTCTAAAACACAATTAGAGCTCACAATTATCTACCTCACTTCCCACCAGGACATGAACAATACTCAGTTCTATATTGACTAACATTTGCATAATCAAAATTTTGTCAATATGGCTTATTGATTTTCTTACAAACTCGGGCCATAGAATAGACATTGAAGATTATTATAATTATAGAGGAGAATTCAAAGTCAAGTTGTTAGCTTAAAGTCAGCTGTAAAAGTAAACTAAGCCTGTACCATTGAATCAACTTACCATCAAGCTATAGACATGAGGCTCTGAAAACTGGCTACATTATTATTTAGATGGGAGAGCTTCGAAGCAAGTAAGTAGGTCACATTATACCCATAGTAAAAACAGGCATTTGTATATATTACTTAAAGTTATAAATAAGCCAGTATAAGAATTAAGTAACTATAAATAACAAAAGGAGGGAGATGTTGAATATATTACATGTCTACTTTTCTTAGGCACAATCTTTAGTTATCTAAAACAGATTAGTCCAAAAGACAGGTTTCAGCATATTTTTAAAATAACTATACTAAAAAATCTTTCAATTTAATATAGATTCAGCTTTTGCTCTGTGAATGTGTTACTTTAACATATCTAAGATTATAAAAATAAATACCCATGAACTGTCATATTGAATATGAATAAATAAATTGTGAATTTAAATTTACAAAACAATTGTAAACATTTGTTAGGTATATATAATGTTATTTTCATAGGCGTTTCTATATTAATTGGGTTCTGTTAAATCTTGCTAATGTCCCTATTAAGAAAATATTATTCAAGAGCCCCTTTAAAAATTAATGTTCTGCTTGTAATATGTGGTTGCCTCCTTAATAAACAGCCTGACAATAATGTTTATTATTAAATCTATATTTTTCAAGTGTTTTATTAAAAAAAATTAATGTTCTGGAGAAAGGAAGGGTATATTTGTTACATGGCCTAGAATACTGTTTGTTCATATACTAACTTTGCAACAATGTCAGAATCTCTTCACTTTCATTAGAGAGTAGAGTGAGATATGGGTGGAAAGAAAAAGGTATCATTCTTTGATCACGCTTGCTTAGCCACAGGTGGGCAAGCAGATTGACCTGTCCATCCAAGCCAAGTAATTCTTCACTCGTTCACTCTTTGTTTATGACTTTATTTCTTCATCCTTGGCAAGAACAGAAAGTAAATCATGGCATTTCTTGGCTGAAAGGCAGAGTGAAACAGCTGTGACCCTTGAGATATTGTTTACTTTACTGCCTCCTGATACACACTCAGTCACTTTCGTTGGACATGCTTGATGGCTTCTGTTCACACGGTTGGCTGTTCAGTCTGCTCCATCAATTGATGAAGAGGCAGACAGTGGCTGCTCTAAGCCACGTTTATTAGTTCATTCATTAACAATTTATGAGGACCTACAGTCTGCCAGATAACGTGGCAGCTGCAAATAGGAACAGAGAAGGTAACCTACACTTAAGAGCTTACGAGTCTTCGTAAGGGAGGACAGAGACAGACAGGTGTGCTACTCATGATGCAATAAAAAATGGTAAAAGATGAATAAAGGGCTGTGGATCAGTTAAAAACATAATTCTACACCTGAAAAGAATGTGGAGAGAGGCATGGTGCAGGAGGGCTTCATGAAGTGATATTTATTCCTTTGGGGTAGGCATTGGTCTAAGACTATAGAAGGATTCATGACAGAGTAAAATATAAAACCCAGAAATCAGTAAATGGTACAGTTACAGATCATAAATGGTAGATGTGGTATGCCACTCAGATCACTCCTTTAGAACCTGGGCAATAACACAAACTGCCAGTGGTGGGGAGTTTGTTTGTTTGTTTTTGTTTGTTTGCTGTAGACGCAAAGCAGATATTTTCCCAGAATTTGCCTTAAGGCAACAGACCTCTTGACAAGGGTATACACTTATGCTTAGGCACAACTTGGCTTATGATTTACCATCTGAAGGATACAGATGCTTGACTGCCTTGCCTTAGTGCAGAGGTGACTATGACAGGGTTGCACAAGTTCTCAGATGTGGGAGGCTAAAAAAATATCTGAAGATTACATCTTAATCTCTGAAATTTGTAAGTGTTTTCTATGGAATCCAAATGTTCACAGATATGATTAAATAAAGGGTTTTGAGACTGTGAGATAGTCCTAGCTTTTGTGATGCAACCAGTAAAGATAATCTGAGGGCCTATAGAGACTTGAAAGTTGCAGCTACATGTCAAGAAATGTTCACAGCCACCTTGAAGAGGTAAAGTGGAGAGTTTCTAAAGAATCTCAATAAGGAGCAGGGTTCTTCATAAACCTTGATTTTAGCTGAGTGGTCTTGAGTTCAGAATCCTGACCATTACACCTCTGAAGATTTAAAGGAAGGAGTGCTTTGCTTGAAGTCATAGATTATTGTAATTTTTAAGTAGCTCTAGGAAGCCAACTCTATGTTGCTCCAGTTGCTTCCTCTGCCAATCCTGTGACAGAAATTAAGTTCAAGTAATCGTTTTCTAAGGACCAATAGTCTGGAGCTGTTTTTTGTGGTCAACTTCAGCAAAGTAAGAACAGTAAGAATTTCATAGAAGTTGAGTGTGGTGGTTAACTTTGTATATAAAGTTGACTAGGCTAATAGATGGCCAGAGAGTTGGTAGATATTAGTTCTGGATATTTCTCTGAGGGTCTTTCTTTAAGAAACCAGTAATCAAATGAGTATGCTGTGAAAGGAGCTTGCTCTTACCAGTGCCTGGGGCATCATCAATCCAGTGATGGCCTGAGGAAAACAAAAGGTGGAAGAGAGACAGACTTCCTCCCTCTGCTTAAGCCAGGATGTCACACACTTCTGCCCTCAGATGTGAGCACTCCTACTAAAAAAGCCTATGGTCTTAGACCAGTATAACAGGATTAGCTCTCCTTGTTCTCTAGCTCACAGAGGTCAGTTCTTGGAACTTCTCAGTCTTTTTTTTTTTTTATTGGATATTTTATTTACATTTCATATGTTATCCCCTTACCCCATCCCCCACCCACCCGGGAACCCCCCATCCCCTTACCCCTCCACCTTCTTCTCTGTGGATGTAACCCCCACCTACCCCCCCCACTCCCACTTCCCCACCCTCAAAATTCCCACCCCCTGGGGCATCCAGCCTTCATGAGGTCAAGGATCTCATCTTCCACCTGTGCCCGGCAGGGCCCTCTACACTTACATATTCAGCTGAAGCCATGGATCCCTCCATAAGTGCTCCCAGGCTGGTGGTTAGGAACCTGGGAGCTGTGGTAGGTTGGTATTGTTGCTCTCCTCATGGTGCCACAAACCCTTTCAGCTCCTTCAGTCCTCACTCTAACTCCTCCATTGAGAACCTCATGATCAGTTCAATGGCTAGTTGTGAGCATCTGCCTCTGAATATGTCTGACTCTTGAAGGCCTCTGAGGAGACATCCATATCAGGCCCTTATCGGCATGTACTTCCTGGCTTCCACATCAGCATCTACCTTTGGTGACTGCATATGGGGTGGATACTCAGGTGGAAAGGTCTTCAAATGGCCCCTCCTTCAGTTTCTGTCCCTCACTTTGTCTCCATGTTTGCTCCCTTGAGTATTTTGTTGCTCCTTCTAAGAAGAACTGAATCACCCCCACTTGGTCTTCCTTTTTTATGAGCTTCATGTGGCCTGTGAGTTGCATCTTGGGCATTTCAAGGTTCTGGGCTAATATCCAATAATCAGTGAGTGAATACCATGTGTGTTCTTTTGTGATTGGCTTACTTCACTCAGGATGATAATTTCTAGTTCCATCCATTTACCTAGGAACCTGTCGAATTCACTGTTTTTAATAGCTGAGTAATACTCCATTGTGTAAATATACCACATTTTTTGAATCCATTCCTCAGTTGAAGGACATCTAGGTTCTTTCCAGCTCCTGGCTATTATAAATAAGGCTGCTATGAACATAGTTGAGCATATGTCCTTGTTATATGTTCGAGCATCTTCTGGGTATATGCCTAGGAGTGGTATAGCTGGATCCTCGGGTAATGCTATGTCCAATTTTCTGAGGAACCGCCAGACTGATTTCCAAAGTGGTTGCACCATCTTGCAGTCCCACCAACAATGGAGGAGTGTTCCTCTTTCTCCACACCCTCACCAGCATCTACTATCACCTGAGTTCTTAATCTTAGCCATTCTGACTGGTGTGAGATGGAATCTCAGAGTTGTTTTGATTTGCATTTCCCTGATGACTAAGGACACTGAACATTTTTTTAGGTGTTTCTCAGCCATTCGAGTTTCTTCCATTGAAAATTCTTTGTTAAGCTCTATACCCCATTTTTTTAATAGGGTAATTTGGTTGTCTGGTGTCTACTTTCTTGAGTTCTTTGTATATATTGGATATTAGCCCTCTATCAGATGTAGGATTGGTAAAGATCTTTTCCCAATTTGTTGGTTGTCGTTTTGTCCTATTGACAGTGTCCTTTGCCTTACAGAAACTTTGCAATTTTATGAAGTCCCATTTGTCAATTCTCGATCTTAGAGCATATGCCATTGGAGTTCTGTTCAGGAACTTTTCCCCTGTGCCCAAGTATTCGAGGGTCTTCCCCACCTTCTCTTCTATTAGTTTCAGTGTATCTGGTTTTATGTGGAGGTCCTTTATCCACTTAGACTTGAGCTTTGTACAAGGAGATAAGAATGGATCAATTTTCATTCTTCTACATGTTGTCCTCCAGTTGAACCAGCACTATTTGTTGAAAATGCTGTCCTTTTTCCACTGGACAGTTTTAGCTCCTTTGTCAAAGATCAAGTGACCATAGGAGTGTGTGTTCATTTCTGGGTCTTCAATTCTATTCCATTGGTCTTCCTGCCTGTCTCTGTACCAATACCAGGTAGTTTTTATCACTATTGCTCTGTAGTACAGCTTGAGGTCAGGAATGGTGATTCCTCCAGAGGTTCTTTTATTGTTGAGAATAGTTTTCGCTATCCTGGGTTTTTTGTTATTCCATATGAATTTGAGAATTTCCTTTTCTAACTCTGTGAAGAATTGAGTTGGGATTTTAATGGGGATTGCATTGAATCTGTAGATTGCTTTTGGCAAGATGGCCATTTTTATTATATTAATCCTGCCAATCCATGAGCATGGGAGATCTTTCCATCTTCTGAGATCTTCTTCGATTTCTTTCTTCAGGGACTTGAAGTTCTTGTCGTACAGGTCTTTCACTTGCTTGGTTAGATTCACACCAAGGTATTTCATATTATTTGCAACTATTGTGAAGGGTGTCATTTCCCTAATTTCTTTTTCAGTCTGTTTATCTTTCATGTAGAGGAAGGCTACTGATTTGTTTGAGTTGATTTTATAACCAGCCACTTTGCTGAAGTTGTTTATCAGATTTAGGAGTTCTCTGGTGGAAGTTTGGGGGTCACTTAAGTATACTATCATATCATCTGCAAATAGCGATATTTTGACTTCTTCCTTTCCTATTTGTATCCCTTTGACTTCTTTTTGTTGTCTAATTGCTCTGGCTAGGACTTCCAGTACTATATTGAATAGGTAGGGGGAGAGTGGGCAGCCTTGTCTAGTCCCTGATCTTAGTGGGATTGCTTCAAGTTTCTCTCCATTTAGCTTGATGTTGGCTACTGGTTTGCTGTAAATTGCTTTTACTATGTTTAGGTATGGGCCTTGAATTTTTGATCTTTCCAAGACTTTTATCATGAAGGGATGTTGAATTTTATCAAATGCTTTCTCAGCATCTAGTGAGATGATCATGTGGTTTTTTTCTTTGAGTTTGTTTTTATAGTGGATTACATTGATGGATTTCCGAATATTGAACCATCCCTGCATTCCTGGGATAAAACCTACTTGATCATGATGGATGATTGTTTTGATGTGTTCTTGGATTCGGTTTGCTAGAATTTTATTGAGTATTTTTGCATCGATGTTCATAAGGGAGATTGGTCTGAAGTTCTCTTTCTTTGTCGGGTCTTTGTGGGGTTTGGGTATGAGTGTAATTGTAGCTTCATAGAACGAATTGGGTAGTGTTCCTTCTGTCTCTATTTTGTGGAATAGTTTGAAGAGAATTGGTATTAGGTCTTCCTTGAAGGTCTGATAAAATTCAGCACTAAAACCATCTGGTCCTGGGCTTTTTTTAGTGGGGAGACTTTTAATGACTGCTGCTATTTCCCTAGGGGTTATGGGACTATTTAGATGGTTTATCTGCTCCTGGTTTAACTTTGGGACCTGGTATCTGTCTAGGAAATTGTCCATTTCTTCCAGGTTTTCTAGTTTTGTTGAGTATAGGCCTTTGTAGTAGGATCTGATGATTTTCTGAATTTCTTCAGTTTCTGTTGTTATATCTCCCTTTTCAGTTCTGATTTTATTAATTTGGATACTGTCTCTGTGCCCTCTGGTTAATCTGGCTAACGGTTTATCTATCTTATTGATTTTCTCAAAGAACCAACTCCTGGTTTTATTGATATTTTGTATTGTTCTTTCTGTTTCTATTTGGTTGATTTCAGCCCTGAGTTTGATTATTTCCTGCCTTCTACTCCTCCTGGGTGTATTTGCTTCCTTTTGTTCTAGAGCTTTTAGTTGTGCAGTCAACTTGTTAGTGTGTGCTCTTTCCAGTTTCTTTTTGTAGGCACTTAGAGCTATGAGTTTTCCTCTTAGCACTGCCTTCATGGCGTCCCACAAGTTTTGGTATGATGTGTCCTCATTTTCATTGATTTCTAAAAAGTTTTTAATTTCTTTCTTTATTTCTTCCTTGACCAAGTCATCATTGAGTAGAGAGTTGTTCAGTTTCCATGTGCATGTGGGTTTTCCATTGGTTTTGTCATTATTAAAGACCAGTCTTATTCCGTGGTGATCTGATAAGATGCAAGGGATTATTTCAATCTTTTTGTATCTGTAGAGGCCTGCTTTGTGACCAATTATATGGTCTATTTTGGAGAAGGTACCATGAGGTGCTGAGAAAAAGGTATATTCTTTTGTTTTAGGATGAAATGTTCTATAGATGTCTGTTAAGTCCATTTGGTTCATAACTTCTGTTAATGTCAAAGTGTCTCGGTTTAGTTTCTGTTTCCATGATCTGTCCATTGCTGAGAGTGGGGTGTTGAAATCCCCCACTATTATTGTATGAGGTGTAATGTGTGTTTTGAGCTTTAGTAAAGTTTCTTTTATGTATGTAGGTGCCCTTGCATTTGGAGCATAGATGTTCAGAATTGAGAGTTCACCTTGGTAGATTTTTCCTTTGATGTGTATGAAGTGTCCTTCTTTATCTTTTTTGATTAATTTTGGATGAAAGTCGATTTTATTTGATATGAGAATGGCTACTCCAGCTTGTTTCTTGGGACCATTGGCTTGGAAAATTGTTTTCCACCCTTTTATTCTGAGGTAGTGTCTGTCTTTGTCACTGAGGTGCGTTTCTTGTATGCAGCAAAATTCTGGGTCTTGTTTGTGTATCCAGTCTGATAGTCTGCATCTTTTTATTGGGGAATTGAGACCATTGATGTTAAGAGATATTAAGGAAAAATGATTGTGGCTTCCTGTTATTTTTGCTATTAGAGGTAAAGTTATGTTTGTATAGTTATCTTCTTTTGGGGTTGTTGGAAGATTACTTCCTTGCTTTTTCTAGGTTGTAGTTTCCCTCCTTGTGTTGGTGTTTTCCATCAATTATCCTTTGAAGTGCTGGGTTTGTGGGAAGATATTGTGCAAATTTGGTTTTGTCATGGAATATCTTGGTTTCACCATCTATAGTGATTGAGAGTTTTGCTGGGTATAGTAATCTGGGCTGGCAATTGTGTTCTCTTAGGGTCTGTATGATGTCCGTCCAGGCTTTTCTGGCTTTTATAGTCTCTGGTGAGAAGTCTGGTGTAATTCTTATAGGTCTGCC
Source organism: Grammomys surdaster (assembly GCF_004785775.1). Classification (NCBI taxonomy): domain Eukaryota; kingdom Metazoa; phylum Chordata; class Mammalia; order Rodentia; family Muridae; genus Grammomys; species Grammomys surdaster. The sequence continues at coordinate 2,828,017 of NW_021604782.1, forward strand.
TTTGTATGTTACTTGACCTTTTTCCCTTACTGCTTTTAGTATTTTTTCTTTGTTTTGTGCATCTGATGTTTTGATTATTATGTGACGGGAGGTATTTCTTTTCTGGTCTAGTCTATTTGGTGTTCTGTAGGCTTCTTGTATGTTTATGGGCATCTTGTTCTTTAGGTTAGGGAAGTTCTCCTCAATAATTTTGTTGAAGATATTTACTGTCCCTTTAAGTTGGGACTCTTCATTCTCATCTATACCTATTATCCTTAGGTTTGGTCTTCTCATTGTGTCCTGGATTTCCTGGATGTTTTGAGTTAGGAGTTTTTTGCATTTTGCATTTTCTTTGACAACTGTGTCAATATTTTCTACCGTATCTTCTGCATTTGAGATTCGCTCTTCTATCTCTTGTATTCGGTTGGTGATGCTTGCGTCTATGACTCCTGACCTCTTTCTTAAGTTTTCTATTTCCATGGTTGTCTCCCTTTGAGCTTTCTTTATTGTTTCTATTTCCATTTTCAGATCCTGAATGTTTTTGTTTAATTCCTTCTTTGTGTTTTCTTGCATTTCCTTAAGGGATTTCTGTGGTTCCTCTTTAAGGGCTTCTATCTGTTTGCTTGTACTCTCCTGTATTTCTTTAAGGGAGTTACTTAATTCCTTCTTATAATCCTCTATCATCATCATGAGAAGTGATTTTAATTCTGAATCCTGCTTTTCAGGTGTGATGGGGTGTTCAGGGCTTGCTATATTGGGAGAACTGGGAATTGATGATGCCAAGAAACTTTGGTTTCTGTTGCTTATGCTCTTGCGCTTGCCTTTCGCCATCTGGTTAACTCTAGTGTTGCCTGCCCTCACTGTGTAAGACTGGAGTCTGTATTTCCAGTTATCTTGCTTGTTACAGAGCTCCTCAGAGTCCAGATGTCTCTGTAGTCTTATGATTCTAATCTTGTTGTCTGCTGCTCTGATTGCAGTGGCTCCTCTGCTGCTCTGAGTGCAGTGGCTCCTCTAGGATGACTCAGGAGTCAGTATCTCCACAGGACAGGAGCAGACCAACTCTGTGTCTGCCCCAGCCCACAGGACCAGGAAGGGGAGGAAGGGAAGTGAAATTCCGGAGGGGCGGGGTTTGGGTAGCTGCTGTGCCCTGAATGGCCCTGGCTCCCAGATGTATCTCTGAGGCTTAGGGAGTGAGATGAAGTTCTTACCGGCTGCTCTGAGTGCAGTAGCTCCTCTAGGATGACTCAGGAGTCAGTATCTCCACAGGACAGGAGCAGACCAACTCTGTGTCTGCCCCAGCCCACAGGACCAGGAAGGGGAGGACGAACTTCTCAGTCTTCATAATCTTAAGAGCCGACACATCCTAACAAATCTCTTCTATATCTCTTTGTGTCTTATTGGAGTTGTTTCTCTGGGAAAACCTAGGACATGGATTACAGGAAAGACAGAACACAGCTTGTGCAAATTCAGAGAGAATCTAATCCACCTGAAGAAGCTGGGGGTCATTTGAAACGAATGTGCTGTAGTGGACCTTACTTCTTGAAGTGCCACTGAGGGCCTCTTTATGACCTTGAGTCTCATGGGTGAGGATTTAGAAGCTAATATTTTGTGAATGCAGCAATGAAACACACCCTAGATCATGGCTGGTAGAAAGTTGTAAGATCTGGCTCATGTCATCTGGATTTGGATCCTAACTCTGCTAATATTTTCCCACTTATTTGTAATATAGACTGAAACAATCTTTATTAAAAACACTTCAGTACTTTCTTCACCATTCAATAGGGTTAGTAATGTTATCTGTTATTGCAGATGTTATTGGATTGATTAAATGCATTAATATATGTAAAATGCATAGAGAAAGCTTGGCACATAGTAAAGCTTAATAATATTTGTTACTTGCTTAGTAGTTTCTTCAAATACTCTATAATGAGAAGAACTGTTTTCCATGGATCCAGGCCATAGGACTTCAGAAAACCCTAAGGAGAAGGAACATATTTGTTAACAGCGAAAACATACACCACTGGAGAGTTCACCCATACTGGGTCCCATTCTGACCTCTTTTTTCCCTTCTACCAGTAGGAATGTAATACTTGGGAAAGAAATGCCACAAATGTATAAGCAGAGGTATATCCATGGCCATCTTGCAAAACTATACTCAAGGCTAGATTCCTACTACATAGTCTTCCTCATGGTTTAGTTCAAGATAATTGACCCAAAGACAACTAACAATGGTAAGTTCACACCATCTCCATCCTCCTGGGGAGACAGAAACACTGTGCTTAAATTGCAGAACAACAAACTGTGTATGGAGTTCAACTTCAGAGTGTTATGGGCATGAAAACAAAGGAAGAAGACTATCATTCCTGGACAGGTAGTCAAGCATTGACCAAGACAGTTTAATTAATCTATGAGTATGCAGGATAAAACTGTTCCTGTTAGAGAATTGTCAGGGTTGGGGGCAGTGAACATTTAATGTAAAAGGAAAATCCAGCAAAGGAAGAGTCTGGAAGGAACCTGGATTTTAGGGAAAACTTTGGTACCTGGAAGATTATGTTAGAAGCAATAGAGCAGGTTAGTGAGAGAAAGGACAGAAGTTTACAAGGGACCTGCTCATGCAAAGCCATGCTAAGGTTTCCATGGTTTTCCTGAAAGCAAGAGTCAACTGGAAAACTCTATGGTGCAACTGTGGGTGAAGGAGGGTAAAATTATTCCAATGTATCCTGAAAAGAATGAGTAAATGAAGCCTGTTTAGGACCCTAAACTCAAACATCACAGTGATAACACAAAAGTCTGTCTTAATATTAGTGCAAAATCCCAAGCACAATGTGACTAAAACCACCTCTGGGAAAGTATATGTAGTCAAGGGTATTTTCCAATTATCCAGGCATTTCCTAATTGTTTATATTGTGCATAGACTTCATACACCCTTGCCTATTTTATAGACAATGCTGTTCAAAAGATTTGCTTGCTTCTTAGCCCAGAGCAAATAGAGAAAAGATCAAGCTAGGAAAACTCTTTCATTGTTTTGGGTTTTAGTGTAAATATCTACAAAAGAAAGTATATATCATCTGAATGGAATTGCTCTATCAATCTCTACAAATGTTTCTGTTCTTGAGAAAAATCAGCGTCCGTTACTCAACACATGGGCCCATCAATCTTAACTAGATAGCATTGCCGGCAGAATAAAAAGTACTAAGTTGTCACTTCCTAAAACAGAGTTTTCATCCACAAAGGTAAATGTAAAGTAAGAGTTTTGGATTAAACCTAAAACCCACACAAAATGTTTTGGAAGCAAAAAATGTATGAATAGTGTTGTTTACATGTTTTCCTCAAAGATATTTAATATTGAAATAATATTTAATGCTTTCATTTTTGCTGAGTACATTATATGCCCACAATAAAACATAGGTAACTATATTATGAGAAATAACATTTTAAAATTCCAATATTTAGACACAGGTATTATTACCTCAGAAATCCCTCAGATATCTTTACATTTCCATACATATATATTATATATTTATCAAAGCCTCTGTACATTTAAATAACATCTTGGGTATTTTCATTCTACAGTTACTGGAATGTTTCTGAAGTTCTTTTGCCATTTGGCTCTATATATGACCTAGTTATTGTGATTCTTTAATCTTAAGCAAATGAAAAAATCCCAATTTTCCCCCATAAATTGTCTAATTTTTAAATTTTTGTTTTGTCTTGTGGATTTTGTTATATAGCAGTAATATTTACAACAGGAATTCATTTTGAACTATTTTATAAAACCTTTTTCTTCAGATTGTTTAAACATCTCTTTCACATCAAGTTTAATTGGTTTCATTTAAAAATTATTTTGCTGAAAGGTTTCAGAAAGATACTAGACCGAGAGTGGAGATGGAGGTAGAGTGAGAAGAGGACTGGGACTCGGTCACTCTCTACCCAAGCTGTATCTCTCTAGTGCACAGAAAATCAAAAGTCATGTGAATTTGCCATCATCAGATTTCAACCTGACAGCTTTATCTACACATTCTTCAAATTCATATCTCTCTTCTTAGAAATTTATGGTGCTTTGAATGAGAATGTCACTATAGATGTTTGAACACTTGATCCAAGCTGGTGATGCTGTTTGGGTAGGTTTATCAAATACAGACTTGTTGGAGGATATATATCACAAGGAATCAGTCAGTTTTGATGTTTCTAAAGCCACATGCCATTTGGAGTTTCTGTCCTTTGCCCTGCCATTATGGACTCTAAACCTCTGAAACTCTAAACCCAAATAAACACATTCTTCCTTCTGTTGCCTTAGTCAAGGTGCTTTATCTCAGCAACAGCACAGTAAGTAATACAAAATTGAACTCTATTATTTTGTCGAATGGCATCTTAGGTTAATTAGACTTAATTGGCTTAAGCCAGGTCTGTGATTTCATTACAAGACATCCTACCTTAAATTCAAACTAAATTTTATCTAATCTCACTGGCTTCTCTCTGAAAAGCAATCTTTGAAAAGAAAACATTTTTAAACTAAAAATTTACCAGTATATCTTCCATTCACACTTAAAATGTGCCTTTCCTGGGAAACTGTCATTAGTTCTATTAATGAGCTTTTTTTTGTACCCAAACTTGAAATACTTGGTTAAAATAAATCATTTTTCATTTCATTATTTCTTTTTACTTTAACTCACATTTATAACTTAAAAATACTCTTGAAAAATTTATAGGGCTGTTGAAGTAGTCCTATAATTCCAGATACTCAGGAGGTCGAGACAGAGAATCATGAACAGAAATCCTGCCTGGGCTGCACAATGATTTGAAACACAGCTGGAGTGACTTACTAATATCTTGTCTAAAACTACAAAAAAAGGACTGGGGTTGTACCACACTCGTAGAACACTCACCAAGCATGCACAAGATCTTGGATCTGATTTCCAGCATTATAATAAATTAGTAAATAAAACATTACCAAGTCAATGAATCCCTTGAGGGAATATTTATTTCAGTGTATTTTTAAATTTATTTACCAAACAATAACGGGTGCCTCTCTTTTCTCATGGGTTATTGACTACCAGACCAAGAAGTGGTCGTGAGCAGGATTCAGATGGAAGGACATCCAGGAATCAGCTTCCTTGAGATAGCTCATTTTATTGTTCCTAAGGTAGGATATATAAGGGCTCTTAGGGTACAGGCAGAAAGAGGTTATTGGTCATATCGCAGTACCTAATTATCACATAGGCAGGAAACTATAGTGGGACTTGGGTGCTGAGTCATGCAGTGTTTGCAGAGAGCTCTGCTCAGGGTGGTCCTCCAAACAAATAGGTCAGGCATGTGTGTTCAGAGACACGTTTCAAGTATGGTTAGGCAGAGAAAGGGAAGCCTGGTCCTCAGTTTTGCACTAAGCTCAGAGAGATATTCAGACATGGTGGACTGCAACCTTAATAGCAGGGTTCTCCAACACAGTAACATCTTTAGATTATGTAGTTTTGGTTTCTATAAATTTATAGTGAAATATAAATAGATTAAAATTAAAAGACTTTGGAAATGGTAACATAGTTTTTAAAAGAAAAGTAGTCGATGTTATAAAGAACTAAGAAAGCTGAAACCTCCTGGCTCTTCTGATTCAGTTAAATTAAAAAATATACCTCAAATAGTACCTAGCAATACAGAGCACACAAACCAGTATCCCTGCCGAGTGTTTCAAAGATAATGTTAAATACTTTTTATTGCTAAAATATTAATATTTAGAATAATTCCGACTTGCCTGGATTTAGTATCACAATGGAAACACATATTTGGGTGTGTCATGGAGGTGTTTCTGGAAACATTTAGCTGAGTAGAAAGATTCATTCCGACTATGGGTACCAGCATTTGTGGGTGCTAGCTAGACTGAATGAATAGGCAGAGAGCCCCAGCATCATCCCCCACTGCTTTCTCTCTGCAGATGCATTACAATGTCACATCTGCGCTGTTATGATTTCTTCACAATGACAGACTACACTCAAATTATGAAGCACGAGAAACCTTCCCTTCCTTATGTTGCATTTGTCAGATATTTTGTCCCAGAAAAGAGGAAAAGTAAATAAAGCATGTAGCTGTTTTTATGAAGGAAATATTCCGAGAAAGGATGAATGGAAGGCACTCTGGCTAACTCCAACAAATATTACCTGAGGACTCCTCCCATAATCACCTTACTGAAGGAGATGTTGCATATTTCTTCTGTTGCATGCTAAATAAAAAAAAATCATGACTGTGTTTTCAAAGTTTAAGCATCACACTGCTTCCAACATGTAAGAGGGAAACTTCATTTTCACCCTGAATAAAAGCAGGCTTTCTTCACTCAAGAAATGTATTTATCCCCCTTGGTTCTAGTTGCTCACCTCCTGATTCCACAAATACCTCTGATCTTTGGAGAATCTATCAAATGTAATAACTCTACCACAGAAACAGGGAAAAGCCAGGATGCTAAGGCTATGGTAAAGACCATACTGCTGATGTCATATAAAACAAAATGGCCACATCATGTTCACACAAGTGTGTCTTTTTTCTAAGGCAAGTTTTTGATGTTTATAGTCTACCTGAATCTGACTATAGGAACCATTTCTTCATTGTAGGTACAATAAAAATAATGGAACATGTGGCCAAAACAAATTTAGATTTGGTCATCTATTTGTCTCAATTGAGTCCATTAAATTTTATGAACTTCTCAAAATTTTAAGTAGAAAGAATTCAGTGGAACACAAAAGCTGAAATTCACAGTTGAGCTCAAGATTAGCAGAGAAACAGTGTGTTCAAAGCCACATGGTATCTGCTCTGACCTTGCTAATCATACTTTCCTTTTTATACTAAAAGTGAGAAGCCTTTTCTTAGGAAAGCTAAAATCTCGTATGGCTTCGAGATCAAGAGTCACCTGGGCTAGTCCCTGAAGCCTGTGACACATATGGTATGCTTAGTTCTTCTAGGATAGGTAGCCACAGACACTCAAAGACACACTTGGGAAAAGTCACTATTGGCTATTTATAGAAACTGCACAGACAACTTGGAAGTGTTCCTCCTCAGGGCTGAATAGGAATTGGTAGTAGCTGCCATCTACACAAATCACAATGACAGCCTTTGGCTCTGTTCTAAAGTCACAAATACAGGGAAACCCTAGGGGAAGCTGAAACTTGGGAAAACTCCATTTGGAACTGAAATATTTCAAAAGGAAAGTAGCTGATGCTGTTTATTCCCTTTTAAAATTTTCAAGAGCAAAAAGATGTGCTATGGCAGGATTATGGAAGAAAAAATGATAAATATTTGCTGCCAGACATCTTCATAACTCCTGGGCTAATTTCATTGATAAAGTGGCAATTGTTCTTCTAAGGACCTCTCTTGCAGATGCAATCACAGAAACAACTTTGCTTGCTGAAATGTTAAGATAAATTAAAACAGAGACAAGTCATGATGACATACTGACCAGAAAGCTGGTTAGCATTCATAAGGGACCTTAAACTTGGTGTTAATTTGTTCCTTTAATTGTAATGGTCACCAGCAGGTGGCACTGTTTGGGAGGCTGTTGAACTTTTACAGGTAAGAAACTGAGCTCTCTGTCAGAGGTGGCTCAATGAGTGGTGGGCCTTTGATGTCTGCACCCATATATGGCTTTCTGTCCATTTTCTGCAGTCCAATTTTCTCTGTTCTGTCTGCCAAGATGTGAGCACCTACAACTCTATACTTCCATTTCAATATTACATGTCTTCCCCACCAAGATGAAGTAACATAGCTTGAGGATGTGAGAGAAAAAAAATTATGTCCTTTCTCCATTTGTGATTTCTGTCAGATATTTTGTCATGGAAGTAAGGAAACTAACAAGCAACGAAGACATATGCCAAGAAGTAAAGCCAATACTGTGATAAACCTGACCATAGGAGCCTTGGGTCTTTGAAATTAGATTATGGGAGGAATACATTAGACTGTGGTGATGCAAGATAGAGAAACTGTTAAATATTATAAGAGGAACTTAGTGGGCCATTCTTCTGGGAGACAAGAAAGCCAAAATATCAATAGAAATGCAATTAACAAAAGTTGTGCTTCTGGGATGGGGAGAAGGATGTTAGGCTTTGGGTAGACGCCATTTGTGATGAATTCTGCCAAAGAATCGACCTATATTATGTGCTCATGTCCTATAATTTTTAGGTGAGGTTGACTTCTAAAGTAATGAGCTATCTTATGTTGCAGAGAAAATTCCAAGACAGCATTTTATTTAGACTGAAGTCTGATTATCACTTGTTGCTTTTAGTCAGGTTTATAGTAAGTATACAGAGCAAAACTTAGATCAGATGTAGGAAATGTACAGTTTGGTAAAGGAAGGAGGCTTTGTGCATTTACAGTTATAAACAAAGCAGGTATAGGCAAAGTGGCTGTAATTGCTGAAGAGATTGGTTGATTTGGCACTAGAACAAGAGGAGAGGTGTCTTTAAGGAAAAATGCTTCCAATTCTCTTCAGGTTATTAATTAATTTGAATTTTTTTCTTTAAAAAGAAAGTTTTGGGCTAAAAAGATGGCTCAGTTGTTAAGAGAATAGAAAATTGGATTCCCAGAAGTCACATGGCACCTCACAACCATCTGTAACCCCAGTTCCAGGAAATCCCCTCACCTTTCTGATCATATTCACCAGACACACTCATGGTCCACAGTCATTCATGAGGGCAAAACATTCTTACATATAAAATCATTAAATACAAATACAAAGAATCATAAATAAAGTTCTTTGTAAAGGTAGAGTTGATGAGGTACCTTACACAAACTAGGACAACTGGGCAAATATTTTTCCAAGGTTCAAATACACAAGTAAACTTAAAATGTTGTGTCTTATTTACCTATTAACAAGACAGTGTAGCTTAGGGCACCCACACATGGAGAGTAGGTGTGTCACTTTGGTGCTGGATAACTCCACATTCTTCATGTAACCTGTGTGTTCTTCAAGAAATTCCTTTCAGGACTCAAGATACAGAGACTCTCTGGGGTTATAGGAGACTTCAAAGACACATGACTAGTAGAAGCTGCTTGCGCCCATAATTTCTGTAATTGTAGAGTCCAAATGTCCACAATTCTCCTACTCTAGTCAGAAAATTCTACTTCTAGAACTATGTGTGTGTATATATATGTTCACATACATGTACATACTCTACTGACCATCTCATAATATCATCTTCCTGAGAAGATAGTTTAGATTATTTTCTACCAACTAAAATCAAAAAGTTGGAGCAAAATCTTATTTCAGCTCTTGGGGCTGGGGAGATGACTCAGCAAATAAAATACTTGACCATGTGAGCATTAGGATGAGAGCTCCCCAGGGCTCACGCACAGGCCTGGAGGGCTTGGAAGACTCTCTGTAATTCCAGAGCTCAGGAGCCAGAGATAGGATGGCCAGGGAAAACTGGCTAGCTGGACCAGAATCTGCAAGCTCTTCATTCAGTGAGAGAACCTGCCTCACTAAATATGGAGCAATTGAAAAAGACACCCAACATATATGACCTTCACACATATGTGTACCTACATGTACACACATTCCACATGCTTCCACACTTATGTGTACATACACACACACACACACAGAGAGAGAGAGAGAGAGAGAGAGAGAGAGAGAGAGAGAGAGAGAGAATTCAATTCCTAAATCCATAAATACATTTTCTTATTTTCCTTTTAATGAATAAATGTTATTGACTTTTAACCTAGTTTTTATTTCTTGAGAAAAACATGGACAGAATTGAAGCCAGCTGGACCAGTCTATTGCTGTGGGAAATAGAAAGTAAGGGGTTCAAAATATCATACATAGATGTGAGCTTGCCAACTCCTCAGCATAGCTAGAGGCTCAGAGAAACTGAGAAATAAGACAAGTTCACCAGATGCCAAGGCAAGAACTGTATGAGCCCCAGGAGTTTGTGGAACATCAGCATATCTATCAGGGTTCATCTAGGCAACTCTTATCACTGGTGATTTTTACCACTCGCTATGCTAGAAGATGGAACATTATGGACATAAAATTTTTTGACATTAAAATTATTGGTTCCAGGCAATTCAGATGAGATTGTAATGAATTGTGTCAGAATGAACATACAATGTATCATAAAGCATTGTTTGAAATGAATTAAGAAAATATTGGAAAAGGAAATTCACCCTATGAGGTGATAAAATAGTTTATGTGAACCAGCAGTTTGATGCCATATAGAATTACTAGATATATAATAAAATTTAAATTTATTACAAGTGATGAGGTCTACAGAGAAAGATGAGTGACCAGTGAATGGTAGGGCAGAGCTGGCTGGTCCTTAGTTTCCATATTACTTTGCCAGAAGATGTTAATATTGATTAGAAGCTCACAAAATGCTTTTAGACTTTCTTATATAAGTATGTCACTCAATGCACAGATAATAAAAACAAATTTTTATGAACAAGAATTGGAGTAAACTATTTTTAACAATTCCTTTTGCTTTCTGAAATCTAGTCAGAGAAAGGAGAAAAATGTAAAGAAATCTGTGTGCCAGGAAGAAGGGCAAAAAGGGGATAAAATATTTATGTATATATGTGCAATTTAATGATCATAATGTACATAAAGTTTTTCTGGAACTCAGTAAGACCTGAAGAAGAATAAGGATGCAGGACTGGAGAGATGGCTCAGTGTTCAAGATTATATACTGCTGTTGCAGAGGATAGAAGCTGAGTTTTATAAAATAAACCTGTATCAGGTGAATTATAAATGCTTGTTACTTCAGCTTCAGGACATCTAAGCCCTTTCCTACATACACATGCACACACACACACACACACACACACACACACACACAAGTAATTTATAAAGGAAATATTCTTAAAATATTTTGAAGAATAAATACATCACAAAAATTTAAAAGGTCAAGAAATATAACTTTTCAACCTTAGTAGTAGCAATAAAATAATTGGGAAAGAAAATATTTTCACCTATCAAACTGAGAAACTTTTTTATTCTTTCATATATTATACCCAGACCACAGCTTTCCATCTGCCCCATCCTGCCAGACCCACTCCCCCTCTGCCTTCCCTTAGAAAAGTGCAGGCCTCCCCAGAGACATCGACCAAAAAAAAAAGCCTAACAAGCTACAGTAAGACCAGACAAGAATAGCAATGACTAGTGTTTTCACAGACACCACGGATACTTCTGAACCAAAATTGCTCTAATCTTTCTAGAAGGGATAATGTGATATTGTTCCTTACAAGTTTTAAAGATAGACTACAATTCGAGTTGATAGTCCAACATCTAGGCTGCTATCCAATAGAAGTATCTATAGACATATTCACTAGTTTCTTTACTCAAGTGGACAGCTCAGCATAGCTTAGAAGAGCCTAATGTTAGACACAATGTAATGTCTTACTATTAGAAACTTATCAAGGAAATTACTTCGTCCTTCATAGCTACACTTTGAAGAACCTTTTTGAAGGAGAAGAGGATATGGATACCTGTGTATGTAACACGAGGCTGTAAGATTGAATATACCCAGGAGGCCATGTTTATGCATATGTTTATGTCACTTACAAATTCTGCTTTACTATCAATTCCTAAATTCTGTTTTAACGTGAAGGATGTGAAACAGTGAAGAATAATGATCTGATTCCCCTGAGACAAGAAGGCCCATTCTGTATACACCCCTCTGTTAGCTGTTTACAGAGAATTAGGGAATATAGTTCAAGTACTGTCTTTACATTGTATTTGAAGTACCACTTAATATCTCAGAGTGCTTGTTGAGTGCCCATTTCTAGATTGTTTGTCTCAGGCTGCAGAGATGGCTTGGTGGTTAACAGAGGTTACTGCTCTTGCCAAGGACCAGAGTGCAGTTCCCAGCACTAAGGTTGAGTGGCTTACAACTGCCTGTAAATCCAGGTCCAGGAGATCCAATGCCCTTGGCCTATGAAGACACCTGAACTCATGCATACATATCTCCACCCCAACACACACACTCACACAATTAAAAACAATAAAATAAATGTTTATTTTTTTATTGTTTCCTCATCATGCATCTTACAAAGATTGTTTTGTTTACTCACTATGTTCCACAAACCATTTGGTAGCATCTAGGAAAAGTAATGTAACAAAATCATTGCTTTCATGCAAGATGTATTAAAATAGACAGGATGAATGGAAATTTTGTAGGGGTGTGTATGCGTATGTGTGTGTGTGTGCGCGTGCGCACACATGTAAAATGTGTCACTGGGTGGCAAATGCTATGGAAATAAAGAATAACACACGATGAGGAAGAAGAGAAAACAGTTTTTGACTGCTGTTAGAGTAAAGGCCTAGGAGGGAGTGAAAATATAGCTCAGTGGTAGAGTGCTTACCTAAACAAAGACCTAGGTGTGAACTGTACAACCTCAGAACAGAAACGAACAAACCCTACTTATCTTAGCTGCTTTTCTACTGCTGCTAAGAGGCATCACGACCAAAGCAACTTATAAAAGAAGGAAGGTATTTAACTGGGTGTTCACTTACAGTTTCAGAGGTAGAGACCGTATGCATTATGACAGTGAACAGGCAGCAGGCAGCCATGGTGCTGAGGCAGTAGCTGAGAGCTTACCAACTGATCCAACAGCAGCAGGCAGAGAGAAAGCTAACTGAGAATGACTGGGGATGGGGGTGGGAGGGCTATGTGGACTTTAAAAACTTCAAAGCCCACTCTAGTAACACAGGTCCTTCAACGAGGCCACACCTACTCTCACAAGGCCACAACTTTATACCTCCCAATTGTTTTACCTATTGGGATTGAGCATTCAAACTTGAGCCTAAGGGGGTCTCTCGTTTTTTATTTAAATCACAAGACCAGAAAGAAACATAGAAGCATACACTACTGATTAGTAAGAGAAAGAAATTCAGGTCAGTTCTAGGTTGAGGGACTAGCAATGCAATAGATGCAAATAGTCAAGGAACAAGCTAGACAATACACACAAGTAGTCAAAGAACAAGCAAGGCAATAAACAAAATTCTGTGAACACTTCCATGATCACTGTTTCTAAGAGCTTATCAGAATGACCAAAATATTTGAGCCAACTTCCCTGTCTTAGCCCAAAGTGATTTTCATGTCTGAAGCCTACTTCCTTGTTCTAGCCTAAAATTTAGATTCCTGTTTGAAATTACTTCTTTGTTCTAGCCTAATGTAAGATTCCTGCCTGAAGCCTACCTCTTTATCCTAGGCCAATGTCATATTTCTGACAAGCAGCTTGTTTCCTTGGTCCATGTCAGATTCTTGTCAAGTAGCCTCAAAGGCTCTCCACCTCTCCCCACTTTTTACTTCATTAACAAGACTGAAACTGTCTTAGGTCATTCGGACAAGAATGCCTTCCTTACTCATTATGCAATATGCATTATCAAAAGCAATGCACTTCTGTCTTAGGTTTGTAAGGCTCTGTGCAGAATCTTACCCATCCTTGGCTTGCCAGCTTGTTAGTTTAATAACTCTGTCTGGTGGTCCATTTTCAGGTTCAAGCCATGTACTTTGGCTGTCAACATGTTGATGTTGTTAAAGACAAGCTTTAACATGATGGGCAGAAATAAAAATATTCCCAGGACAAAAAGGGCCAGCACGATCAAGCTATATATGCCATCCTTGAACCCTGACCAAAATAGAAATATTGACCTCAGGTCATGGGTAATTTTATCAGCAGTATCTACTGCATCAACCCTGAGCAGAGCAGCATTCTTGAAATTCATAAGCTCACTATGGAATGTTAAAACATGCAGAGAGGTGTTAGAATTATGTAAAATACACTACAAGTGTCTTTAAACATTTTCTTAATTATAGTGACTACCACAGTAAATTTTAGAACTAAAATGAATTCAGTGGTATTTGGCATGTAATTCAAATGATATAAAAGCAAAAAAGGAGGAGGGAGATGAGATAGATGGTTCTAGGGAGTGGAAATGGGGAAAGGGGATGACATCTGAAATGTAAATAAATATAATATCCAATTTAAAAAAAAAGAAAGAAAGAGAAAGGAATCCTTCTAAACAGAATAGAGGGCAAGGATCCTGGTCAGGAGTGTACTTGGGAGGGATCAGAACACTAGCAGATCAAAAATTGTGCCATGTGGTGAGGTAAAGGAACTGACTCAGAGATAAGGCCATAGAGAACAGTGTAGCTGGGAGGGTAGGAAAAAAAATCCTTAAAATATGAAGCTTTATAACCAGATCCTGGAAGATCACAGAGATGGACAGACTCTATGAAACTTGCAACTAATCTACAACCCCAAAGCAAAGAAAGAGAATAAGTTTTGTTGGCCGCTGTGAAAGGTCTTTGGAGACAGCAAGGCTTAAAAAATGGGATTAGGGCTTCCTACAAATTCAAAATTGCTCTGAAGAAATTTGCATAAAAATACACAGCATTTTAAAAATGATAGTTTACTCTTTTTCTTTTTTAAGTATGTTAGAAACGATCCAGTGCATCCTCATTGAGTCACCAAGCATGAAGATTTAATATCCTATGGTTCTTTTCTGCAGTCTGCTTCCTTTTAAATGCTATGCATTCAGACTTGCTGTGACTTGCTACAGAGAAAATGAGTGATTTGAGTTTTTCTCCAGGACTCAAAACTGATCCAGATTATTTGGCAACTTCTCCAGTTCATGCTGCATTTGCATTTTAATGTGGTGTTGATAGACACGGCTATCTTCCCTGAATGTTTTATTCCTTTCCCTTACAGAACAGCTATTCTGATCGGAGGTTAAAATAACAACTTAAAATGAAATCTCTGATGGAAATCAGGCCAACCAATTGAAATAATTTAAAATGAAATCCTACTTCAAGATGCACATGTAATAGATCAAAATGATATACTTCTGCTGTTTTAGAGGGGAAAAATTGAATTGCTATGAATACTGCCTAAACAAGAGAAGGAACTTCAAAATACTGGCATCAAACATACAGAAAGTTTAACCAAGTACAAGGGGCTACCATGATAGAAACAGATACTACATATTTCAAACTATACATTCCTGAAGAAGACTGTGCATTGATTTTTAAATTCATAATGTTTTGTCAGATATTCATTATGTATGCAATATTATATGTAAGAGCTGTGCTAAGCACAAGGATAACTCAGTCTTGTAGGGAATCATGTGAAATGAATTAACTATACAATAAGTATGATTTTTTAAAAAAAAAAAAAAAAGAAAGGAGCCCTTGGGGTGGACAGCATTTTTGTAAGAATGTACAAAACCAAAAAATTAGGACATTTTTCTTAAAAGGAATAGCTTACTCAGCAAGTGAGGGTCTGGAGGGTGGTCCAGGGGGGTGATTCTTGAAAAGGCATCAATGGACTCAGCTTCAATTATTAACTCTGCCCCTAATTAAATTGGTTAGTTGAAAGACGATGGAGTGTCCAGTAAGAGAAAAGACACAACGAGCAGATGCTGTTTAGTAAAAAGGTGCTTGACACAGGTAAGCTCAAAAGACTGGGGGCCTCTGGGAGTATGACTGCGGCCTTCTTAACCAGATGCATACATCTGGGCTATCACTTCTCTTGGACATTTTTGGCTCCAGAAAGGCAGTGTTGATAGCTTTGATGTCCTTCTTATATATCTCCCACAACTGATGCACTTTCCAACTCTCCCTTAATACATTTGCTTTTAAAAGCAAAGAATAGTCTAATTCATTGACCTTAAGTGGACTTCATTAAAATCTCCTGAAACACAACCACCCATGATTTTCATTTTTAACAATTCAGAATCTTGTGTCTTACTTCATGATGACTTCTGAGGCTACAGTTAAGAGATCGCTAATTGTAGACCTATTCTAGATGATTCTGTCCTATGAACCTCATTTTAGACTTCCTGTTACATCTTCCTTGCCACACGAAGAAGCTGGTACACAGTTGCACCCTTTGACAAAGACCTATAAGGAACTGAAACATTTATTTTTCAGTCTGTTTCCCATCTCTGATACAATTTATTTGTATTGAACCTTTTGAAACCCTTTAGTGTTTCCAAAATTAACACAGAAGAATTCTTAAACTATGCAAATGTGTCCCATGATACTTCCATCTCATCTGTGAACAAATATATTCATAAAAATATTAAAAGGAAATATGTCTAAAAGTCAGCTTTTCTTTCTTCTCAAGAGGACTTTTCCCGGATTTTTCTCTTTCTCTTTTCCCATGATTTATGACTTCAAAAACAAATATATATTTCATAATAAAATTAATCCAATCCCTTCATTTAGTATCGAATACAACTAAAATAAGTGCCTAAAACTCTCAGTGATCTGAAGAACAGTCAAGGAGTCTTTGTTAGCTTGTGCTTCCTGTGTATGTTAGACAAACTCAACACCCTCTGCTCTGTTTCAGGTCTGAACATGTTCTTTGATCATCAACCTTTTGCCCTACTCTTTCAGAAAAAAATTAAGTCATCAGAAACTCTGACTCAGGGCCACCAAAGGCTTAGAAAGTTTCAGTTTGGGGCATGAAAGGAAATCACAAGGGGACAATGTCTGTTCATTTTTAAGCTCTGTAAATCTTATGGTAAGAAAATTTAAAAGCAGGCTTTAAATTCTTAGACCAGGATTTTAAAATTGAAGATAAAGAGAATCTTTCCAAACAGAGATACAGCCAGGATTTTAAAAGATGTTTGGCTTTCTTTCAGTGAATGTTTGAATTTTGAAGCAACTAAATCTATTAAATTCATGTAATATATTATCATATATTATGTAAAAACTATGTGACATATTTATCATCCATAGTCCCACCATCATCATCCTCTCTCTCTCTCTCTCTCTCTCTCTCTCTCTCTCTCTCTCTCTCTCCTTCTCTCTCTCTCTCTCTATCTATCCACCCATCCATCCATTACACACATATTAACACTAGGGTGCCTTTTCTTAATCTATGTATATTATGTATATTATTGTGATGTCAGATTATATATCCTTTGGAATCTTTATAAAGCTATAAATAGAGTTACAGTGTTCATGTTTCTCATGTTGTCTCAGTAGTATAGTGTACATATCCTTCTAGATAATTATGTAAAATCTAGAAATATCAGCAAACTCAAAGATATCTGAAACTGAAACTGTCACAGAACTGTCTGTTTATATTAAAGCATCTATCTGATTTAACCCATCAACATATGTGTGAGTTCTCAATGAGCTCTTTGTGCTGTTTCCTCAGTTTCCCTTCCCTTGATCCCATTATCTTATAATAGTCAAAGCTAGGGAAGCAGACATAAAGGCATCATGAGTTTAGGTGAGAACTTAATTCTCATAAAGATATTCACTCTATAAACTGTGATTCATAGAGTTTAAGAATAAAGAATCAATACCAACTTAGGTATTGAACCTAATTGAACCTAATGGACAAATATGATCAAATTCTAAAGGATTAATTTATCATTTTTCACTCCCTGTCTCCTTTTAGAAACTGTCATCCCTCCAGCTCTTTCATAAAGTTGAGAAAGCTGATGTCCATCAGGCTTGTAGACATAGGACATTTTGCCAGACATCAATGTTGAAATACTTCTAGATGGGTCTGGGCCCCTGACATCTGGGTATTGATGCTTCACTGTTGGAGTTTCCTATTTTCCTCCTCAGTAAATCACATAGCATCCAGAATTAGATAAATCTTAATTTTTGAAAAGATACAAGGCATGTACTCTGAGATAAGTGACATCCCAGGTAACGACTGGGAACACATAAGAAAGACTGTAAAATAAAGGATTCTAATAGTGCAGAATCCTGGAGACCACAAGTGAAAGCATAGGAAATTAAAGCCTTGTTTATCTGCCTTTCCAGGAGGGAGCAGTGTGGCTCCCCTCATTTCTGCTCAACTCCTCACAAAATGAAAAAGGGGAAACATATCAACCCGCACAGGTAGCTTTTATACTAGAATTTCTCTTTCTTATTTAATAATGGTACCTGATTTTTATATTGACCATTTTGTGACTTAGAAATGGTGAAACTGATTCGCAAAAATCACATTATGTGGCTCTCTTCCTAACTCCATGTTGTTATCTCATGTGGGTATGTTGTAATCATCCTACAGCAAAGGCGCTTTGGATAATAAGTCAACGCACCACGAATCAGACCCCCAGGCCCCAGATGACTCAGCTGGCCAGCCCATAACTGTCTGTAGAACTACATGCATGGCTAAAGAATGGGCAAAGCCTGATAATCAAGCAGGTGATGGCCATGAAAATGAAAGCCGGGTCCTTACTTGGCCCTTGGGCAGAATGATGTAGAGACGAGAGAGTGCAGCTTAGCAGTTTCCAAAGAAGAAAGAAAGTCAAAATGCTCACATAGGAAATCCACAGTGACCCAAAGTAGAACTCAAAGGTTACCTTCCCCCTCTTTTAATTCAAATAGAAGGAAGACAAAGATGAAGGAGAATGTAGAGATGGAGAAAGTGGAAGAAAGGGTAGGAGATAAAAGAAGAGCAAAAATAAAAAGAATGAGAAAGAGGGATTGTCAAAAACGCTGCTCTTTCCAGTGACCAAAATGCACGGCCATTACTCATGCTTTGCTTCACAGGCACTTTTACTGTAGATTTTATTTCCCCATCTATTCTCCTTTACACCAGTATTAGATTCTCTCTAACAGGCCTTGTTAACAGTACAGGGGTATTCTGGACCATGCTTTATCTGTGCCTCAAACTCCAAGACTGCCCATGCCTGTGAGGGCTCTAAACTTAATTAATGAGTCATAATAGAGCATCCTATTTCCATGGCTCAAGGGATCAGTGAGGCCTTCTCCGACGCAGAAGAGCTAGCTGCCGACAAGATTAGGCTAGAGCAAAAGACTGAAGAGCAGTAATTGCTTTTTAGAAAGAACGAAGAGTTTAGATCAGAGTCATTAAGAAGTTGCCTTTCAGGACAGTAAATTCCTTATTAAATGTCTTGACTTGACTCTAACTTCTCAAAGACCTTAAATATAGCTTATCACTGTTTACTGGTAATCCAATAATGCTTTCCTTTGAAAAGTCCCATTAGAACATTCTGAATATTAGAAACATTATCAAGTGAGTCATCAAACGTCCTCCTTTGTCAGTCACTTCAGCATTGCAGCACACGTTCTGTGGTCTCAAACATGGCATGACTTCTGACAGTCTGCCTGTACTCTGCTAGCGCCTTCCAGAGTCAGAACACAGAGACAATGAAGGTGAGATATGGGTATTAGTTTGTGGTTTATATCATAGTTCAGGTGCAATGTGATTTGATATTAGATTGAGACAAAAAGCAGTAAATAATTCTTAATTATTGTTGGTAAGACCACAGAAAATTTTCTAATAAAATACAGAAAACAATCAATGCTCTTATCTAGCTGAGATGCCAATAAACCACAACAATGACCAACAAGGCAAGATATTTTTAAAGGTGCAGTGGTGGCACTTGTATTTTGGTGGGAACCAACAGCTCTGTAATTGGACTCAAGACTCACTTATCAGGAGGGAAATCATGCCTGGTAGTGCAACCTAAGAAATTACATGAGGCTAGTGAGGTCATGGACTTCCTATATCCAGGATTTCATGCAGCCCAGGGTGTCCTGGCACTCTCTGTGTATCTAAGGTTGGCTTTGAAACCCATACCATCCTGGCTCTGATTCTTAAAACCTGATTATGAATATGGACTACCAAACCTGACTAAAACAAAACTTTGATGTGCACTCATAGACGTTTGATGGCAAAAGAGGAACACAGATTAATTAGATTAAATATCCCAGATCTTTAAGAAAAATCAAAAAATTCAGTTAACTGACATGAAGTATGTAGACAGCTTGAAACTCCTGCAGGTTCCCACTAAAGACTTCAAAACCTCTGCTGGAGCCTTAGACCTGCATCAGTGGTTACAGCTACTTCATTGAGCATGCAATAGACTTGCACTTCTCAGAATGGCAGTCACAAGCCACATGAGGCTGGGATTTGAAATGTGACCAGTTCTTAACAATGATTTTCCAATTTCAAATGGCCTACATTATTTTGCCATCTAAACACTCAAATTCACTGTATGTTTTCCAAGACTTTGTAAGTTGCTATGAATGCACCCAGACACAGTAGAGCAGCCATTTTTTAAGAGAAAAAAAACGATAGTTATCTTCTAAGGAAGTCTTTTGTCACTAAAATTAGTTAATGAATATTTTAAGAATAGGCATGCTTGTGGAGAGTCAGCTAAATTACTCTTGTCAGACTTAATTGTACAGTTAATTAATGCTAATTAGGTACTATAGGTTCTATTATATTACTTGTAGAAGTAAATTCTGTTAATCTCATATTATTTGGAAGTGCACTTAAGTGCAAGTTTCTTAAAAATGATTTCTAAGGTTAGTTTTAAGAAATGTAAAAATCAAAGGTTTGGAGTCTTTCTTTTTTGAAAACTTAATTCTAAATCTCTTCTAAATAAAAAAGCCAAGATGTTTCTCACTTGAAAATAAGGAAAAATACTTTAGAAAACGCCTATGTTTTTAACTCCAAACCAGAAAAAAAATACTGTTAAGTAATACATTTCATTAAATTATCTTGCATGAGTTATTCAGATCCATACATCCATATTTTGACTCTCTTACACTACCTAAGAATCGTTAACCATAAAATCTCAGGATTTGTGTTTAGATCAATAGAGACAGATCTTTTGAGAGTGAAATGTTGATTTAATTTTTTCTTTATTTTGATTATTTGTTTATTTTTTGCATGACTGTGTATGTTTGCATGTATGTGGTATATGTGTGTTTACAGGTGTGTGTTTATATGTGTATTTATGTACATGTGAAAGAATAAGCCTGATATCTGTAGTCTTCACACCTCACCTTATTCATCTAGGTAGGGTTTCTCAGTTGAATGCCAAGCTTGATCCAAGAATTCTGCCTCCACCTCAGCCACTAGAATTGCAGACGGGAGACCAAGTCCACCCAACATTTATATGAGTTCCTGGAAATCCAAATTTGGGTTCTTAGACTTGAAATGGTAAGAACTTTATCCACTGAGCCAACATCACATCCTCTCTCTATGTTATTTTGGTGAACAAGTACATGTAGATAAAATATTCTAGATACATATACACTTGCTATATCACTCACTATTCTCACTATCATTCTTCCATATAGCCCAAGAAAAACATTATCATATTTAAAAATGAGAGAAAACAAAATTGAAGAGCCTAGTTTGCTCTAATGTAGCACAAACAACAAAAGAACGTCTCCTTTCGACAGCTCTGTGAACACAATCTTTTGACATCTGAAGTTATTGCAACATCATCAGAACTACATTGCTTCTAATTGGCATTTGCATTACAGGGCACACAGGTGATAAGATTTTAAATATGGAGAACAACTATTAGCTTTTTTTTTTCCTGTCAAGTTTTAGCTTTGATTTGTAAGCATTCTCCATCACTAGGAAGTATTTTCAGTGGACTTTATTATGAAAAGACTTAGATTTTCTCAGTGATAAATCCTTCAAACCACAATGAGATTCTATTGTAAAACCCAGAACCTAGAGCATCATTTTGGTAGCCTGGGTTTTCTCCAGAAGTTAGCCTGAGATAGAATTAAAGTGCAGATATTTGGAAAATAATTCTTGGGAATGCAAATTAAGAATCAAGAAAGAGATAAGGGGAAGGAAGGAAGGAAGGAAGGAAGGAAGGAAGGAAGGAAGGAAGGAAGGAAGGAAGGAAGAGAGGAAGGGCCAATGTCTGACATGTCCCTGGGCACTGAGGCTAAATTCTGCTGGAATCTTCTGAAATTGAATGTAGAATGTGTTCAAAGATAGAGAGAAGATGATCAGGTACTCATCTTGTACCCAGCATTGCATTGTTGGCTGTTTATTCTTTCCACTCCAGTTTGTACATATGAAGTGTCAGCTGTTATTATAAGCACTGCATACCACAATACAAAAATAAAAGGGGGCGAGTATGCAGACAATCAAAAATGAGCTTCTGTTAAATCCTGTGCTTATATGACTTGTGCAGATACAATAAAGGGTGTACTGAATGATGGGCCAAAAACCAAACAGCAAAGAAGGTGCTATCATACATACACCAAAGGACTGCTGTCTATAGCTTAGAGAGACAAGGCTACATATACACCAAGGGACTGCTGTCTATAGCTTAGAGAGACAAGGCTACAAGGAGTATTATTTGTAGATTGAGGTATTTCTAGAGTCTCAGAGTTGTCGAAGCAACTGTAGTTGTGCTTCTTACATTCATTACACTGACAGAGTAAACGGTGTCAATGGCCTCATCATATACTAAATTTCATCTCACCGACCTCTTTCCTTTTCCCTTCCTATTGAACACTGCTTGGCATCTCATCTGTAACCAGTGAGAAATAGCCCCTAAATAAATGGTACCTATTTAGCAAGCAACTGATATTTGAAAATAATGATGGGGTCTTAACTTCTCTGTGATGCTGTTAATGCCACCTCTGTATGTTCACCACCAAAGAAGGCCAGAAGGCTGTCAGTTACTTTTATAATGGATTTTCTAGAACCATCCAACCAGAGCAGAGTATGCAATTCTGAATATTCACACAACTCTGAAGATTCATAGCCAGTGGCACTAGTGGTAGAAACTGTCATAATACACCCACCTGAATTGTGATTGTCAACCGTGTTTCAGGAGAATAAGCCTTGTTCCTTGTTGCTGTCATAGTTATCCAGGAAGATCTTGCTTTTCCTGACAAACTATTGTCATCACAATGTTCTTTGAAAATCAAGTTTCCATTCTATTCCCAAGACCAGCCTTCTTTTATGAACTGACCTTGTTTCTAATTCCATGGTTTGAACATCATCTCTGATTAATGATAGCTTTTCTGCATTTATTGACTATCTGTATGTGTGATTTTGTGAGCCTCCATACTGATCCTGCTTATATCTTGATGTCCTTTTATTCCCAACAAAACTGGGGTCAGCATCTGAAAACCTTTAGCTCAATCACTCTCTGGAAATGCAATGTTACAAGAAAATGTGCTTATATAAAGTTTTTCAATATTACTTAGAAATATTAGATTTGTTTTGGTTTTTTAGTTATTAATTGCTAAATTTTCTTGCAGGAACTCAGAAAGGTGACTCTTATCTAAAATAGTACAAAGTGAAAAGGAAGTATTCATTGAACATCTTCAAGTTTTTTAGTTTTTATGAACATTTCATCTTTAACCACATCCTTTAATCATATTTCCTTTGTGGGTTTTTCTGCTTAGGCTTAAGGATAAAGATGTGTTAGCTCAAATAACCAAACAACTAAAAAAGCATTTGACACACAACAGAGCATTACCTCATGTTCAATAAAAAGCAACCAGACATCTCTGCCTCCACTTCTTAGCTTACTGCCAGACTGTTGGGTGTATTTTCTAAAGATCCCTATTCCCACCCAGTAGATATAAGATGACTACAGCAGTTCTAGTCCCTAAGTTCCCTGGGCTAACAGTGGAAAAAAAATGAGAGTTTTTCTGGAAATTTACAGTTAAATATTTACTGAGCCTTATTGACTTTGATTGGTTTATTCATTTATACTGGACGGTTATGGACTGAATTGTTTCTCAACATTTAACCTTTATATTGTGGAAGTCCTACCCTTCAATATCTGTGAATGCTAACTTATTTGGAAATGGATAGTGAGGATCTAATTTTTTAAGGTGAAGTTGGGTGGCAGGAGGTGATCATACAGGCACTAATCTAAATGACTGATATCTTTATGAAAAAGGGACATTTCAAAATATGTATAAAGGGAAAATGTGATACAGAGTTAAGACTTACAGTACTACAGTGGAATTGTGGAAACACCAAACCTCACCCCTAGATCATCAGAAACTGGGAGAAAAGAACAGACTGCTGCACAACTCCCCAAAGGGACTACCTCCTCACAACATGATGATCTCAATTGTAACCTCAGAGCTGTAAGATAACACATTCCAGGAGTCTAAGTCGCCTGGTTTGGTACACCTTAATCATAACATCAGAAAATAAATAATTTGATGTAACATCATGACAAGATGAAAGCACTCCTTTGTTTAGACCTGAGTCCTCCACTGAGCCCTTTTTTGTTACTTATCTTCTCTGAGTCTATGGATTGTCACATGGCTATCTTTTATTTATAGCTCTCACACTCTTTTGAATAAGTACATATCATGTTTATCTTTCTGGATCTGGGTTACCTCATTCAAGATTATTTTTTTCTAGTTCCATTCATTTGTCTACAAATTTCGTTATGTTAATTTTTAACAACAGAGTAATACTCCATTGTGTAAACATACAACATTTTCATTAGCCATTCTTCAGTTGAGGGGCTTCTGAGTTGTTTCCAGTTTCTGGCTATTATGAGCAAAACTGCTATGAACATAGGTGACCAAGTGTCTTTGTAGTATGATGGACTGTGCTTTGGGTATAGGATCAATAATGGTGTAGCTGTGTCTTGAGGTAAGTTGATTCTCAATTTTCTGAGAAATCACCATATTGATTTCCAAACTGGCTGTAGAAGTTGACACTCCAACCATCATGAAGGAATATTCTTTTTGCTCCACATTATAGCCCACATAAGCCATCACTTGTGGTTTTGATCTTGTCCTTCTGACAGGTGTAAGATAAAATACAAGAGATGTTTTGACTTGCATTTCCCTGATGGTTGAGGATGTTGAACATTTTTTCATTGGTTCTCAGACATTTGAGATTCCTCTACTGAGAGTTCTGTTCATATCTGTGCTTCATTTTTAACTTGGACTATTTGTTTTATTGATATCTAGTTTCTTGCCTTCTTACATATTTTAGAAATTAACCCTCTATCAGATGTGGCATTGGTGAGTACTTTTTCCCATTCTGCGGACTGCTGTTTTGTTTTTTTGACAATGTCCTTTGCCTTTCAGAAGCTTTTCAGTTTCACGAGGTCCCATTTATTTATTAATTGTCATCAGTCTTAGTGCATGAGCTATTGGTCTTCTTTTCAGGAAGTTGTCTCCTATGGCAATGAATTCAAGGTTATTCTCCACTTTCTCTTCTATCATGTTCAGTGTATCTCTGTGTGATTTCCATTAATTTAATTATTCATTTTACATCCTCATCACTGTCCCCACTCCTGGTCCATCTGTCTGAGAGACCCTCTGTCATACCTATTCCCTTCTCCTCTTAGAGGGTATCTTCTGAGAGGATACACCGCGGTTATCCCCCTACACTGACATATCAAATTTTTGCAGAGTTAGGTGAATTATCTCTCACTAAGACTAGAAAAGGCAGCCCAGTTGGAGAATAGATTCCACAGAAAGGCAACAGTTTTAAAGACAGCTCCATGTTGATGGAGGACCCACATGAAGACTGAGCCACACATCTTCTACACATGTGCTGAGGGACTCAGCCAGCCCATGTATGTTTTTTTGGTTGGTGGCACAATCTCTGAGAGTCCCCAAATCCATGTTAGTTGATAGTGTTGGTCTTCCCATGGAGTTCCTAGCACCTTCAGGGCCTTCAATCCTTCCCTCAACTCTTCCATAAGAGTTCCTGAGCTCCGTCCAATGTTTGGCTGTGGGTCTGCGTTTGTTTCACTCAGCTGCTGGGTAGACCCTCTCAGAGGACAGTTATGCTATGCTCCTGTCTACAAGCATAACAGAGTTTCATTAATAGTGTCAGAGATTGGTGCTTATGCATGGGATTGGTCTTAAGTTGAGCTGGTTATTGGTCGGTCATTCCCCTAGTCTCTGCTCCATCTTTGTCCCTACATATTTTTTGTAGAGAAGACATATTTTGGTTCAAAAGTTTTCTGGATGGTTTTATGTTCTTGTCCCTCCATACAGAAGATGACCTCTTTATGTTCCATATCCCCACTTCTATGTATTTTAGCTAAGGTCACCCACATTGACTCCTGGGAGCCTCCCCAACCCCAGGTCTCTGTCATGTCCTAGAGATGTCTCCATTCACCCCTGCCAGCTGCAAATTCCCATTCATTTTCTTGGCCCTATGGCCCTTTCTCCTAGACAGGAGAGATTTGCTGTAAATTTCCTTTATTATCTTTAGATATGTCCCCTGTATTCCTGATCACTACAAAACTTTAATTATGAAGGGGTGTTAGATTTTGTCAAAGGCTTTTTCAGTATATAATGAAATGATTATGTAGTTTTTTCTTCTAGTTTGTTTATAAGATAAATTACATTGACAGACTTTCATATTTTGAACAATTTCTGCATCTCTGATATGAAGCCTACTTGATCATGATGGATAAGCTTTTTGATGTGTGATTGGATTCAGTTTTCAAGTATTTTATTGAGTATTTTTGTACTAATGTTCACAAGAAAAATTGGTCTGTAATTTTCTTCTATTATTGAATTTTTTGTGTTTGGGGGTCTCAGGGTGACAATGACCTCATAAATGAATTTGTTAAGTTTCATTATGTTTCTGTTTTGTGGAATAATTTGAGGAATGTTGTATTAGCTCTTCTTTGAAAATCTGGTAGAATTTGAAGGTAAAACATCTGGCATTGGGCTTTTTTGGTTAGGAGACTTCTAATGGTTGCTTCTGTTTTTCTTTGAGGTTATAGATCTATTTACATTGTTTATCAGATCTTGATTTAACTTTGATAAGTGTTGTCTATAAAGAAAATTGCCCATTTCTTTTAGGTTTTCCAATTTTTGTAAATCACAGGATTTGATGTAGGCCCTAATAAGAGTGTCTGTTGTTATGTCTCCCTTTTCATTTTCTGATTTTGTTAATTTGGATATTCTCTCTCTACCTTTTGTTAGTTTAGATAAGGGTTTGTCTATCTGATTTATTTTTCTCAAAGAACTAACTCTTGATTCTTTGTATTGTTCTCTTTGCTTTTATTTTACTGATTTCAGCCATCAGTGTGACTATTTCTTGCTTTTTACTCTTCTTGATTGAACTTGCTTCTTTTTATTCTAGAGCTTTTAGGTGTGCTGCTAAGTTGACAGTACAAGATGCCTCATATTTCTTTATGTAGGCACTTAGTGCTCCAGACTGTTTTCTTAGCATCAGTATGAAAGCATTGTGTCCCATAAGTTTGGTTATGTTGTGCATTCATTTTCATTGAATTCTATGAAATCTTTCATTTCTTTCTTTATGTCTACCTTGATCTAGCAGTCATTCAAGAGAGAGTTGTTCACTTTCCATGAGTTTGTATGTATTCTGTTGTTGAAATCTAGTTTTAATCTGTGGTGGTCTGATAGGATTCAGGGAGTCATTTAATTTTATTTTATCTGTGCAGACTTGCTTTGTGACCAAGTATGTGTTCAGTTTTGGAGAATGTTCCAAGAAGTGCTGAAAAGAAGGTATATTCATTTTTGTTTGGGTGAAATGGTCTGTAGCTTCTGTTGGGTCTATTTAGTTCATGAAGTCTTTGGATTCATTATTTTTGTGTTTAGTTTTGGTTTGGATGACCTGTTCATTCATGAGAGTTTGGTACTGAAGTCTTTCAGTATTATTGTGTGATGGCTATTCCTGGTTGTTAATTTGACTACATCTGGAATGAACTACAATCCAGAAATGGAGGGCACACCTGTGATTCAGATCTTGTAGCTGGAAGACACAGGCTTCTGTACCAAATCTTGATATGAAGGTCTTGAAGCATAGTGACCCTGAAAAGCTTGGTCCCAGGCAAGGCAGTACACACCTCTAATCCCAGGAGATTGAGGCAAGTAGATCTGAGTTCAAGGCCAGCCTGGGACAAAGCAAGTTCCAGATCCAGGCATGGTGGTACATACCTATCATCTGGGAAACATCTTCTGCTGGAGGCCAACATAAGGATATTGGAAGAAAGAACACTCACTCTTCTTCAGCTGTTTGCACTTATTTGCCACCACATGTGTTGGAACCTACTTCTTCAGGATTCTAGCTTATACAGAAGACCAGGTGAAACAACTAACCTTGTGGGACTGAGCAACTACTAGTCTTTTGGACGTCTCATTCACAGCTTCCTGTTGTTGAGTTAGTTGGACTACAGACTCTAAGTCATTACAATAAATTCCTTTAATATGTAGAAACATTTTTAGAGTTCTGTGATTCTAGAGAACTGTGACTAATACATATTGTATGGGGTTTAGTGTATGATTTAAGCTATAGTAATGTTTCTTTTACAAATGTGGGTGCCCTTGCTTTTGAGCACAGATGTTAAGAATTGAAAAGTCATTTTGATGGACTTTTTTTTTGATGACTATGAAGTGTCCTTCTCCATTGCTTTTGAATAATCTTGGCTCAAAGTCTATTTTGTTAGATATTAGGATGGCTACACCCACTTGATTCTTGTATTTGCTTGCTTAGAAAATGTTTTTCCAACTCTTTACTCTTAGGTAATATCTATCTTTGATGTTGAGGTATGTTTCTTATATGCAGTTCAAGGGTGGATCCTGTTTTTACATCAATTCTGTTAGTCTGTATTGATATTGAGAGATAATGACCAATGATTGTTAATTCTTCTTATTTTGGTGGTGGTGGTGATAGGAGAGTGAGGTAGAAAGATAGAGAGATAGAGAGAGGGAAAGAGATTCCTTTCTTTTGTTTTTCTGGTATGAGATTATTTATTTTATATATTTTCATGGATATAGTTTACCTCCTTGTGTTGGAATTTTCTTTCTAGCACCTTCTGTAGGGCAGGATTTGTGGATAGATATTGTTTAAATTTGACTTTTTCAAGAAATATCTTGTTTTCTCCTTCTATAGTGACTGAAAGTTTTCCTTGGTATTCTAGTCTAGGATGGTATTGTGGTCCCTTAAAGGCTGTAAGACATCTGTTCATGCCCTTCTGGCTTTTACAGTCTCCAATAAGAAGTTAAGTATAACTTTAATAGGTCTGTCTTTATATGTTACTTGTTCTTTTTTCCTTGTATCTTTTAATATCCTTTATTTGTTCTGTATATTTAGTGTGTTTTGATTATTATGCGGTGATGAGATTTTCTTTTTTGGTTCAATCTGTTTGGTGTTCTGTAAGTTTGCCTTTATAGGCATCTCTTTTAGCTTAGTAAATTTTTCTTTCATGATTTTGTTGAAAATGCGTCCTGAGCCTTTGAGTTGGTAATCTTTTTCTTCTATCTCTGTTATCCTTGGGTTTGGACAGTGTCCCAAATTTCCTGGATATTTTATTAGGGTCTCTTTACGTTTAACATTTTTTGACTAATGTTATCAATTTCTTCTATTGTATCTTCTGTGCCTAAGAGTCTCTCTTCCACCTCTATAGTCTGTTGGTAATGCTTGTATCTATAGTTCCTCCTTGCTTACTGTTGGAGGATGTTTTTGTGAACTGTGTATTTCAATTCTGATTTCTTGTGATATAGTGGAACATATTTTGGGTATATGCCCAAAAGTGGTATAGCTGGGTCTTGAAGTAGAACTATTCTCAATTTTCTGAGAAACTGCCAGGTATATTTCCAAAGTGGTTTACAAGTTTGCACTCCTATCAGCAATGGAGAAGGGTTCCCCTTGCTCCACATTCCTAACAGAATGTGAAGTCACTTGAGTGTCCATTAGACCTGGGAGCCAGACCACTTGTAGTTAGTGTGGCTTTTGGTCCAGTTGGGAATCTCTGTTCTTTGGACTGGTGTGGCCTGCACATGATCAGTGGGTATCCACTCATGTAGGGTTGGGGCATGGCAGCAGGGGTGGGTAGTGGTGGGTTGTCAACAGCTTGGGTCCTTGGCATGAATCAGGAGGATTGGGAGGGGTCAGATGGGAGGTGGGGCTCATAACTGTTCTGTGGTGGCTTGCACCTGTGCAGAGGATGCTTGCAGCTGCAGGGGTGGGGGCATGATAGTGGGTGGGGACATGGTAGCAGGGGTAGGCAAAAGGCAGATGTGGGGGCTGGAGTCAGCAGCTTGGGTCTTTCTTTGGGCTCTAAATGGAGGGAGTGGAATGGTTCAGATGGCAGAAGGGGCGCTTACCTGTTCTGGCTGAGGGGACCTGCACCTGAGCAAGGGTGTTGACAGGTGGAGAGTTATAATACAATTTTTAAAAAACAGAATAGTTTTAGGTAGAAATAAATTCTGTGTCATAGTAATATGTGAGCACCCTCAAACTGTGCTTTGGGGGAGAGTCGAAGACTCTGCAGCAATCATTGATTTGTTATTGAGATAATAAAGGTTCACCTATTAGTATATATATTCATGAAATGGGCTGTTAACATTCTGTTTGTTTTATGATTGACTCTATAGGGTCTACTAATTTACAATTAAATAAAAAAACCCACTTGGACTAATGAGCTAATAATTACAGAGAACT
Organism: Grammomys surdaster; assembly: GCF_004785775.1. Taxonomy (NCBI): domain Eukaryota; kingdom Metazoa; phylum Chordata; class Mammalia; order Rodentia; family Muridae; genus Grammomys; species Grammomys surdaster. The sequence continues at coordinate 2,858,152 of NW_021604782.1, forward strand.
CAGAGCACGAATAAACTTCTATTTGTGAAACTCAAAACACCAGAGACTTTAATTATATCCCTTGCCAAAGCTGACTTGTAATCAGTTATGGGGACCATCTCATTAATGTCTTACTATGGAGTTCCTAAACAACAGAAAATGATTTCATTTCCAAAATTTGACTATTTTGAGAGCAGGGATTTTCTGATTATTTTACATCAAGCCAACGATTTCTGTTTTTACTGAAGTTCAAGGGGCTCTAATTAAACCATCAGAACGTCCATTTAAGTTTTTAAATTGAACAATGAGTATATGTTTGAGGGATGACATATCTACAAAAATATAAATTAGGAACATATACACAGACAGACAGATGGGGCCAGGCTCAGTATAATGGAGATATAATCCATTGATTTTCAGTACTTTCTTTTATTGATTCACATTATATCCTGTTCATTGCCCCTTCACCTACTCACTCTCTCCTAACCCCACCCCCATCTCTGCTGAGAGGGTGGGGGTCCCCCTGGGTATCCTCCCACCCTAGCACATCAAGTCTTTGCAAGGCTGTGCTCATCCTCTCCCAGGCCAGACAAGGCAGCCCAGCTAGAACATATCTCACAGACAGGCGATTTTTGATTTTATAATAGCTCCTGCTCCAGTTGTTCAGGACTTGTAAGAAGATGAAGCTACATATCTACTACGTACAGGTGGGTGGATAAGGACTAGATCCAGATCATGTATGCTCTGGTTGGTGGTCCAGTCTGTGAAAGCACAAAGGGTCCAGGTTACTTGACCCTATTAGTCTTCTTGTGGAGTTTCTATCTACTTCTGGTCCTCAATCCTCCCCTCAACTCTTCCAGAAGTGTCCTCAAGCTCCATCCACTGTTTGGCTGTGGGTCTCTGCAACCCTGTCAGTCAGCTTCAGGTGAAGCTTCTCAGAGGACACCCATTCTAGACTCCTTTCTGGAAGCATAACACAGTATCATTAGAGAGTCAGAGATTAGTGCTTGACCATGGGTTGAATCTCAAGTTGGACCAGTTATTGGTTAGCCATGTATCTTTATCCCTTGTCCCTGCGTTTTGTATAGAAAGAATAAGTTTTGGGTCAAAAGATTTGTGGGTGGGCTATGTTCCAATCACTCCACTGGGGTTCCTGTATAGTTACAGGAGGCAACCTCTTCAGGTTCCATATCCCCAATCCTGTGAGACATAGCTACAGTCAGCCCCCATTAATTCTTGAGTGCCTCCCCTATCTCAGGTTCTGTAACACTCTCAATGCCCCCCCCCCCACCTCACCAGCCTTGTCAGTTGCAGATAGTCATTCTCATGGCCATCTGGCCATCTCTCCTGTACCTCCCCACACCTGATCCTGAACCTTCTCCCATTCATCTCCCCAATTACTTTCCCACCCAGGTCCCTCCCTCCATCTGCCTCATGTAATTATTTTATTTCCCCCTTCTAAGTGAGATTCAAGTATCCTCTCTTGAACTTTCCTTCCTGTTTAGCTTCTTTGGTTCTGTGGGATGTAGCATGGGTATCCTGTATTTTATGGCTAATATCCACTTATAAGTGCATATATACCATGCATGTCCTTTGGGGTTTGGGTTGCCTCACTTGGGATATTTTCTACTTCCAACCATTTGCCTGCAAAATTCATGATGTCTTTGTTTTTAATGGCTGAATATTATTCCATTGTGTAGATATTCCACATTTTCTTTATCCATTCCTCAGTTGACAGACATCTATATTGTTTCCAGTTTCTGTCTATTACCAATAGAGCTGTATGAATATAATTGAGCAGATGTCTTTCTTGGATGGTGGATCATCTTTTGTATGTGCCCAGAAGTGGTATAGCTAAATCTGGAAGTAGGAATAGTCTCAGTTTCTGATAAACCCCCAAACTGATTTCAAAACTGGTTGCAAAAGTTGGAGGAGTGTTTCCCCTTGTTCTCTAAGGTGGTGAGTGTAAGATGGAACCTCAGAGTTGTTTTGATTTGCATTTCCCTGGTGACTAAGGAATTTGAACATTTCTTTAAGTGTTTCTCGGCCAATTGATAGTCCTCTGTTGAGAATCATCTATTTAGCTCTGTATCCTATTTTTAATTGGGCTATCTGGGTTGTTGGTGTCTAACTTCTTGAGTTCTTTATAAATTTTGAATATTGGTCCTCTGTCAGATGTAGGGTTAGTGAAGATCCTTTTCCAATTTGTAGGCTTCTGTGTTTTACTATTGAGAGCGTCCTTTGCCCTACAGAACATTTTCAGTTTCATCAGGTCCCGGTTATCAATTGTTGATCTTAGAGTCTGAGCCATTGGTGTTCTGGTAAGGGAGTTGTCTTCTACACCAATGAGTTCAAGACTATTCCCCATTTTCTATTCTAATAAATTTAGCATATCAGATTTTATGTTGAGGTATTTCATCCACTTGATTTGGACTTGAGTTTTATGCAGGGTGTTAGATATGAATCCATTTGCATTCCTCTAAATCCAAGCATCCAGTGAGGCTGGCACCATTTGATAAATATGCTTTCTTTTATCCAGTGTATGGTTTTGCCTTCTTTGTCAAGAGTCATGTGTCCATAGGTGTATTATTTCAGGGTCTTCAGCTCAAGTCCATTGATCAACCAGTCTGTTCTTTTAAGAATACCATACAGTTTTATTACTGTTGCACTGTAGTATATTTTGAGGTGAAGGATGGGAATACCTCCAGAAATTATTTTATTTTTAAGATTGTTTTTGCTATACTGGGTTTTTATTTTTCCACTGAAGTTGAAGAATTGCTCTGAAGAAATCTATAAAAATTGTGTTGGAATTTTTATAGGAATTGCATTGAATCTATAAATTGCTTTTGGTTAAGATGTCCATTGACACTAATGTCAATCCTTTCAATCCATGACCAAGGGAGAACTTTCCATCTTCTAATATCTTCCTCATTTCTTTCTAAGCAACTTGAAGTTCTTGCCATATAGGTCTTATCATATAGGCTTGTTTACAGTTACACCAGAACCTTTTATATTATTCATGGCTAGTGTGTTCCCTAAATTTTTCTTGGCTCATTTATCATTTGTATAAAGGAGGGCAACTGATATCTTCAAGTTAATTTTGTATTTTGCTACTTTGCTGAATGTATTTATCAGATGTAGGAGTTCTCTGGTAGAAGTTTTGGGGTTACGTATGTATACTATCATATCATCCACAAATAGCAATACCTTGACTTCTTGTTTTCTAATTTGTTTTCCCTTGATCTCTGTTATTTGTCTTATTGCTCTGGTAAGAACTTCAAGTAGTATATTGGATAGATAGAGAGAGAGTGGGTAACCTTAATTTCAGTGGAATTTAATTTAGTGGAATTGCCTTAAGTTGTTCTCCATTTACTTTGTTGGCTATTGGTTTTCTGTGTATATCTTTTGTTATGTTTAGGTATGTGCCTTGTATTCCTGATCTCTCTAATAATTTTAATATGAAGGGGTGTTGGATTTTGTCAAAGGCTTTTTAGTACCTAATGAAATGATCATGTAAATTTTTTTCTTACAGAATATTTATATGGTGGATTACATTGATGGCTTTCCAGACTTTGAGCCATTCCTGAATCCCTGGGATAAAGCCTATTTGATCATAGTGGATGATGTTTTTGATGTGTTTCTAAGAAATCTGAAACACTCAGAAAAGACCAAATCTAAGAAAAAATAAGACTAGAGAAAGGAGGTGAAGAAAACTAGGCAGGTGGCATAAAAATATTTCCAACAAAATTATACAAAAAATCCCATAACCTTAAGTAGGAGATATCTATCAAAGTATAAGAAGAAGAGAGAATGCAAAATTGACTAGAAGGGGGAAAATATTAGACCAGCACACAATAACTGGTATATTAAATGCACAGAATAGTAGCAACAAAAATATTAAGTGCCACAAGGGTAAAAAATCAAGTAACATATAAAAGCATACCTATTAGAAGAACACCTAATTTCTCAAGCAAGACTCTAAAAGCCAGAAGGGCCTGGACAGATGTTCTAAAGACTCTAAGAGATCACAGATGTTAGTGCAAACTATTATTATACCTAACAAAACCTTCAGTCACAATAGATTACATTGCTAAAGGCAACTAAAATGAGTAGTACCAAGTGAACACGTAATACAACTGGCATGATGACAGTATGAAATTTATTGACTAAATTTATTTTTTATCAAGTGACGTCACTTAAGTTACAATCCCTCTTGTGCTCCAAGTGTTGGCAAGATAGCAACAATGACAAGAATATGGAACAAAATCAAGTTTGTCCTGGAAATGGTCAATATGGCACTAAGAACTAACCAAGATGCATCTATACATTCAGTGTCATGTTAACCAGACTGTGTTTTTCTGCATTATAGAAACTTGATTTTCCTAGTCACTCATTGCTACCTCTATACTGTATGTTTCTATGCATTTATGTAATTTTTTATTTAGATTTCTAATAAGCTTCTTTTTTTACATTTAATTTTTCCACACAATACATTTTGATTGTGTTTTTAATACTTATGATCAACATACTGAGAATAAGAGACTGTGAAGTAACTCTAAATGGAACATCTATATTACATCCATTTCTCTCAAAGGCTTAGGGATTATTGCAGAAGAGACAATGGAAAAGTTCTAAGAGCCAGATGTAGTAGACATCTGCAACATATTGTCTGGACATGTCAGGGCCTACATGCATAAGACCTACACAAGTACATAAGATCAAATCAGCCAAAATACCCACATAGATAGGGAGAACTCTTGAAGGCCAACCACAGTTCCTGATGCTACAAGAGCCAGTTTTCTTCTGGGATATGATTCACTCTAGTAGATTCCATTAACACCCATACACACACATTGGAAACAATAAGTGGACTCAGCGGGGTTAAAAACAAAGCATGTGTTTGGAGAAACATGATGGTTGGACAAGAGAGGAGAAAAATTGAGGGGGGATCTGGCCAAAACACACTATATGTATATATGAAATTCTCAAATAATAAAAGGGTGATAGTATTTTCTTCTAAAAATAAGCTATGTAAAATTTAAATCTATTTACTTATGAAAGGCAAAAATCCAGAAATAAGATGAAGTATTTTATTGCACACATACATCTAGAAGGAAGAGGAATATATCTGGACATTAGTGGAGGTGGAGGAAGGTCAAAGGGTAGAATGGAAACATTATCATTCAACCTTCAGAGAGATTCAGAAACAGACCTAGAAACAGAATGCACACAGCCACTGAAATTGCATTGCTGGTCATGGTAAGAGTATAAAACTAACCTGAGATGAGGGTACAGAGGGCGAGAGGATGATAATTAATGCAGACTTTTGCTGTGTTTTTACATGCTTTTCATCTGTGTAATTAAGGTCAAAAGTCTACCATCCAAGTTGAAGACCTCATGGATAATAATGGTAAAAATTATGTATTATATCTAATTAGAAAATTGATTTTTTTATTGGTCTAGGAAGTTGAGAAACACATTAGGAAGCCTGTGAGCATCCTTACTTATGAAACTAGATTAAATATAAATCATTCTTGGGGATATTTATTCATTAATTCATTCATTCCCTTTGTTTTGTTGGTATTTTTATTGTTGTATTGTTTTGGTTTTGGGAGGTGAGGGTAGAAAATGATGTTTATGTACGAACCAAAAAGTTGTTGTTAGACATACCCATAAAAATTAAAGAAAGTGTCCTAAATGTTACATGCTGAAAGAAATTTCTATTTTTCTCTACTTTTACAAGACAGCTATGGGATATGCTGTCAGTAAAAAATGGATTGTGAATTTATAGTCCATGTCATTCGATCACACTCTTTATGTACCTGCTTTCTGTGGCTTCTTGAACTGGGGGCTATGAGGAGCTAACAAGTGAAGTAGAAAGAGATGCGGATTCAGTGCCTAAGTCCTCTGTGCTCCACTCCACATCAAAATATCAGCACTTCTATAGCTTTGACTACAGCATTTATAACTAAAAGAACTGTCAGGACGGCACTAATGTTTGGCTGTGATTATGATGCTTAGATCAGATCCTTACAAAATTTTTTTTCAGACCATGATTGCAGATTTTAGCATATCGGTTGAGGGCTGGATCCTTCCAAGGCTTTGTGAGAGGTCCCCATGAATTGACAAAGGGACCTAGCTCTGTGGCCTTGCTCAGAAGCTGGCTGATTTGGCAAGGTAAGTCTAGGGCTGAGGCCAAAGCCAGAAGAAGTTAAGGTTTTGGTTCCTGGGACCTCAGTTTTTCCCCTCAAGAGGCTGCAGTTATCAGTCCCAAGGCCACTATATAGTCTGTCTGTAATGCTCCTGAGATGTTCTGTGTTCTCTTTGTAAAACATTGCTTGATGGGCTTCCTGTTGGCCTTGTTTCATTATATAATAGTCTATAGGCTCTGTCCCATTTCTCTCTTGAAAATTGCATGTAGGATGCAGTACTTCTTAATAAGTTTTCTTGATATAAGACATAGCTTGGGCAAGACCTCCATACACCATCTTCTCTTTCTTCTATCCTCTTTATTTTCTGTTCTCCTGGTCTTCTCTCTCAGTATCCTGCCACTCAAGAATGACCTGCCAGTCCAGATCATATGGAGCCGGAACAGGAACACAGAACTAGCTAGGTTCTTTTAGCACTTTTATCAGGGTCCCTAAGAAAGCCTTGGATTAATCGAATAATAATTTCCTTCAGACTCTGCTTCACACTTTGTCTCCGTATTTCTTCCCTTGAATAGTTTGTTCCCGCTTCTCAGAAGGACTGAAGCATCCACACTTTGGTCTTCCTTCTTGAGCTTCATGTGGTTTCTGAATTGTATCTTGGGTATTCCAAGCATGTAAGCTAATATCCACTTATCAGTGAGTGCATACCATGTGTGTTCTTTTGTTACTGGGTTACCTCACTCAGAATGGTATTTTCTAATTCCATCCATTTGCCTAAGAATTTCGTGAATTCATTGTTTTTAATAGCTAAATAGTGTAAATGTACCATATTTTATGTATCCATTCCTCTGTTGAAGGACATCTGTGTTTTTCCAGCTTCCAAAACCATACCTCTTAAACTTCCCAAAAAATGCTACCAACTTTGAACAAGTATTCAGTATCTGAGATTATAGCAGGAGGCTTCTCATTCAAGCTACCATGGTGATTAGGAGGAAAAGCAGACATGGGATTCTAGCACATTATCAGAACTTCAGAACCTTGGATAAATATGGCACATTAATAAATAGCAAGTTGTATAAATGGTAGAAAATACTTTTAGCTGAGATGCTGATAATAATCATACCAAGACATAATGGGTTAAGATAAATCATTCCTTCTTTATGCTTCATCCCTGCAGGAAAATTAAATTTTATCTGCAGTGCCTATTTTTCTGTTACTTCCTTTAGCCCATGAAATGGCCACAAAAGTTGGAGTTGTCATTTCCAGAAACTTTTTTTAACTAATATATTATAAAACTTTGCAGTAGAGCAGCAATCTGCCTGCTAATAGGTATCACAAGCAATAAATAGCTTTATATCACTATACATCACTGAAATTTGGGAGCCATTTATTGGGATTACAAAGTAACACTGGAGCTGAATGACAGAAGGACTCCATACATTTTGCTACTACATGGATGAATACAGAAGTATGTGAGGACTTATGGACATTTTTAAACTAAAACCAGAATTGACAAAGGCTCAGTTAATAATGAGGTCTACAGTGGAAGATAATAGAGCAGTAGATTGTATCCACCTACTCTAGGCATGTATGCTTTCTCAATAAGTGACATAATCCTTTACATGAATATGTTTTAAAATATTATCATACGGGGTTGAAGTGATGGTTCAGCTGTTATGAGTTCTAGCTGCTTTTGGAAGACTACTGTTTGGTTCCCAGCACCAACATTGAGTTACCTGTAACTCAAGCTCCAGGAGATTTAAAGACCTCTTCTGAAACTCTGGGTGGCACCTATATCTATGTGTGCATATACACAGAGAGACACGCACTCTTATACATTAGTAAAAATAAGAGAGATCTTCAAGAAAACTGTCCTCTAAAAGTACAGTTAAGAGAATAAGTCAGAGCGTAATTTTTACTTTTAAACCTTTTGGCAGTGCTGGGGACTAAACCTGAGGCCTCAAGAAGGTAAGTGCTCTACCACTGAGTTATACTGAGTTATACCAAATCCATATGTCATTTTATATTTAAAATTTTAGAGTCCTCTATTGCATGCTAGTTAGATTATTCCTATCATTGTTTATATTAATCTTCTCTTTCTGATTTGTTGTTATGGGCTCATCTTTATTTCTGTTATAGTGCTTGCTTCTGCTCTTACAGTCTTGGATTCTATAGGTTTAGAAAGTATCTGAAATTTGGCTATAATATAGCACTGTTTGGAACATTACTTTATTGGAAACTGAAAACTCTAGAAAAACATGGTTATTTTATTCCTGAAGTTTATAGCATTGTTTACAATCTTACCGAGGGAAATTTTGCCCATATAGATAGTTTGGATGTGTCTAATTTACATATAGGCTAGAGCATTTAGAAAGAGAAATGGGTTCAAGAAACAAAGTTGCACAGACAGGAAGAATTCCAGTAGAGATAATATCCACTGTAAGCTGTGAAATTTTGTTCCTAGAGAAGAGAGATGCCAGGTGCTCACTACATCTGAAGCCTGCTGATAACAGCTCAAACAATCAATGAGATTTATGTATGACCCTAGGAACATGTGTATGGCTCCCATTTGAGAAGTCTGAAAAAGAAGAGGCTGTCAAATTTGGTCCATGACATCAGAGTAGGGGGATTCAGTTAGGGAGCATGTTTCTTCATGCTGACATTAAGGTCTAAGAAGCAGGATTCAGTGGTGCACATACAGACTGTTAGTGAGAGCAAGAACATAAATGTGTCTTCAAAGCAGTCCCAAGCATCCATCTGCTAGAGAGATGTGACTCTCTCTGGAAGAAAGTTATCTAAGTAGACCCTAGGTAGTACTACTGGGCTAGCTAAAGAATACGCAATGTTTCCAAAAAGAAATATTGGTTTTGGTCCTCCTGTCATTATAGAGAATTTGCCAGCTAGTAACAATAGTCACCCAAGAAAAGCATGTGATGCTTATTACATCTCTCTAAATCTTCCCTCTTCCTCTGCATATGAACTTAGACATATCAAGAACCATGGTTATTTATAGCATGGTTTTGCATATAAGCTATAGAAGTAGAGGAACAAGTGGGTATAGCTACATTTTTACTAAAAATAACAACCCCTAACATCAGCCTTGACTGAGGGCAGGGCATCACAGTCTGTTCTACCTAATTCTTCCAATTTAAATGGTGGTCATAGTCCTTCCCTAATAATTTTATTTTGGAAAAAAAATGAAATAAGGTTTTTACAATACTATAATGAATCTCAAGACACCCACCACATGAGTTCAGTTTGAGATTTCCAACGTTGACCTGAGGGTTGGCATTCAGCCAGTGGATGGAGAAAGACATAAATCATATGTTAATGGTCTATTTTGGGCAGTGAAGTATTTATACGTTGCTCACAGTCTATGATTAGAATGCACTCACATGACATTGTCTAGAGGGATAAAATGCTAGGAAGCACAGTCTTTAGCTGGATTCCTGAACTAAATAATAATTATAAATTACAGAATAAGAGTGTGAATCTATCTCACTCACCTGACTGTCTAACCACACTTGTTTTCCTATTAGTTAGGTCTCAGAAATCTAAATTTAAAGTGTAAGTCCTCTGGGTTTAAAGCTTGCCTAGCCTGTACTAGCCCCACTACCAGAAAAGAATATATTGAGAGGATGAGGGTGAGTTACTAGGAGTTAATATTGCAGAAATTCAATGTTTTGGTTATCTGAATTTAACAATTGGCTATGACATTATTGACCTGAGATGGTCTGTAGGATTAAGGTGACAAGAAACTAATTTTACTAAATGAGAAGCCAGAATAGCTATGGAGGGCAGTTAGGAGTTAAATGACAGGTAAAGACATAATTAACCTCATAGACTTTGAATGAGCAAGAAGAAATAGGAAGAAAATCCAATATATCTGTGATGGCTTGTATACGTTTGCCCCAGGGAGTGGCACTATTAGGAGGTGTAGCCTTGTTGGAATAGGTGTGTAACTGTGGGTGTTGGCTTTAATACCCTAGTCCTAGCTGCCTGGAAGTCAGTATTCTGCTAGCAGTCTTCAGATGAAGATGTAGATGGTGCTCCTCCTGCACCATGCCTGCCTGGATGTAGACTTGTTTCTGCCTTGATGATAATGGACTGAATCTCTGAACCTGTAAGCCAGTGATGTTCTTAAGTGTTGCCTTAGTTATGGTGTCTGTTTACAGCAGTAAAATTCTAAGACAGCATCTAAGTTCTACTTTTCTCTGATTTAGCACTGAAAAATTATACAAAGCCCTTGATTTTAAAATTAATTTAGACCATTCTCTACCTTTAGTTGCCCTATGCTTAGAATAACGTAGTAGAACAGATAAACACATAACTATCTACTGACCACAACGTTTTCTTATGAATTATAATAAGCTGTAATGATAAAGGGTGATCTCTAACCAGAAAAGGCCATCTAGGATGAATTTCGGCCTTTACTATGGGTGTTTGATTGTTAGGAGTTCAGTGCTGCTTCTATCTTTTTTTGAAGTTAGGGGGTAATGGATTCTGTTCACTGCACACTTCATGTTTAAGAAAAACCAAAGCCAGTATGACCAATGCTCCTCATGGAGCTTGAGCACAAACCCCTGGAAATAAGAGCAGCTCCCATAGCCTTATCTGTCCTTATATATGTGTTTTCTCAAGGTTCATTAATAAGCAAGCTCTAAGTTTCAGATGATGTCTGCTTCTCTGGGCACTCTTTAACAGGCTTGAGATTCTTAGGTGAAAGACGTGAGAATATTCAACAAGGGACAACATGTTGAGACTCAAAGATTGAAAATTTTTCATTGATTTTTATCTAAATTTAAACCATGAAAGCTAAGCTATTATTATCTTTTGTGGATCTTTTACATAAGATACAGGAAAAATAAAAATGAACAAATAACTTCTTTCCTTCTGCAGTAGCATTTTTATAATAATTCTCAATTCAGCCCATTTTGTTATCATTACGGGCTACCCAGTTATTTGACAATGGAAGCTTTGAACAAAATCACAAGATGAAAGATGAGACAGCTTGAATTTTCATTTAGCCACTAGCTAATTAGAGACATTTTCTTGGAGAATTTTCTTTGCATTTTTACTTGTGATCTCTCAATATGTTATAATGTTCAATTTCATATCTGTATTTTGCTTGGGTCGCTTCCATGTGTGTGGCATTAGTACAGCAACAAAAAGAGCACATGCAGTAACTATAGAAAAGACAAAAAATATATTCCAAGTAAAAATAATTTGGGGCTGGTACTTGGTAGTTCCTTTAATTTTCCATTTTAGTATTTGATAAGAGATATGGAAATATATATGCATATCTTTCTTTTTCTTGAAGTGGCTTTGATTTCAGGATGCCACTACTTGAGTTTTGAGCCAGAAAATATTCCACAATGCTCAAAAAGTCTATTTTCAAGACAGAGAAAAGAGTTCTTTTAATAGCATCAGTGTTTATTCTATTATATTATTCAGGGAAGGCTATTTGCTCAAACAAATAGCTTCTCTATCTATCTCAGTGTCTTAGCAAAATATAATTCTACTTTTTATTTATGCAAAGTTCAACTGATTGGAGGTAAACCCTGACTGTTCTGCTTCATCAAGTCTCTCAGGAACCCAGAATCTTCCTATCATGTGACCTCACTAGTTCATAGTGTCTAGCAATTCTCACCTGTGTCTTCGGTCTTTGACTGACAGGCAAAGAGAAAGAGCTAAGACTATGAAAATAATCACACTTCAGGTTTTCAATGAGCCAGCCTGGGCGGTAATACACTTTAATGCATTCATATTGCAACTGGCATACCTTAGTATCTGGAAAGGAATGTTAATCTAATTGTGAGACTAGGAAGGGAGAAAATACACTTTTTTTGAACATATATTCTCTGCCAGTCTTCTCAGTGAGCTCTGGAATTCATATTCATTCCCAAGATCATGGGAGACTCACTTCAGAATTGTTAAAATCCCTGTACAGAGGTTTCTTACTTTCAGATTAATGCATTTTTTACCAGAAACTTTTTGTCTTCTTTCTCTCTGCCTGCAGCCAAGTTCAGAGGGACCAATTTGTTGCTAAGTCTTGATAACAACATAGTCTTCAGGGAACTCGGATCTTAGGATGTGCACACCAGCACAGCTCTTTTCTGAAGCTCAAAAATTCAGAGAAAAGAGAATCACTTCCATATGGAAGTTGTACTCTCTTTTTACAGGGCAATGAAGAATGGTGCACACTAATAAAAAATGTGGTTGCTATGAACAGTAACGCTAGTTCTCAGAATTTCAGAAAGAGGGTAATCACAGTCAGCAGGTGAGAAACTGTTGTTTATTCTTTATAAGAAAACTGTCAGAAATGAAAGGAATACAGAAATCCTCTTACACAACATTTTGATATGGCAGGTGAAATATGAGCCAAGGGAAATAGTAAAAGAAATATGAGAAGAGACTCAAACTCAGCCTCTATTAATTTTATGCTCAGTTAAGGAGAGATGGATCAAACCAAGCAGCATGTTCAAATCTTCAAATCTCACCTGGCCTTTTCAAAATGGCATTAAGAGTCACAAAAGGGAATAACGAGCTAGAATACCAGAGTTGGAGCAATCTGATTTCTCTCATATAGGTAACAAATTACAGATGCAAGGGGTATTTCTTTTGCAATTGAGGTGGGAAAAGTTTTTGAAAGTCAAGGAATTCCAGGACAGTGATGTTTGAAGAAAGAATATGTTCCGAGTCTTACCTTGGACCCAATGGCATAGGTTAGAAAAGAAAAGGAAGTTAATCTGCAAGAACTGTGTGCAAAGTAGAAGTAAAGCTCTCAGTGAGAGAATCCAAACTCTGCAGAACTGAAGGGTTGAGGGACTAGCGGTGTAGTCATTGTGATGTAGCTTCCACAAATGGCTAAGGACTGTCGAGGTTCTCCTGAGAATGAAAAGCTTGAGACAATGGAATGATTTGGAAGAGGAGGGAGTGTGAGGCTAAATGTTATACAGGTTCCAACAAGTGGAATTCTGAGCTCATGGGAGAGAGGAATTGAAACTGTGAATAACAAAAAACTGGGTCAAGAGGCTTGAGAGATGGTTCAGTGGTAAAATGCTTGATGTGAAAGCTTGGGGACCTTACACTAGGTCCCCAGAATCCACATAAAGTTGCACACAGTAGCATGCCTATAGAGAAATTTTAATCCAGCAACATGGCTGCTCTGGCAAGGGATCATATCCAAAGACTTAGTGTGATCCAGCTGGACTGCAGATAGTCCCTCTGGCTAGAACACAGAAAAACCCTTAGTATACACTTTTAATCCCAAACAATGAAGTTAAGTTAGTTTGTAAAAGGATCCAACCATGTTTGAAGTGGCATTTAATTGAAGGGCAGACAAACTGATGAATCAGAGAAAGATTTGACAGAATGAGTCAGAGAATACACTCCCAACTCCCATGAGAACAGAAAGGAAAGAGGGGGGCTTAAGAGGAGAGAGAGAAAGAGAGAGAGAGAGAGAGAGAGAAGGTGTGTGATATGATGATGCCTCTGTGATCCACGTATCCCTCTAGGAACATGGGAGGAGGAGACAGAGTTACCTGGACCTTACAGTCCAGCCAGCCAGCCAGTCAGATTCAACTCTGAACAAAGGGTCCATCCCCAACAGGTACACCAGTGAACAAGGGGCTCATCCTAAGTAATGTGGAAGGTGAAGACCAGTTAACACCCAATGTTGTTCTCTGATTTTCACATAAGCAAGCATGGGTGTCCACAAACACCCTCCCAACACACACACACACACACACACACACACACACACACACACACACTTAAAACAAAAGGAAAAACATACCCTCTGAACCTAATAAGTCTAGTCTAAATTTTTAGTTAAGAGCAACTAAATATGATATCAAAGAACAGAATAGGTGGCGCAAGTGAGGAAAGTTTTGAAACTTCCTTCTGTACCTTGAAAGGACGAGGTTAGCATAGTAAACCTTTCTTACTTTATATAGGCATGGTGCTTTAAAAATTATTTTTCCTCTTGTTTTATTCCCTTGAATATAAACAGCAGTTTCACATCAGAAGAAAAGATTTGGATCCTATGGGGATGAAATTGACAAGACACTGACTTAGGACTCTGGCAGACATCCTGAAAAATTATAATGAAAGGATGATGTTTTCTCTCTAAATTCAGCTATTTCCTTTGTCTATCTATGCACAGCAACTGTTCTATTATAATAGTACATGACTCTATCATTTAGTAGCTCTGGATTTTTCCTGGAATATACTCTTCTAAAACATGGTCTCCTGCTAAGATATTAGGGGCTTTGATGTTATTTCTTCTCTGGATATTTTGCATGGGAGTTATGGGCTCGTTCTTTGATGATCTCAGGATCCTTTCAAAGCTTTAGGAAAACATAAACAAGAATGCTAGTTGCTATTGGTGGGTGTTTTCCTTTTTACTTTAGTTCTCCTGAGACAGGGACTCACTATTTAGACCTGGCCTGGAACTCACAGAGACCTGCCTGTACTAGGACTAAAGGTGATCACCATTACCCTGAGTCCAAGAATCTAGCTGGAAGCACTCCTCAGCAGGGCTGGAGAGGCTCTGCTGCTTTGAAGGGATCAGGCCAGGGCACTGATGATGATGAAGAAGGACCCCAAACTCTACTAGGATACTGAGGTCAGTACTTGAGACTCAGTGACATAAGAATGACAAGTCTGGAAGATGCTGCCATACATAATTTGGGGTTTCAATGAATCTACAAGGGGTGATGTTTTGTTTCTGCTACATTTTTAGTAGTAAAGAATAAATGTTGTCTACAATAATATACGGGGTTAATACTGTTAAAACACCTCACAGGCTTTGAGCTAAATTTGAGCAATTAGACTGTTGGCCTTGTGTTTCTTGGTGTCTGCTATTACCTGCCACATCTTTATTAATTTGTCTGGTGAATACATAGGAGAAGGAGAATTGGAAACAAGAATAATTATCCTCATACCTGCCATCCCCACAGATCGATCATCACTAATCCCTGCACACACCCATTTTAGAGGCTTTTGGGACACTGTTAAGAGGGATTTTAAGGAAGGCCCAAGGGCATTATCTGCCATCCTAATTGGTCTCTGCTACACTAGAAGCCCTGTGAAAATCAAAATCAGGAGGGTTGAGGGTTTTCTTTTTATTACCTTGACATACTTTAGTTATAAAAACATATGGGTGAAATTCTACCTGTGGCTGTGTGAACTTGAAGAATGTAAATTCCCAACTGAGAACTTCTTTCTGAGCAAGGCAAGAAGTTGGCGGAATGAGAACATACACATGCTGTAACCACAGGGGTAATATAAATGAAGATGCTATCCAGACATAAAGTGGGTTTTTTAAAGATGAAATTATGCATGATGCATTCCTGGTCATTATTGATTTACAGATCTTTTGTATATTCATCAATAATTGGTGCAACAAAATAAGGTTTTTCTGAACATCTGGGATATCAAACTACACATAAATACGAGAGCTAATTAAAGACTTCATTTTGCAAGCATTTCTGTATTGTAAACTTAGATCTGTTTGCTTAAATATAGACTCGTATTAATATTTGAATTTTGACTTTTCTTTGTAAATGACCTTGCTTGCTTTATCCTAATGATTTTCTTATTTTTATCTCCACAGTAAAATCTCTTTTTTAGGTCAAAATAACTTTACTCTGGGTTCTGAGTGATCTAGAAAATGATCTCCAATATCCATGCTATCCAGTGAGTGAGTTTATTACAGATAGAACAAGCAAAAGCCAAATAATACATGTCATATAGTGGACAGATACAACAGACAACAAAACGTCATGAAAAGAGGGGTTTGGAACACCTATCAGAGATGATTGAAGTCACTTGCTTGAAAGACAAATGGTCATATCATCAGAATAGTGTTCACAACATCCAGCAAAATCTCCTGGTGAAGTGGAGGTGCTCCGCTGGAATTCTCCATTGAGCTTTCTGTTCACGGGTGACTTCCCATGTCTGAAATGTTGGCTCCCTGTTACCACTGTAGGCATTTTTGTACCATTGGAATGAAGGACTCTAACCTCAATTAGAAGTATTTTATCTTCCAGCTATTCTTTTTTCCTCAATAACTTTTTTTATTCACTTCATATCTTGATCACAACACCCACTTTCCCCTCTCTTCTCAGTCCCACCTTTAAAAATCCTCCCTCACTACCCCTTCACCTTTTTCCTCAGAGAAGGGGGTATCACCCCACCCTAAGACATCTAGTCCCAGCAAGACTAGACACATCCCCACTGAGGCTCAGATAGTCTTAAGAATGCACTGTTTATAACACTCTTAACAGTTAGCTGTTTACTTCTTTCCCTTACAGAGCCAAGGAGGAAGCCCCACC
This sequence comes from Grammomys surdaster, assembly GCF_004785775.1. Taxonomy (NCBI): domain Eukaryota; kingdom Metazoa; phylum Chordata; class Mammalia; order Rodentia; family Muridae; genus Grammomys; species Grammomys surdaster. Next base: position 2,874,620 of record NW_021604782.1, read on the forward strand.
CAGGACAGGAGGTTTTGATGATTATTTGACATAAAGATGTTTGTGTTTGAAGTGAGGAGAGTAACTCTGCCTCCTGAGCCAGCCATTCTATGACCTTAGACAACCCCATGACAACTTACCAATATAATGCAAATTACACTTCAATACAAAACTCTGGGTTTGCTGTTTTTGTAGAAGCCCCCCAATGACCAGTTCTACTTGAGCACAAATGGACTTATTCAGTTGCTTTCTGAGAGCTGAACCCAGGCCTGTATCCTCAACATCATGTGCCTCATGCTGAATACAACTGAGTGCTCATGTTTTCAAATATGTGACTACACATAACATGAAAATTAATAATGGGAACATATGAATGTACAAAGAGGGCTCTCTGAATAATCCAGGTGGCTCACGTCTTCAGCTGATCACCTATCTCCTTGTTAAGCTCAGCTTACTATTAAAAGAAGCAATCAAAAGTAGGGAACGATGATACCTAAAGGAGACTTTCGCTCTTTGTAGCTCAGGTTCCACTGGCCTACAATGGGTTCTGCAGTGCAGGACAAGGATCTTCAGTTCTGGGTCTTTGTAATCTGTCTTTGCTCCAAACACCTGAAGATGCAAGCAAGTCATATGTCTTTATCCTAAGAAGGTATCAAACTGGTACATGGTCATTGATTGACAGGGAAAGGTATACATTCATCTCTTGATAATGACAGTAAATGGTTTCTAATTGTCTCTCAATTGTCCGTCATTAGATGTACAACTCTGAACTTGTTTTTATCATGAAGACATCTCTTATTTCCAGTAATTTTTTAGGCCACTCAGGTTTACCTCTGGAAAATGCAACAAGGACCACTCAGAAACACCTTCCCTGACTAACTATACACTGGAGTATATGGAGCAAGCTAAGAACAGTAGTGTACAGGTCTTTTTTTCAGGCTCCTTTCTACAGGGGTTCCCTCAATTCCTCATTAGGAATCAGATCTTCCCTCAAAACAAACTTACTCATGTTTCTAAGCTTGTTTTATTTTATCCAAAAACATTTTGACTGTACACCAAATGTTGTACTAATAGCATGACAAATGTTCCCAAAACCCTAAATTTTTGTTACTAGTATTATTTGTCATTTAAATGACAAAACCGAAGCTCTGGTGCATAAAGTGATTTTTCTCACTTGTGACGACAGGCTCTATCATTGTAGCAGCTGCACCCCTAATCATTGAGCCCCACTCTTTTAAGGTACCATGTCATGTGCACTGTATCTCTAACCACATACATTTTCTACCCTCTAGTTTTTTCAAAGAACATTGTGAAGCGATGTTATCAGAAATTTTTCTTGCTAATCCTGCTTCATGTTTCACTTAATGAAATAATATTAGAAATAACAGAAAAATTTAAACCATACGGAGAATATACACTGGGCCTTCAGTTCTTTTGAAGGGAAAGCGGTATACTTTAGGAACTTCTGTGGCCTTTTAATTCTATACTGGAGTTGTCCGTTGTAGGCATGCACTGAAAATCACCTAGGAAGGCTGAACAATTACAGATTCTTACCTCTAACTACTGTGGATTATAATTTAGTTGATCATAGTTCTAGTCAACTAGTTTTTTAATTTAAAGTTATTTTTGTGGTGCTAGGAGTGGAACCTAGGGCAGGCTCTACACATCTGAGTTAAGCCACTGAGTTTAACACTCCAGCTCTCAGCAACTGAATTAGCAGAATTTTTCTTCTTTCACATAGTCCAGCATAGTTCTGTGCACATCGTTGATGTATGCCCCAGAAAATGATTAAATAAAAGAAGTGTGTTTGAAAGTCCAGCAATGTAGTTCACACACTTGGCAGTCTTTAACTGGAGATTGGGAGGTGGTCACTCACTTTTGATTTACAGTTGGTTGCACACATATCAAAAGGATGGACAAAGAGCTAAACTGTGAGAAGGGAATGTGTCAAAATGATTACACCAACAGAATAGCCACATTAAGGTAACAGACCTTCTCTGTGACATACTCACAGGTGTGTGCACGAGGATTCTAACACATTCCAAACTGTTGTTCCTATTGGCTACAACTTGTAATAGGTATGGCGGCATATGGACTTGGTGTGTGCAATGATATGGTCAGAAAATTTGGCTTTTCCTCATGTCCCATAATTTGCCTGTTAGATCCTGCATAAGTCTGTAATCTCCCTTCATGGTCAGATTCTTCTTCTTTTTCTTTAAAAGAGGACTAAAATCTGTTCTACTTGGTTGCTGAAATGTTATCAAACATAGTCTATGTAATCTAATACATTCTATGTAGTGAGGAAGGCCATCACTAAATCTTTCTTCATTTACCTTGTGTCTTCTCTCCAACCTTCTGGCCCAATCTCTCCATACCTCCCTGCTTAAATTTCACCCAAGGACTGTTTCCCATCAATGACTTTCTTACTTCCTCAAAGGTTAGAAATTCTCCTTATTCTATTTTGTATGCCCAGAACCCAGCTAATTTTCTGACACATACACACACACACACACACACACACACACACAGGATTTAATAAATGTTTCATGAAAGAACAAATAGAAATCAGCAAACCATAATTACGAGTAAATGAATTTTGACCATGGCTGTTTCACTGGAAGAAAGCTGTCAGGTTATGCAAAGCCGTGTGAGAAGATTAGAGTCTTCACACCCAGTTTCACATCCCAGATGTCCAACATGGGCTTGTTTTGAAGGCGAGATTTCAGAGCTGTCATGTCAAGCTTACAATGCATTCATGTCTCATTTACTAGGTGTGATAAAATTTGGGATTTAAGACCCCAGCTAATTAACTAAATGTGCTTTCAATTCCAATCCCTGTTACCTACAAATATTTGAATTAGCATTTAATGTTTATTTTGAGTTATCACTTTTATTCCTGGGCCTTAGCAACTCAATTAGAAATGCTTTGCACTTCCTTCTAGCTTAGCCGAAGGAGGAGCAGTGACAGTTGCCAGAGGATCGCTGCTTCAGGTCGCACACTCTTTAACCAGAATCAGTGCTCCAGAAATTTATAACCGCATAAAGACTTCGCTTAGCTCTTCACTATCCACATCCTCTGACATTCTGCCACTGTTCTCCGTGAGATCAAATTACTGTACTCATTTTTATAATCAAAATAAGAAGGCTTTCCCTCTCCTGTGTTATACTCACATTCTAAAATGTGAGTATACCCTACCTTTGTACTAACTTTGTACTAATGAAGAATTGTGACTATAAAATTCTACAGATTTTTTTTAATTTGTTTTTCAGAACCACCAGGGGTCAGATATTAAACTATAATGATCCTTCAGACTTGCTGGGGATCTTATTAAAAGGCTGATTCCAACTCAGTCTGTGGTGGGGTAGGGTGCTAAGAGCATGCTCCCGGACAATGCTGATGAGGATGTGGAAGCCACGGTTGCAATAATAATGCTGCAGCTTGTCTCCACCGCTGGAACTTTCTCTGTATTCCTTGATTCTTCATCCAGTGTTGACCTCTACTCACTCAGTACTTCTGGTATCATTACAGTGATTCCTACAGGAGACTTTGGGTCATTTAATCACTTGAGATTCCATTTATCCCAACTTAGTTGGTTAGTTAGTTAGTTAGTTAGTTAGTTAGTTAGTTAGTAGCTGGAGCTCCCACATCTTGGCCTTTAAAAAAAAACACCTTCAAATAGAACTCTAAGAGGTAGGAGGAGATATTCAGTAACAGTCTATGCTTGAGCAAATCAGACTGAGTCCCAGATTCTTCGTATGTGTGTGTGTGTGTGTGTGTGTGTGTGTGTGTGTGTGTGTATAAACAACAGATTTGAATGACTTTTGTGTACATCACTGAATTCTTGAAAATTGCAACGTTTTAAAATTTGTTAATTATATTACTCAAATTTTCAGTGTGTCTCTTGCTTCAGTTATATTTCAGGTAGCAGTGAGTATTTTTGTTTTCAAATGTGATTTATAGTACCAGTGTATCTCTCACTTTATTTTCAATTTTTAATCTTTCTATATTTTCATGTATTATATATTTTATTATGTAAAGCTTGGGAAAATAAGACACTTGACCCTGTGCGCAAACTTTTCCTAAATAGGTTTGACATCCCGGCAGCATTTATGAAACAAAGAACACTATTAAAAACTAAGAGATCAGTCTGTTTTCTCTTGAACGGGTAGTTCTTAAGATGTCCATAAGGTAACAGGAAGTCATGAATTATTATGGGATAATTTGGGCATAAGGCACAGCTGCTATTGGCTATTTGTTTAGAACTGGATCTCTGGGCTCTGTACCACTGTTCTTACATTTTAATTTCTCCGCTTTAGTTACTTATACATTACTTGTCATGTTCTCATTTATTATTGCTGAAGTTTCACCTTCAATAAGTCCTTGTTTAAACTTTAGCTTGGCTTCATGTCTGCATCTGGGAATTAATAATGAGGAAACAGTCATGCAGCCTATGTCTTGTTTGAAGGGAATACAGGTAGGGGATCTCAAGGTCAAAGATTTTAGTTGTGACCTTAGACTTCTATAGCATGAGCAAGGAACTGGACAATATATCTTTCCCTAGTGACTTGATGGCTGGTGTATACATATAAGAAATATATTTAGGAATCTTAAGCTGTCAATCATTCTTCCTCCTTGGCATCTCAGATGGTATACAAGCCACCCAGCCACTTAGGTTTCTCTATCCTCTGCCACATGCCAACATACATACAGACACACATACATGCATACAGAAAAAACAGCAAAGAAAAAGTCAGATTTGATTTATCTGTGGTACATACTATGTGTCTGAAATATGTTGACAAATTGGAAAAAGCGAAACTAGAAGAGACAATTTGACTTTCTTGTCCATGCCCGTAGAAGAATAGAAGGCTCGTGAGTTGGGGAGAGCTGTTTCAGAAAGTAAAATTTTCTGGGCTCAAATATGAATCTACTTCTTTTCCTACCTTCACTCACTTTCCAAAGCCAGTGGTTCTCAGTTCCACGTGCACCACCCACTCACTAAGGTGCTAATCCCAACAGTTGACTTTGGATGGTAAAAGTCATACAGATTAAAATTGTCATCAGGTAATTTTATTGTAAGACTAATAATGAAAGTACTTCATTAGGTTATGTTTCCCTTATTAATAAATACCAATATTTTTACTTCCTTAGTTCAAGACTACGTAAGAACAGAACTTATCAAGTGATGGCATTCTTGCGACAGTTACACTTGCTACACTGTCTCCTGCTGGCAATCACTACAAACCCTTAACACACATAGAGTATATCTATGGCTGCTTCTGCATTTATATCATCCAAAAGGAGGAGAAACTAGAACTAATAAGAGACTTAAAGGAATGAAAGGACATTGGGCTAGTCCACATTTAACTGCCCTTTCTCATGCCTGTGAACCTAACTCACTTAACGAAAGAGTTAAATGTATAGAAAAAGATAAAAATCTACAGAACGTGTGCCCTCCAAATCTGTGCGTGTAACCCTTTAATATCATTCTGCACATGTTAATAGGATTTGAATTGATCTAGCAGCAGAAGAAAACAACTTGAAAGGCTAAAAAGCTGAACAGGTAGCCGAGTAGCTACCTGGCTCTGGGGAGCTGCAGGTGCCATTCAAATCTTGGATGACTGGAAGACTTTAATCTGGGACTCAGCATTTTATAGCTTGAGGATCACTTCCAGAACTATAGTCTATAACCTGCAGCTAAGAGAGAATTTGAACGGCAGCCCTTCCAACAAAAGACAAACAAATTTTACATGGATCAAGTTGGTCTACTAGCATTTTAACAAATATAACAAATAAAATTAACATCGTTTAGAAGGTTACATAATCCTTGCAAAATATTATCCCTGTACAATAAAATTATTTAATTATAAATAAGCCAAGAAATATGACCAATTTTTTTTTAAAGTTAGTTAATGCAACAAGGCCAGATGATGACACTCCACATCCCCAGCACTAGGGGACTGAAATGGAAGGGTTGTAAGTGCTAAGCTAGCCCAGGCTACGTGGTGAAACTCTGTCTCAAAAACATACAGCAAAACATAAAGAACATGCAGACATGGCAGATATAAATAGCTGTTATAAATAATAGCTATGGTAAATATATTAAAGTATTTACACTAAACAAAAATTGTAGAGTTGAAAAGTATAGAATCTGAGATTAAAATTGGAAAGATTTTTCAGAGGCAAAGTATCACTGAAATGAATATAAATAAATATGAATGAACAAATTCAAGCATGTAGATCCTAAATAGGAAGAGAAAAGAACAGACAGCCAATGGCTTATAGAAGAGTGTCAAGAAGTGTAACATAGAAATCATAGGTGTTCCACAGCTTTCCTGCAGTACGTGGTTCCACATTCATCTTGCAGTGCACAACAAATTTTTCAAAGTCATCTGTGTCAGTCTCTTATATTGTGGCAAATCCCTAGAAACAACACAGATGTATTCTCCTACAGTTCTAAATGCCAGAGTTTGAGAGTTATCTCTGCGTCATAATAAAGGTGTCACTAGAACAAAAGCTAGAGGGAGAACCCATATCCTGGTCTTTGCCACCATCTACAGTCCACTTGTGCTCTATGGCCTCAGTCTACCTGCAAAGGCAGCAGCATGGTGCTTTCTTTGTGTGTGTATCTGTCTCTGTTTCTGTCTCTCTGACTCTCCCTGTCTCTGTCTCTGTCTCTGTCTCTCTGTCTTTCCCTCCCTCCCTCCCTCCCTCTCTCTCTCCCTCTCTCTCTCTCTCTCTCTCTCTCTCTCTCCCTCTCTTCCCCTTCCATCTCTCCTTCTCTCCTATTTACTATCAATTCACCTCTGCTTCCCCTAGTAAGAATGCTTGATTTTACTTACTGCCCCCTTGAACTATCCAAGATAGTGTTCCCCAGCTGATAACCTTTAATTGCATCTGCAAAGCCTTTAAAAGGTAGGCACTTGGAGATGTTGGAGGCTGTTATTCAGCTTGCCACCCCATCACTACTTCCCACCTCAACTTTACCTTCTTCAGAGGTTCTTTCTCCTTCTTGTACTTTAAAACTACGTGTTGGACCCATCTATCCATATGCACTGGAATTCCTCTAATCCAGGCTACTTCTAATCTGCATCCAAAAACTTGTTCCTCCACTTGAACACACTTCTTCCTGGGGCTTTACTGTCATTACTTATTTCTTTTCTCATATGTCTGTCACAGTGACAGTAAGGCTTATTAAGGAAAAAAGTATCTCCTTCTGGTCAAGGGAATAAAATCTCTGGGTAGTGACCTAACAAACAAGTTGAGCGGGTCAATGACTTGGCTAAAGGATCTCTGCTCAGGAAGGCAGAGCTACCAGGAGGAGGGTGGCCTCATCTTAACCCAGGATGAAGGAATAATTATCCCTTAATGAGATACTGTACTCTTCCTTCCTCCCCAGCATTCTACCATAGCACAATCCCTACAAACTATGATGAGGTTCTGTTAGGTCGACATACCATTCTGAGTTCTGATTCACAAAGTCGTAACTGTTTTCTATTTTTGCTGTATTTTTTTTCTTGGATGCTGTCTAGAATCTAATTATGCCTTTGCAGCATCTGGAGTTTCTTTCTGTTTTCTCTAAGGGCCCCCTCCCTGACGCGTGGCTGCTTGTCTGTGTGCGATGTGGCTGCCATGGCTGTTTTCCTTTTCTTAACCATTCTCCTCCAAGACACCATCAGTTTACAGCTTTCGTGCCCTAAGGTTTTTCTTTTAAACATTAATAAAATTGTCCTCAATATTCTGTTTGAGTCCATTCTTAAACTCTTTATTCATAAGATTAAGAAGACCAAGAATTCCCTGACTTCCCACTATCATATCCAGACCCTGAGAGACTCCCCAGAATTCCAGTTAATATCTTGGATTGTAGTATAAAAAGCCTCCATTAACTCTGACTCCTTCAGAGGACTTGTATTCATTTATTTCTTCTATCAGTTAGATTCAATTAAAAAAAAAAACAGAAACACTTTAGTCCTCCTCTAGAGCCAATCACAATAAAGATCAGTAAGAACTGCTTTGTATAGTTAGCTACAATAAGCTTGAACCGAACCAACTGCCACAACCACCTAACAGTACTTCCTAAACCTGTGTATGAGCTTTTATAGTTGCTATGTTTATGGTGTCTATGTTTATAGTTGCTGAGTTTTTGTGGATTTTGTCTTTATAAGCTGCCCCTTGAAAATAGGCCCTCAATCTCAGGTCCCAAGTCCGACTGTGTGACTGATCATCAGGTCTTAGGGTAGGTGGTCAATAAACTATGCCTACTTGACAAAGATAGGCATCTGTAGGGTGATTCCTGAACCCCAACATGTGTCACACATCTGTAATCCTGTCCCTCGGGAGGCTGAGACAAAAGGGTAGCAAATTGGAGCCCAGCTTGGGCTACATAGGAAATCTTATCTCAAAAAGGTGAGTAATAAACAAAAAGATTTTAAACTAAAACAGTTGTCTTCCTAATGCTGGAAAACTGAAGACACAGTTGGGGAGTGGTGATAGAGGAATGGAATGGGTGAAGAGGTGTTACCTAGAGATAAGAAGTGAGGTTGTTATCACAGTGCTAGAGGACCTGAGTTCAAATCCTCAGCACCCACATAAAAGTCAGGTATGACTGACTATACATGCCTATAACCCCAGCCTTGGGGGACAAGGCTAAGACTAGTAGATCCTAAGAGCTCACTAGCCAGTCCAGACAGCCCAACTAAGACGGCAAGCTTCAGGTCCAGTGAAAGAGCCTGTGATGATAAAGTAAAACAAGAGTAGTGCATGCATATTGATTTTTCAAAAGCTGTTAGCCCTCAACAGGAAATATATTTGGAAAAGCTCCTGTTAATAGCATCCAACAGTCTGTTTTCCTCTCAAAACCACAGTCAAATGCTCTATACCCTTGAGCTATTCCCCCTTCTCCTGGAATCTATCTGTAACAATTGACCCTGCTGTTCTAAAGGCTGTTTTCAGTGTTACATTTCCTGAGAAACACTTAAGGAGATGTAGAGGTCTCAACAGTATGAACAGACTTGGGTAGATTTATCTTGTTTCCCAATAAGTGAAAATTGCAAATGGCAAAACAACTCTGGAATACTGTAGACAGGGATCAGAACGTATCTTCACATCACCAGAAGCCTGCTCATTATAGCAGGAGCCCCACTGGTGATCTCTGTTGGGATCTTGGCCTTCGGAACAAGATGTTAAATAATTAGCATTACGAAGCAAAGAGAGCTAAAAATAAAGCTGTGTGAACAGATCAGCTCTGAGCCAATGACAGCAGCTATCTGAGACAGAGCACAGAGTTTAGGAAGATCCACACTTACAGAATAATTACTCTATAACAATTAAATAAATATATAAAACATATTTAAATATATATTAGTATACATACATATGTATGTATGTATGTATGTATGTATGTATGTATGTATGTATATAAATTTAGTTAGGAATGAGGAAGTAACTCATTTGGTAAAATGCTTTCTGTGCAAGTATGTGGACCTAAGTTTACAATCTCAGCATCCATTGAGGCTGCTGTTGAAGAGGTTAGCTCAGGAACTTTGGAAAAGTCATGGGACACTTGTTCCTCCAGAAGGGAGAGGCTAATTAATGTTCCTCAGACCACAGGGTTGGGGGAACCGGCCTGTGGGTGGGGACAAATTCCACAGGACAAACTGTTGGCCACCCACAGACAAGGGAAGTCCTTGCCACCTCATTCCCTAAAGACCAATCAGTTTAAAAGTCACACTGTTCTGCCAATCATATTGTGCCTAGTTGCTGTTTCTCTATTCTACTCCTGAAAGCTGTATAAAAACTGGCCAAACACGTGGCCCTGGGACACCACCTCTCCTTCAGGTGCAGGATGACCCCAACTCATTGGAACAATAAATTCCTCTTGCTTTTTGCATGGATTCCAGGCTCCTCCTGGTTCACTAAGGGGGTCCCTGGTAAGCTAAGGCTCACCAGAGTCGTACATTGTATTCTCAGTACTGGGGAGGCAGAGACAGGAGAATCACTGAGACCTTGTCTCAAAAAATAAAGTTGGGACATGGCTGAGGATATAGTTCATTGACTGACTTTCACAGAGGACCCAGGTTTGATTCCCAGCATCCATAAGGAAATTCACAGCCATCTATAATTCCAGTTTAAGGAGATGAGATTCAGTGCAATTTTTTGACCTCAGTGGGCTCCTTTTCTGTGTACGCGGTACACAGGCACACACTTATACACATTAAATAAATAAATAAATAAATAAATAAATAAATAAATAGTTTTAAAACAATAAAGTAGAAAATGTTTTTAAAAAAACACAGTGTTGACCTCTGGCTTCCACATGCACATATATACACATGCTTGCACATACACTTGCACACAGACATGTACACACATATGCACAACTTCAAAAAAATTAATTAAACAAGATGGGTTTAAGAATAAATAAGAATCAGATACCTGGGGTCTAGAGAGATGGTTCAGCAGTTAAGAGCACTGACTGTTCTTCCAGAGGTCCTGTGTTCAATTCCCAGCAACCACATGGTGGCTCATAACAATCTGTAATGGGATCTGATGCCCTCTTCTGGTGTGTCTGAGGATAGCTACAATGTACTCATACACATAAATAATTCCTTTTTTTAAAAAAAAAAGAATCAGACACTTATATCTAGAGACGTACTCTGTTGTTTTAAAACATGTAATTCTGAGAAATTTATTTAACTTTTCCATTTCAGTTTCCTTAGGTGAAAAGTTGAAGTAAGAATTTTGGTGTTGAGGAACGAGGGACTAGAGAGACCCTGTATAGGCATACAGACAGAGAAAGGGCCACTGAAGTATAATAAAGATTGTATGTCAGTGTGTGTGTGTGTGTGTGTGTGTGTGTGTGTGTGTGTGTGTGTGAAGAGAGAGAGAGAGAGAGAGAGAGAGAGAGAGAGAGAGAGAGAGAGA
>NW_021604782.1:2885532-2904129 GCF_004785775.1 Grammomys surdaster
AGAGAGAGAGAGAGAGAGAGAGAGAGAGAGAGAGAGAGAGAGAGAGAGAGGGGCCATATGATATGATTTTTCAACTTTAATAAAGTGAGCTACCCATTGCTGGCTACTGAGTCTGATATTTCCTCTGGCTTTTAATTCTTAAAATAAGAATTTTAAGAATTTTATTCTTAAAATAGGAATTTTATTCTTAAACCCAGACAAGCCCCCTACACATTAATAGTATCATACAGGAAGTGTGCGGATGACTTAAATAAGCATGGAGGCAGTTGCTTGCAAAGTGAGTACTATTTAAATACGTTTGATTTTATGATTCTTTAAAAGAAGTTTAAAAATTATAAAAGCTTGCCACTTATGGTGTTTGGCTACAAAACAGGAGACGGTACTGTTACTATGTCATTTTGAAGGTGTTTGATGATATGGTGACCCAAAATAAAGTTTCATAATTCTTGTTCTGCAAACCGGAATTCATCCCTGGCATTTTATGGAATAAAGGATAGGAAATCATGCTGGTGGGACACTAACAACACGTCAAGTTCAAAGAAGACCCTAATTCACTGGATGTTAAGACCGTCTATGCTAACCAAGTTGCTTAGGTGGGTGTGGGGTGGGGGAGATAAGTGGCAGAATTTCAAGAGCACCACAGTCATGGGGAATTACTGTGAAGGGTGTAGCATTCACGTCTGTTTCAAAGAGCAAATGTGACAGATTCATGTATCTGAAAACAATATGTAGAAGAATGAAAATTGATCCATTCTTATCTCCTTGTACAAAGCTCAAGTCTAAGTGGATAAAGGACCTCCACGTAAAACCAGATACACTGAAACTAATAGAAGAGAAGGTGGGGAAGACCCTCGAATACTTGGGCACAGGGGAAAAGTTCCTGAACAGAACACCAATGGCATATGCTCTAAGATCAAGAATTGACAAATGGGACTTCATAAAATTGCAAAGTTTCTGTAAGGCAAAGGACACTGTCAATAGGACAAAACGACAACCAACAAATTGGGAAAAGATCTTTACCAATCCTGCATCTGATAGAGGGCTAATATCCAATAAATACAAAGAACTCAAGAAATTAGACTCCAGACAACCAAATAACCCTATTAAAAAATGGGGTATAGAGCTTAACAAAGAATTTTCAATGGAAGAAACTCAAATGGCCGAAAAGCACCTAAAGAAATGTTCAGTATCCTTAGTCATCAGTGAAATGCAAATCAAAACAACCCTGAGATTCCATCTCACACCAGTCAGAATGGCTAAGATGAAAAACTCAGGTGATAGTAGATGCTGGCGAGGGTGTGGAGAAAGAGGAACACTCCTCCATTGTTGGTGGGACTGCAAGATGGTGCAACCACTTTGGAAATCAGTGTGGCGGTTCCTCAGAAAATTGGACATAGCATTACCTGAGGATCCAGCTATACCACTCCTAGGCATATACCCAGAAGATGCTCAAACATATAACAAGGACATATGCTCCACTATGTTCATAGCAGCCTTATTTATAGTAGCCAGGAGCTGGAAAGAACCCAGATGTCCTTCAACACAGGAATGGATGCAAAAAATGTGGTATATTTACACAATGGAGTATTACTCAGCTATTAAAAACAATGAATTTGAGAGTTTCCTAGGTAAATGGATGGAACTAGAAATTATCATCCTGAGTGAAGTAAGCCAATCACAAAAGAACACACATGGTATTCACTCACTGATTATTGGATATTAGCCCAGAACCTTGAAATGCCCAAGATACAACTCACAGGCCACCTGAAGCTCATAAAAAAGGAAGACCAAGTGGGGGTGATTCGGTCCTTCTTAGAAGGAGCATCAAAATTCTCAAGGGAGCAAATATGGAGACAAAGTGAGGGACAGAAACTGAAGGAGGGGACATCTGAAGACCATTCCACCTGAGTATCTATCCCATGTGCAGTCACCAAAGGTAGATGCTAATGTGGAAGTCAGGAAGTGCATGCTGATAAGAGCCTGATATGGATGTCTCCTCAGAGGTCTTCAAGAGTCTGACATATTCAGAGGCAGATGCTCACAACTAGCCATTGAACTGATCATGGGGTTCTCAATGGAGGAGTTAGAGTGAAGACTGAAGGAGCTGAAAGGGTTTGCCGCACCATGAGGAGAGCAACAATACCAACCAACCACAGCTCCCAGGGTCTAAACCACCAGCCTGGGAGCACTTAGGGAGGGATCCAGGGCTTCAGCTGAATAAGTAAGAGTGGAGGGCTCTGCTGGGCATAGGTGGAAGAAGAGATCCTTGACCTCATGAAGGCTGGACGCCCCAGGGGGTGGGACTTTGAGGGTGGGGAGGTGGGAGTGGGGGGGTAGGTAGGGGTTACATCCACAGAGAAGAAGGAGGAGGGGTGAGGGGATAGGGGGTTCCTGGGTGGGTGGGGGATGGGGGATGGGGACAACATATGAAATGTAAATAAAACATCCAATAAAAAATTAAAAAAAAAACAAAAAAAAACAATATGATTCGCAATTTCTTCTTCATAGGAAGATGAGGGAGCTTGGACACATGCAAAGAGGACCAGACCAAAATTCTTTCCCTACCTTGGCAGTCAGCAGAGCCCTCCATGGCTCCTCCCAGGAGCTAGACTGCCTGTCTCTAGTTGACCTTTGTACCTCTGGATCTCTGTGTAGGCTACAATAGCTGGCTTTACACAGATGCACTCCAAAGGGAAACTAAGTTAGCTTATGTGCCAAGGATCACAGGATTGGTTCTCACATCCAGATATCTTCTTCATTATTCCATCTGGATGGATCTGGGCCCTTAATTGTTTCAGGTCCCAGGTTTTCTTTGCTAAGAGATTTCTACATAGATAATCATGAGAGAAAGAAAGAGATGATGTTCCTGCTTCCAGTGTACCTTGTTCTGTTTTTTCCTGTAAAGTGTGTGCTCTTTTTGGTTCTCAGTTCCTGCAGTACACATTGCCTCTCCAGTCCTGGCTTTTGCAGCATGGGTAGCTTCCCCAGCACATGCTTCCTCTATCAAGATGTCTTCCTTTGCACCAATTCCTGCTGCAGTATGGACACACTGGCTAACAACATTGACAAGCTGCAGCTGCCTTTCTCATCTGTTTGTGGCTTACAGAGGAGTAAGCCAATGAGACTTGAGTGTCAGGCACAGACTTGAGGTAGGGAGCCTCAGTTTCTGGATGCTTGATGGCACCCCTAGATGTTCCCCCTGCATCTTCCATTCCTACATTTTAAAAACTCCTCCTCTTTTTAATGTTTCTTACTGTTACTCTCCACTATGGTTGATGCTTATCTTTTTTATGGAACTTCCATTCTTCAAATCACTAAGTGGTTCCCATCTCTTGACTATACCCTAACATAGTCAGGCTCCTGTAGTGTAGGCTAAGCATTGCATTAAACAGAAGATAGATCATCACAGAGCCCTTGCTGGACATGTCAGACATTTCATCCCCATCACCTAATTTGATAAAGCAAAATCTCAGTGTTACAGCAGAATATTATTACTGGTATCTTATAGTATAGGACCAAAGTACTGAAAAGTCTTAAAAAGTCACTTGCCAAGCTCTCTCAGCAGATACATCACAGAGTTTAGAATTAAACTTACATTTTTTGTAGGTTAAAATATGTACCAAACATGCCCAGGCATTTTCCAATATTAACTTAAGCTCTCATATACAGATTTACAGATTTACCTCATATACAGATTTACCTCTCTAGTTAGTGTATGAAAATATCCTATGTGTTTATCTGACGATGTCCTTGCTAGTTTTCACTGAAATAGCAATTATATTCCTTTTGCAGCAATATAAAACTGATCTTCAATAGTAGTCGGGTATTGTTCACCACCTTCTCATCCTCACAGACGCATACAAGGACCCTTTAGAAACAGTATGGACTAAGCTATCAATAGCCTACCTTGAGAGCGACTGCTACTACGCTTCATTCTCTCAACTTATCTTTTAACTCCAATTGATTTTTCAAACTTTTCCATTTCCCTGTGATTCCCTGCTTTCTTGCTTCTCCTGTCTTCCTTCATAACATCATACACTTTGTTTTATATGTCTTGGCCCAGTGGGGTGATTTCTCAGATGCAATAACTTGTTTTGTTTCTCCAGCTCAAAAAAAAAAAAAAGACATCAGAGGAGTGAGTAACATGAGAGAGAATTGTGCTGTGTGTTCTGAGGATCATAAATTACTCACTGGAAAGAAAATGATGGATATGTTTTTCTGTGCTCTGACTAGATTATGCATTTGTCTCAAGACCAATTTTGTAAATGTTTTTCTTTGACGAAGCCTCCCCTGAACACTCCCAGCTCAGTTAGCTGGTCTCCATTCTTTTTGTATCTGTTCCCACTGAGCAGTGGAGGGCATGCATGAAAAATACTACTTGGCAAATGAACATTAGAAGTTCGTCATCTTATTGGAATGAATATTACTTTCATGGCATAGATTGTCTAAAGAACACACTGGATGTGTGTCTTCCCAGTAAGCAGATGACACTAGTGGGAAAAGAACCAGAGAGAAAGACTCAGAGAGAATCAGTGATGGGGCATCTCCCTTGTCTTTCTTTTCTTTCCACGGTGCTATCTCGTTTGATAAACTGAAGATAAAGTCACAACTTGCCCTGATGTAGTTAGTCAAATAACTTCATTTTGGTTTTTAGGGGTTTGTTGTTTGCTTTTCTTGTTTGATTTTTTTTGTTTTACGTATACATTTTTCTTAACTACCATCATTTATTAAGTAACTAAAAATGTAAAATATATTATAAAATATAATTATTAAAATAAATAATTAAAAATAATAATTAAATATATTCTATTATAAAAATATAATTAAGTCACTGAAAAAATATAGGTCTGACATCAGGAGATAGGTAGATAAATATTGGTTATATTATTCAAGTTACTTATATACTTATTTCATTCATACCTTTTTGAAATCCAAACTGAAATATTTTTTTCTATTTATTTTTTTCTATTTATTTTTCTATTTATTTTTCTATTGCATGCTACCTTCATTCTTTTGTTACTATAATAAATAATGTCTTTAATATTACATGTGGTCGGCATTTAAGATAAACACATTGTTTTTCCCAGGAATTTTTTCATGATGAACCCTGGATTCTGAATTGTCTATGTCTTTTAGTCCTATTTACTCCTTCAGGCTTTCTTTAGGACCTCCGTTCCCAGGAACCCTGAAAACATGGTCATAAAAAAAAGCCAGAGACAAAAGCCAGTGCCACATGGATCACATGGAATCAAGGACAACAATGCTATGTGAGTCACGTGGAGTGGTCCTATGGACAGAAAAAGAAGTGGCTTTCTAGTGGCTGCGGAGGAAGAAGTGTGGAAAGAAGGTTGTTTAACCAGCTATATAATTTCATCTTTTGAAAAATAAAGTGTTCCGGAGATCGGTTGCACGGCAACATGAGTGTTGAAGTGTGCCTTGCTGAAATGCACACTTAAAGGGGTCAAGGTGGTAAATTGTACTTTATGTATGTTTTCCCACACTTGAGAGAACCACAGGTTCCCCATCTGCAGCCTCCAGTCTGGCTGCGGCCTCTTCTCCCGACCAGTTACCTATACACACGCGTACAATTTCATGGCCCCATTATACATCGTCATACTCTCAACCCGCTTCACAATGTATAGCAGCACCTGCACAGGCAGCAAGAAGTCTCTCTTGTGATTCTAAACCATAGTCATAAGTGGACACTGGAGTCTCAGTGGGCTGTTGCTAACAGAGTTAAAGCTAACACAGCCAAAACAGGTTTGCAAACTTCTCAGTGTCACCATAGAATTCAATAATTCTAACTTTACTTTTTAGCTGCTGAAATCTGGCCAGGCATTTGTGGAAGGGATGCTAGCCAGGCTGATTTGCATCTCTTATCTTCCATTATTTCCAGTCAGATGTGTGTGAACTTTCGAGATAAAGTATCAACGTCAGTTCATACTCAGAGGAACAAAACTCACCTGGTGTCATCCGCACATTAGGCTTTTAAAATAGAAATTAGGCATTCCCATTCCCATGGGAAGAGCTGGGGTACTAAGGTCAGAGAACCTTCTGCCAGTAGCTTCGGTCTGAATGATTGATCTGAATGGCTCTATTATCCCCTAGGGAATATTTGACGCTATCCAGGTGCCCGCCTGCAACAATCTCCAAAATATAATAATAGCTTTTTCTTTATCCACCTTCCAAATCACAAGGCACTTTTAAAATTTGAAATGAAGAAGAAACTTCTTAAAAATCTATTTGTTAGTTTCCTCTTCTAATAACAAAGATATTTGAATAAAGTGGTAGAGTGTATACTTAATAAAGCATAATTTAACAGTCATAGACATGACACCCACCAAACAGAGAACAGTGTACTTCCTGCTTTGTGAGAAACCACCATACTTAACCATGTGTTGTTGTTGTTGTTTAAATACTCTATTTTAAAACATTGGTGACATCAGTGATACCACCAGCTACATCCTTGGCCATAGATACAGCCACTTTGTCCCAACTATTGTTTCCCATTCTTGTCCCCAGGAGAAGTTGGGGAGGGGGGCCCTTCTTTAGAGTTCCGAGTTTCATTAATAAAGATAGAATGAACTCAGATGGAAACTAAAGGACAATTTCTTTTGCAATGTTCATCTTTAAAAGAAAAAAAAATCCTCCAGGCAAGCAAGCTATAAATCTCATCAGTTGCCTGGAGGAAGAAAAGGAAGGAGGAGGAAAATTGCCATTTGAGCTGACATGGTGGTCAGACACACTGTGGACAAGCATCCACATGACAGGGAGGGAGGCCATAGAGAAAGATTAAGGAAGCCCAAAGTATCAGAGAAAGCCAACTTAGGCTCTGGTCATTATCCATAGGAAGAGGTGGAAAACAGAAAGAAGAAGTGTTATACCTTTCTAGAGTCAGGACCCAGAAGGTGGGCAGAACCAGATGAAACTTACTGACTGTAGCCTGTAAGGAAGTGTGTGTGTGTGTGTGTGTGTGTGTGTGTGTGTGTGTGTGTTAGTGGGAGAAGGTAGGTATTCTGGGAAGAACAATATGATATCTTATTAAAGGAAAATTAGTCTTCCCATCTCTTCAGCATGGATTAAAGTGAGCCCACCTCCCTAGGATGGTCCCTCTGATAGGTAACTGACTCATCCCAACTTGAATGTTAGGTCTCCACATCATCAGGAGATTCTTAACCAGAGGATATTTCCCTTAATATGCCTTTAGTCATACTCTAACACTATCTAACAATATTTAAGATTTGTAAAATTTTACAAGACTTAAGACTTCTGATACACTCCCTAGTCATAGTCACCTGTCTCAAAGTTAGCAGTGAGGCCAATACAGTAGACTCTCACATACCCACCACCCTCCTGCCCGGGCCTTCCTGCCTTTTTCCCACTTCTGGAGATCTATTGATCTGGTCAAGATTTTGTGGTAAATC
Source organism: Grammomys surdaster (assembly GCF_004785775.1). NCBI lineage: Eukaryota > Metazoa > Chordata > Mammalia > Rodentia > Muridae > Grammomys > Grammomys surdaster. Next base: position 2,892,957 of record NW_021604782.1, read on the forward strand.
TTGGGACTCAAATGACAGTTCCAAGACTGATTTCTCAGACTAGACACCGACACAGTCTCACAGCAAAGCACACAAGCCCAGTACACACCTCATGTTGTTTTGAAGAACACCAAAGAAGACTGCAGTCACACAGTCCTGAGGAGGCTGAGGCAGATCACTGTCCATAGCCAGTGCTTTGGAGAGTTCTTCCTTTCTCCGATGCTGAAGATACTCAATTCCACCCCTGTACAGGGAAACAGACTTATTCTGCTTTGGATGAGGATGGACACACTTCGGTGTTGGACACCCATAGTCAGTCAGATGCTCTCTTCCACAGTCCAGTTCTTTGGCCTTCTACCCTTCCCATCTCTGCTACATTTGAATCTTCTTGTTCTAGCTCAGTTTCATTTTGGGCTGCAGAAACACTAACTTCAGCCCACTAGTTCTTTAAACCTGTTGTTTCTTTCCTAAAAACCTACTTTTCTGGCATTGTGTGTGTACTATGTTCTACCACCAGAATTGATCACCCACCAAGCGTTCAACACATAACTCCCCTCACCTTCTGTGATGCTGAGAAAACTTCAACCCTCTGAGCATACCTGAAAACTCTCTTAGGGTTAATTATCCAGTGATGCTGTGCTGCCTGGTTTTGTGTCAACTTGGTACAAGATAGAGTTATTGAAGGGGAAGGAATGTCAGTTGAGAAAATGCTTCTGTAAGACCGGGCTGCAGGCAAGCCTGTAGGAAATTTTCTAAATTAGTGATAGCAGAAGAGGGCCCAGCTTGTTGTGGGATGTGCTATCTCTGGGCTGGTGGTCCTGGGTTCTATAAGAAAGCAAACTGAGCAAATCACAGGAGCAAGCCAGTAAGCAGCATCCGTCCATGGCCTCTGCATCAGCTCCTGCTTCCTGATCTGACTTTTGTATGATGAGCAGTGATGTGGAAGTGGAACAAGCCCTCTCCTCCCCACAGTGCTTTGCTCATGGTGTTCATCACAGCAAGAGTAACTTTACTGAGACAGATGATCTCCTTCCAGCCTCAACTAGATAGAAATTACACAGAAAGCTGAAATCTTGTATTCCTAAATCCTGCAGAAAAGACAGACAGACAACAACAAAACAAAAACAAAAACAAACAAAAAAAAAAAACATGGCCATAGACATTTCCTACCACCAACACATATGCTGTACAGATCTGGGCTCCCCTATCCATACCATGTGACACACCCACAGTGCCACACGTGTCTACTGAACAGTGAATGCAGGGTATACCCTGGAAAACTGTACTCTAACACACGGTGACCACGTCTTCAAGTTGTAGATAGTAGCTTTTCTCAATACTACAATACTAATTACATAAAACCACACATCCAATGTCAGTATTTCTGTCTGTGTCTCTCTGTCTCTGCCCCTCATCTCCTGGTGAGTGTATGCATGTGTGCGTGTGCGTGTGCGTGTGTGTGTGTGTGTGTGTCTGTGTGTGTGAATATTCCATCTCAAAAACTCTTTAAATGACAGGTGGACAGTGACAAGGGGCAGCTAAAACTGTTTGCATTCTGGAGATGTATATTTCCCGAAGATGGTAGTTGGTTGAGTATGGGGTAATACACTCAAAGTATATTATGTTCTTTGTTTTAACCTTGTATAGTTTTAAATAATATTTTCAAAGGGAAAGATATAATTTCAAAGACCAAGTGGTTTCTTTAGGATTTAACCTAACCTGTATCTTTCTCCAATTTTTGAGTCATCTGGATCTGATAGCTGACCACATAAAAGAACACAGAGATGGACACACCCTGTTCATGAGGCCTACAGACACAGATGGTCTGAGATGGCCACACCCCATTGGTGAGGCCTTTAGATACAACTGATCCACTGGTGCTCACACCAGCTCTCTGGTTGTACGGATGGCTCATTTCTACTTCCCTCTGATGGCTACAGGAATGAATTAAAATTAAACAGCCCAGGAGAATGTTGATTCCTATTTTCTTCTCATATCAAAAGAAAATTACATGGTATCATTTTTCCCAAGGTACAGAGCTAAAGAGAGTTTTGTGCTACACACTTACTGCATATTTTCAATTGTCTTTTCTTTTTAAAATTCAAGATCAAATGCATTTTGCAAGTTCTCTTCATAGGTCTGTTTCATGAGGAAGAACATAGGTGGCATTCAGCCTCAGTCAGGTGGATTCTTAGTGAACACACAGTCATAGCCAGGCAGAGGAGCAGGGATACAACCTTCAAATCTGCCTTCTACATGTTTGCTGTGCTGCTATTCCAAAGCTGTGGTCTGAAGGGTGGGCGGGGAAGAGAGTGTTAGAACGCTACATTAAAACAAGGCAATTATCTTAAACTTTCCATACTCAGACCTTTATGAACTCACAGCTTAAAATGAAATTTCTATTGATTTTGCTATAATGATTCACAGCTCCTAGCTAATCAAATTGGGGGTAACGGTTGCGATAGACATAGATGTATGCAGCAAGAACCAGGCATAGAAATGCATTTTCATTAGCAATATCAATCTCAGAATTCCTAAAGCCAATACGTCTTTTCTTGGCAAATATCTGCAGAGATAACAATTATTCTAGAAGCAACCTCGAAGACCACTAGGGAAGGATGGCGCGATAGCATGATAGCGAGATGTAGAGCTATTGCCATCTAGCGGTCAGGAGCGGAACTGTCCGGTGCCATCCCACAGCCCAACAAATCTTTGAACAAAAGCATATTTTTTTCCTATTTTATTCCACTCCTCTGTGCATATATGGTTGGATTAAAATATTTTGAAAGTTCTTTTGGATAACTACATTATCACAATTTAAACATCTATCTAAATGGAATGTTTTATTTATTCATCAAAGGTTTATTGAGCACAGTCAGCTTTGTGGCTATGTAAGTAAAATATCATTAGAATTTGATATTCAAGTTCTAACTTAAATGCCATAAACAGTCACTGTAGAGCACAGATGTATTTTTGTATTGTTTTTATTCATTCATGTGTATAAAATAGATAATAGAAGTAGGCAGATGTCTATGTGAACGCTTACACATATATGTAAATATACTAAACAGCAAACCACTTATCAATATTAGATAATACACAAAGACACATAATTAACACAAATTATGAATATTTAAACATTTTAAGCTGCAGTTATTAATTTTTTATGATCATCTGATACAAGCTCTTCTTATGTCTAGCCCAGGTTGTCCCGGAACTCACTACGTAGCCGAGGCTCACCTTAAAAACTTGTAGTCTTTATGGTTTAGTCTTAGTTCTGGGGCGACAAACATGTTCCATCATGTCCAGCTTTAAATATTATGTTTCTTAACCAAAGCAGATATATTTACTATCTCCTTAAAATTATTATTAATATTTTCACAATATTGTGGTGTTGTAGACTATACTTCATTTTATTTTAAGCAAAAGCTTGGTCAGACCTTGCAGTGATAGGTTATGATCCAAGCTGCCTGGGAGGCTGAGGCAGGACAACACAAATCCGTGGGCAGGCTGGGTTACATGAGGAGTGGGAGATGAGCCTATGTGACTTAACAAGAGTTCGTCTCAAAGCAAACCTCGGTGAGAGCTGAGGCTGTACATCAGTTTTGGGAGCACTTGCTTAGCAGGTTGGGAGCACTGGTTTCAGTGCCTGGTATCACCCATAAGTTTTTATGTGGCAGAAGCTGCATAATTCTGTTCATTTCATTTTGATACATATGTCTGATGACTGCCATACTTGCAAAATATTTCTCAGAGTTTCATTGATCCAGCTGAGGAGCTGCAAATTAGCTGTCCTTTCCAGTCTTACTGACAACATGTCTCCTTCATTTGTGCTGTTCAAGTTCCTCATCTGATGTTAAAATCATATTTTAATGCATATTTAAAGCCTTTTCAATTTTTATTGATAAGCAACAATTATATACATGTTGGGGGTACAGTGATATTTTAAAGTACGTACACATTAGTGGACTAAACAGAAGTGAGTGAAAGAGGTTATTTTATCTGAGTAGTCTTCATGAAATGGAAGATTGTAAAACAGGTTGGAGGACTCTGTTTAAAACCTTTTTAAAGGAAACGTATGTAAAGTTAAAATACAAGAAGTGACAATGGTGCTTTTGATGACAGTAATGCAAACAGCCATCTTCAACCTTCTTCTCCCCAGCATAGCTGCAACAAGCCGAAAGTGTACTTCCTCGCTCACTGCTCGGCTGTCACCTTTACCTTGAAAGGGGATGACTGTCCTTATCTCTTCTGAGGATCGGCAAGGTGGCATGTTATTGACAGCCACTTGTCATCACAGAAAAGGTCAGCATATTTGGAACCCTGTCTTCCTTTAGTTTAAGAAAAATGTCTCTTCGATTCTTTTGTCAAACGATAACAAGGGAAATCGTGTTGCACAAACAGAAGCAAAAACAATGCCTAAAAAAAAAATTCCTGTGTGGCCATTGCCTATGTCATTACAAAATGCAGGGCTAAAACATAATGACTTTTTTTGAGGGAAAGATGGTGGGTGTGGGTTTGGCTTAGGTGGTTTGTTTTGTTTTGTTTTGTTTTGTTTTGTTTTGTTTTGTTTTGTTTTGTTGTTTGAGACAAGGTTTCTCTGTGTAGCCCTGGCCTAGAACTTGCTATGCAGAGCAGACTGGCCTCAGACTCAGAGCCCCTCCTGCCTCTGCCTCTCAAGTGCTGGGATTAAAGGCGTGCGCTGCCACACCCAGCAGAAATTTGTCTTTATTGCCTTTATTGCAGTTAATCTTTATCTTTATTGCAGTGGCTCTCAGCCTTCCTAACGCTATGACTTTTTAATTTAGTTCCTCTCATTGTGGTGACCCCCCCAACGATAAAATTATTTTTGTTGCCATATCATAATTGTAATGCTACCATTTTGAATAATATGTAAATCTTTTGGAACTAGAGGTTTGTGAAAGAAGTCATGACCCACAGATTGAGAGCCACTGCTATATCTAAAATTCACAAACCCACAGAAGTCCAGCATATGTGAACTGAGGTTCAAGGCAGTGAGTTTAAATGGGCAGTAGATATGCAGCTGTCCACCCCTTGGAGTTCTGAAATTTATATTCTACCCTGAGGACACACTTATACCTTGTGTGACACCTGGGAACCAGTAGGAAATCACTACCAATCATATATGTCATTAACAGGTTATTTTTAGTGTATTAGACAAAATAAACATAAATAGCAAACTTAACATTTTCTTTCTATACATCACTTTGGAAACCTCTGAGGGACCAGCCATGGAAACCGTCTCAGGGTTTGATACTGTTTCCTCAGCCCTAAGAAACAAAGAACACTCAAGTGCTTAATGTGGACGAGCAATTTCCAAAGCAGAAGGGCTGTCCATGGGAATAGAACTGCTCCAGGGCCAGCCTGAAGTCTAGCCAGTATCTCAAGACCCAGATTTGCCTGTGCATAGATGGCTGGTTTATTTGTGTTCTGGAAGAGTTCATTTGAAGTCTTTATGAACTGTACGAAGCTCTTGTTTATAGTGCTGGTTTGAAGGGACACAGCTTTCTTCTTCCCCACAGCTGTCTCTGATTTGAGAGCACATGCACTCCAGCCTCCCTGGGTGGTATTTTTCCTTTCACAGGAAAATACCTGTGAAAAGGACTGAAAGGCTGTCTGTCATACAGAGTGGGACAGAATAGAAGAGCCTTGCCCCTCCATAAGATAGTCTTTCTACTTGTTCCCCACCCTGTCCATCCTTGTGGGACATAAAACCATGCCAGGAAGTTTGGTAAGGGAGGGCAGGTCGAGACCCGGAGACTCAGTGGCACACACCTGACTGAGGCTTAGGTGGCTCCCAGCTCCCTGCCAGACTCCTGACTTGAAACACATGCCATGCACCTCACATAAAAAAGACATGACCACAGTCAAGTAGGCCTCAAACCGAGTTCTCCATGCTAATGAGGTACCTAAAGGCCAAAAAGGCCTTAACCAGTAAACTTCCCTTCCCAGACATTCCTCCCTGAAAAAGGTATCTAATCTTAGGCCCACCCTGAAAAGTGAGGAAAACTCATCTGTTTTCCACCATGACCACAAACTGTTTAGAACCATGGAATGTCTCTTTTCATCTAGAGCCACCATGGGAAGCCATGAAGAAAGGCCATCAGCTACAGAGCCACAGCCTTATCTCCGATAGAAGGCCTCTCTGTGCTCCCAGCCACACCCACCACCAAGCCTACCTCTGCCAAGATAAAGACAATCATCCCGGCTGGGACGATCTGAAGCTCCCCTCTCCCTCAGCCCTGGGTAGATGCTGTCCGCAGCACAAGGCCTCCAACTCTGTTTCTCTGCTCTTTTGAGTTTCCAGCAGTGCCTGGATGTCCAAGAGTCTGAGAACCCCATGGTCCTAACCCCGTTAACAGGCCCAGGAACCCCCGAAACAGTTTCAGCATTCCCACATCTCAGACTGTACTTTCCCACCCTCTGTGAGGTGTTCCTGTTCCTGCTGCCCTGGCAGCAATATGGGATAAGCACACCCAAACGCCCCACGTTCAGCCTCCCCAAGTGGCTATGCCCATGGCAGAGCAGACTCAGGCTTACAACCTGACACCTGGATACTCACTGTCACAGGTCACTCTACATTTCAGTCTTTCCAGAAGGCCCTTCCTCTCCACACCTCCTTATGATAATTTCATTCCAATTCAATAGCATGGCAGTCAGAACAGGCCATCCCTAGAAGCCTGAGCAGACAGAAATGACTAGACAAGTCTACTACCAGCCTGAAAAACATGTACATTCATAGGCCTGCCATTTTAGTCCATATAACTAACTCATACCCCCTTACACCCATCACATCAGCCTGACTTTCTTTCCCATGCCCTGTTTCCCCTTACTCTGCAGGAAGTCTTAAAGAAGCCTTCTTCAGATGGTTTCATTTTGCCTGTCTGTGATTTCTACAGCTAACTGAACCAATTGCACTAGGAGCTGGTAACATCAAGTGCCGCTGGCCCTAAGAATGGCTGGCAGCCAGGCCTTCTCGAGAAGCTCCAGTTCCAGCTGCTGAGCTCTAGGAGGGGCTGTTAGTGCCTGCGGCTCACTGCTGGAAGACTGAGGGGAAAGTTGTGAACACATCGAGCTTGGCACTCAATGCCGAGAACTGCAAATATTAACAAGTCACACTGTCTTCCGTGATTTCTACCCCCTCATTTAAAACAAAATAAAAATAAAACAACAAAAAACCCCACATCACTCAGCTGATTGGCAGTCAAGGTGTCTAGCACCTCAATCTGCTGTCCTTTTTCTGGGGGCAGGGCCCTTCCCGGTCCTATGAGTATCACAGTAGAGCCAATGTGTCTTGTTTTAAATACTCAGAGCTAGCAGATTATTGCAGTCCCTTTAAATCATATGCTATACCCCAATCTTTTCACTGCTTTTATTTATTTCTTCTTAATCTAGGAGATATTAATTTCTCTCCCTTCACTCTCATCATATCTTCCATGAATTTAAGTCTCCACAAAGATTGCAAAATGTGATTTCCTTCCAGTAATTTCCCCTTGACTCAGCAATTGCACTCCAGAGAAGAGAATTCACTGTTCTGTTGCCTTTTTGAAATGAGGGGAAGAAAACCACAAAGCATAAAACACAACTTCAACTCATTTCTTTTTTTTTTTAATTTTTTATAGCCAAAAAAGGAAAACACAATTTAATATTTCAAAAAATTACCTGCCATACCAACTTTCCATGATTAAGAACAATGCTTCAATAAGCACACTTTGTGTTTCACCCCAGCATCTGAAATATATTTTCCTTCCAGCCAGCCAATAACCGGCTTTGCAGTCACGTTGGCAACTTTTTGAAGGTATTTATCATTCCAGAGGAACTCGCCAAGGAAAAGCCAGAGTGATTGCTGGCAGTGTCTGGGGCACAGAGGGAGAATAGAAAGAGCATAGGATTTACAATCAGAAGCAAATCCATCCAGCTGCTACCTGTGTGACTTGGCAAGTCACTTGCTAATGCTGAGCCTTAGGTTTCTTATAACATAATAATTATAAAGCCACCACTGATAATGTATACTATGACATCACTGCAATTGTCAAAGTGGTAAATGTATATAAAAATCTTCTTTAGGGCAGAAACAGAATGCTATATACATGCATATATATATATATATATATATATATATATATATATATATATATATATATGAAACTATTATATATGTGTGTGTATGAGTGTGTGTATATATGTGTGCGTGTAATATACATAGTGAAATATATAAAATATTATAAATTAGAGTAAAATAAAGCTTTGAAATCACAAATCAAATGAGTTTTAAAATTCCAAGTCTGACTTGCATCTATTTCACTATATACTTTCCTAAAATGCACCAGGCATTGTTCGGCACACATAAGAGATCAGTATACACAGATGGAGAACGCCTATACTGTCTGTCTGCTGGAGATGAGCCTTCACATTCATCTTATACCCCATGGACATTCTGTCATTACCAAGAAATGGCAGTAGCATGTGAGGAAAGAAATTAATTTGTAATATCTGGTACATTGAAATATTTCTCATTTCGCTTCTCTGACATGGAAAATGAACATGCCCAGTCTAAGAGTCACAGTGAGACTGTAACAATCCAGCATGAGACTGGCCTGGGTGGCATCCCTATCTCTGACTCCCAACTTGATTCAGTTACTTGTACTCTGAGCTACAGTCTAAAACTAAAGACTGCGACAGTTTCTAAAGCAGAGCTGTCTGTAAGGATGAAATCACGTGAATGAACTATTGTTACTAAAACACCGGTGTGCATGTGGTCCCCTTCCCAGACCTATAGTTAGATAAGAAGAAGGAAGGCAGTGAGTGCATGAGACTTCCCCTTACTTCACTCTCCGCTTCCCATAACAGATGCAAGTTTCTCAGGATGTGTGACCTTTAGACCCCTGAGCTTCTGAGGAACATTACCCTACCTGGCCATTCTCAAGAATGAGAGAAATTAATAATAAAATCAAAGGTCAAACCATGACCTATCATACTGATGAACCTAGGTAGAGAAAGTTTCTTAGGAGAACACTCAAATACATGAGCGGAGGGTGGGTAAGAAACCTCTAGAATTGGAAATAATTATCTACTAAATTTCAGGCAGCATTGGACCAGGGCATCAGACCACTCATGCTATCTGCAGACAGCTCATTTCCACTATCAACAAGGAGTGCTGCTTGAGGTGTGGACTGGACTTCCAATCTGAGGGCAAAAGGTGAGAACAGATAAAAGACTCTGTACACCACTACTAAACTTCAGTATTTTAAACAGAACTGTAAGTATTGATTCCCAATCAAGAGTGCCATCAGAAGTGGTGAGTGTATTCTCTGGGGGTCTTAGAATGCCTTTCAGAACCCAGGCAGAGGAGATAAGTGCTAAGCTACAAGGATGCCACATTCCCACGATGGAGCTGGAAATAAGAGTTTCCTGGTAAGTCTCCAAGAAGCTATCAAAGTGCTTTGCCTGTGGTGTAAGGGCATTTGGACACCTGCCACACTGAAAGAACATCCATGCTAGGTTATGGCTGTATCATGAAAGAAACATTTCCTGTCTCTTACTTGTCCATATTCCACAATTCCATCATTAGAAGAAAAGGGGGAAAAAAGTAAAGTACTGAGCAAAGTTATATTATGGGATTGCAGGATTGCACCCATATCCCACTGCCAAGAAGGAGGTTGGGCATGGAGTAGTCTCTGAAGTCAATGAAGCACTGAAGCTTTAATCTTAGGCTGGCTGTTTTAACCTTAGGAAATAAAACTATTACTACATGAAAGATAAAGAGCTTCTGGGATTTCATCCAGCAATGAAGAGAAAGACTCCTAAGAGAGATGGTCAGAAGGCACAGCCAACTACAGAGACTCTTAAAAGGATAAACTGTTTTCTTTTGTTGGCATTAATGTTTTAAGCTATTACGATTGTCTGACTTTCTGGTCTACAACATGATTTCTTACAGGGGATTTACATGGTAGGATGGGTCATCTAGCTGGTGAGGGTGAATCGCCTCAGTCACTGTTTTGGTGAACTCATTAAGCACCTCCCTTATCTTCTGCAAGGAGACAGTGTATTCATCACATTCCCCTATCCAGCTGAAGGTTAACATCCTTTGACCAATCCCCATCCCATGACCACTGCCTCAGCCTTTTGGAACCAGTGCTTTACTTGGCCTTGGTGAGTTCCATATAAATATAAGATTGCATGGTATTTGTGTCCCATTTTTTGGCTTGTTACATTTAACATACTGTTATTGACAGCCATTCATGTCTCAAATGACAGTGTTTCCATCTTTAAATAACTGAATGATTTTCCTCGTGTGTGCATACATGTGTGAGTGCATACATCACCTTTTCTTCTGTTGGTAGACACTAGTCGTGATTCACGTCTTGTCTGTTATAAAAGGCTATACGGTGAACACAGATGTCTTCGTGACATATTGTTTTCATTTCCCTCTGAGATAGGTGCACTCACTAGCGGAATTTATGTATTATATGGTAGCTCTAGTTTTAGTCTTTAAGAAAAACCTCAAAATTGTTTTCTACCATGTTTTTTGTGATGGTTTATACGACCACCTCCCGTATACAAGAATCTATTTTCTGTATCTCTTTACCTTAACTGAGCATCTTTTCTTTTTCTGGTAATAAGGATAACTTGTTGTGCCTGTGCTTTGCATTTATTCAGTGACCCTTTACATACCTGTAGCCATCTGTACGTCACGCTTGGAGAGATGTCTGTCCATGTACTCTGTCTATTTCTATTATTATTATTATTATTATTATTATTTAAAGTTTATTTTTCTGTATAAGATAGCATGTGTGTGTATCTGTGTGTGTGTGTGTGTGTCTGTGTGTGTGTGTGTGATAAATATATGGGTTAGATGCACATGTATATGTACAGGTCTACATACTCCTACACATGTGTAGAGACTAGAGCAGGGTATAGATGTCCAGCTTTGTCACTCTCTGTCTGTGGCAGCAGAATCCCTCACTGAAACTGGAACTAGGTTGGTGGCAGCACAGCCCCGTCTTCCTCTTGTTTCCACACCACACAGTGCTGGTGTTCAAGGCACACATGTGGGAATACCCAGCATTTCTCTGCATGCCACCAGTGATTTTAACTCAGGTCCTCAAGCCTATGAAGTGAGTGATCTGACCCACTGACCCACTGACCCACTGACCCACTGACCCACTGACCC
>NW_021604782.1:2904139-2942391 GCF_004785775.1 Grammomys surdaster
CTGACCCACTGACCCACTGACCCACTGACCCACTGACCCACTGACCCATCACCCCAGTTCCTCTCCTACTTCTTTTCCAAATGGCCCACAACTCCGAAAATTTATAAATTAAAATGTAATTTTTATTTTATGTACACTCTAAATAATGACAGCATTGGGCTAATTAGCATGTTTGTTGCCTTAATTTTGATCATTCCTCTATGAAGACTACACTAACAATTGTCTCTAGCTATTTAAAGCTACACAATACACATGATGTGAAGTACAATAACACAGGTGCAAACAGACTACAGACGAATACCACATACTGACTCATGTGTACAGCCTTACCAATTTATCTCACTGAATTTAATTGTAAAACAGTGATAGGTCACTAGTTGACAGAGGAGGAGTGGAAGGAGGTTGGTCAGTAGGTCCTAAGTTATTTTAATCTGAAGGATAAGTTCTGGTGCTCTGTGGCCCTGTAAGTGGATAATAGTGATCAGCCACATGTCACCTCTACTTTAGTTACGTGATTTATTTTGTTACTATTGACTTGAGTTTCTATTATGGACCTTAACCTTGTATCACATTTCATGATTTGAAAGGATTTTTACTAATTCTATGGGTTTTCTCTTTCCACCCTTCTGACCAATCCTTTATACAAAACTCTGTATTATGATCCTATTTGTTGCTTCTTTGAGGGGTGGGGATCTAGAATTAACCTAAGTGTCAGTTGGTGGATAAATTGGTAATGGATTATATACTTTATAGTATATACACAGGTAGACACAGACAAACACATATACAGACACACAGATACACACTCACACATACACACACATAAACACACACCACAATGGAATGCTATTTAGCCTTCCAAAAGAGAAACTATTTGAAATTATGACTTAACTGACAGGCATTTTACTAACTCAGATATAAAGAGTATGGTGTGATCTCACATGTGGTATCTTACAAAGCTGAATTCACAGAAGCAGAGAGAGCAGTGGGTACCAGAGGTTAACACTGGGGAAAGAACAGAAAGCTATTCACCAAAGGGCACAGTGTTTCAGTTACAAAGGAGTCACTTCTAGAGACTTCGTGTACAGAGCTGTGACTATAGTTAATAATGCAATGTGTGGCTCAAAGTTGCTAACAATATACCTATTGTTATACAAATAGAAATAAATACAAATAATAAATAAATAAATAAAAATATATCTATTGTTACATAAATATCATTGCTAAGAATGAAACTAAACATATGAGATGCTGAATGTATTAAGTGGTGAAATGAACTTGACTTAGTAGTTACATGTTGTACAGATAAATCAGAACATTATTTTATATACTACAAATTACGTGGTTTTTATTTGTGATCTAAGCCTTGTAAAGCTGAAAATAAAATAAACTTTTGAGCAGATTTAAAAAAGAAGAAGAAGAAGAAGTACAGGGCCAGCAAGCTAGCTTAGCAGATAAAAGTGCTCGCTATGCAAACCTGGCAACCTGAGTTCAAGCCCCAGAGTTCACATAAAGCTAGGAGAGAAGCTAGAAAGGAAGTTGTCCCGAGATCACATGTGCTCCTTGGGACATGCACACTCTCCACACATATCACTCACATACACAACAGTAGCTATGTAATTAAATGATACTTTACTGAATCGGGCACTGATGGTCAGCTCTAACACACAGTTCATTAACCTAGACCATTTTGCTGAAATATTTCAAGAAATATTTCATTTTTCACATGAAATAATTATGGTTCTTATTATTTAAAAACATGGCTTCATTTTTATCAGGTCAAACGGTGATGGAGATTTACAACATACTTTACTTTCATAATTTTAAATTGCACAGAGTTTGGAAAACCTGTCCTACATAATTGTAGACATTCAAGATTCCTATATCCTTAATTAAACACCACATGTGACGATGTCCCCTGGTGTTTTAGTAGAATGTGTCCAAATCAATAGAGACTACTTCCCTCTGTAGGGCTAATTATGGAAGAGATGCTCTTTAGAAATCAGGCAGTGGGTACTCAGAACCCAGAGGAAGAAGATAGGTAGAGTGGCCCTCTCTGAGATGCCCACTATCTAGTCCCTAAGTAGCAATCAGGTAGCAGTCTGATTTCTCAGCATCCAGAGAGCAAACATTTTCTACTTTGAGTTTCAAAAGTGTGGGGCCCAGAGATGTTATCATGTCAATCATTCAGCCACCAGCTATCTCATGTGGAGGGGGGATAAACAAAGCTCATTTGCAGTCAAGCTACATAGGCAAAACCCTGTCATTCTTTTCTTCACTGAAGTGACCTTCCTTCACGTACAGACAGGGACAAAATGACACTATTGGGAAGTAGACGTGGCTGGTTCTTTCTCTAATAGAGCTATTATGAAGTAGCAATCATGTAAAATGTTCCTGACATAATGAAAAATATATAAAGGGACTTAAGTGCGCTCATTCTGGATCTTGTTATGACAAATGAATTACCTCAGCGGAATGAAGGAAGGGATTGATATGTAGTACAGGCTGCATGGCAGGATAATTACATTTGTTTGCTCCCTGAAGGATGCCGTTGTCACGTGGCAGAAGACCAGGAAGTTTGGGTCTGTTCGAGCTGCTTTCAGCCATGACCCTGGGCACCAAAGCACTGAAATCCTCAGAGTCCCCTGAGTAGCTAAGAAGTTTCATGGTATTAAACCTGCAACAAACTGTATGAGGTCAGCAGAGCACTGGTCCTACATTCTAGAGCGCCAGTGGAGTGTCTATCACAAATAGTTGCTTCCCTTTGCTTCTGTGCCAGTCTTGGTACATGTTTTTTAAGTAACATTAACCTTTTCAAAGATACTTTATTTCATTGACACACTCTGTATCCTATTCTAATGTGTCACTGATTTCTTATTTTTTTTATTATTTCTCCCATCTGTTGGATCTGTTTCTATTTTACTCTTCTATTTTTAGACCCCTGATCTAAAATCTTAAATTATGAAATTAAAATATTTTTTTAATTCTCTCTCTTCCTCTTTTTCTTTCTTCCTCTCTCACACTCTCCCCCTCTTTCCCTCTCTCATTCTGCTAGTTCTGAGGATTGAACTCAGCTTATATGCACACCCTCTTTATCCACTAAGACTCACATTTCCTCTTATCCAGCAGGGTCATTTAATCCTATAGATTTCTTGCCAGCCATATAAACTATGTCCTCCACATTTTTATTGTCATAAAATATACATAATATAAATATAAATTGTATGACTTTAGCTATTTTGAACTCAAACTGTGGAGTCAGATGTTTTATCTTATCTAACTGAAACCATGTGCCCAATGCACTCTAATTTTCTGTTTCTATATTCAGACCCAGTTTTCCATTCTATTCTGATTCTGATCTCTCTTAAGTGCTTCACAGAAGTGAGATTACCAAACGTGTGTACTTTTGTCACTTATGGCTTCAATTCAGTATATCTTCCTGGGCCAGTAATGTTGTGAAAAATATTATACTCCAACTAGGTAGTGATGGTTCATCCCCATAATCCCATCACTTAGAAGGCAGAGGTAGGTGGATATCTGAGTTCAAGGCCAGCCTGGTCTACAGAGCAAGCTCCAGGGCAACCAGGGCTACAAAGAAAAACGTTGTCTTGAAGAAAACAAACCATAGGCCCCCTTCTTTTCACAGCATAGTAATATTCCATGATATGTTCCACCTTTTCTTTATTCTTAAATTGTTTCTCATCTTATGACTGATTGTAGGTAAACAGCTTTGGCTCCCAGCAGGTCCTACACATGCACCTGCCCAAGAGCTCTCTGGATTTGAGAATAAAAGACACACACATACACCAGCTAACTTTGATATACCTTGACTAGCTCAGTGGTTGGGCATTTCTAAACCTGCCCATAGCTAGCAACCACTTCCCTCCAGTATTCCTGAGTAAACATCTTTTAAAATCTATATTTTGTCTCTGCTACCCCAGATCCAATCGGGGGACTGGCAGCTAGGGCCATTTTCCCAAATTCTTACATGGCTAGTCGCTTTCATTCCTGCAACCCTTACATCTGATCCTTCTCCCTCCGAGTCATGGTGATTCTCTGTCTCTCCTCTTTCTCCTGGCCTCTCACTCACAAAATCTAAAAGTCCCGCCTCCATCGCTCTGTCCCAGCCATTGGTTGTATGGCAATTCTTTATCATCAATCGAAGGCATCTGGAGGCAAGAACCCTCAGGTCTGGAAGTACACTTTTTTGTGAGTCAGAATAAGACAAAGCATTAGAACCAATTCCCAACAGCTGATTGTAAATCCTACCAGTAAGAACATGGGTGGACAAAATCTCTCTGGATTCCTTATTTTAAGTCTTTAAGGTACATCTCCTGGAGAAGAATTGTTGGAACATACAGTAATTTTAATTCCCATTATTGGAGGCACAGCATCTTACTTCGTAGTAGCTGCATCAGTTTGCATCCTTGTGGGTTCTGATTGCTTCATCTTTTCCACACTTACTTCCTCCTTGCTTGCCAATCACCATCCTAGCAGGTGTGAAGTACTACATTATTTTGGTTTTGATTGTCATTTCTCTAGTGATTGGCAAAGCTCAGCACGCTTCTGTGCAGCTGCCGGCCTCCTGTGCGTCTTCTCTGCAGGCAGGACTCCTTAAGGGTGTTGACTATTAAGCTTGTCTTACAAATTTTAATTTAGAAATGTATTGCTTCATTTTCAAATATCAGGGGTTTCCCTATCATTTTTCCATATGTGTTTTAAACTTGCATCTATTGTTATATTGCAGTGAACAATTTCCCTGTACAATTTTAATTCTTTTAGGTTTGTGAATATTTCAGTGACTAAGTTATGACATGGGTACTTGAAAATATTTGCTCAGACTTTGCATATACTTTAGAAGTCAGCTATACTTGCTCAGCTCAGTGTTGCCCAGGCCTTGCATATACCTCTTTGGTTTTCTGTCTACATGTCTTCTTAATTGACAATGAGTGTTTACATTTCCAACTTCAGTTCTAGATTTATGTATTTCTCTTTTTAGTTCTATGAGTTTTTTGACACAGAGCTGCCACTTTGTTCTTTGATCTATTGAGGACCCTTTTCAACTATTTACCTGCAATGTTGAATTTAACACAAAATCCTCCTCTCGCGTACCATGGCTGTCCTCACAGACACTCTTGTGCTACTCAAATATTCAGACAAATTTCACAAGTGATTTTCAGGCTTACACTCCAGGTTTGGCTGAGGCTTCTTAGTGAGTATGAATATTGGATATAACATGATCAGATTCCTTCCTTAACAATACAGGGTGATACTCAGCCCAAATGCACATCTGTCAAAGACTTTGGTCACCTACAGGAAGAGAAGGCCACCGAGTCCTTCTTTCATGATGAGTCATATCATTACATAATTTCCCAGTCATTAATGCTTTTAACCCCATTCAGAGAAGCCATTATTTAAAGGAATCATCTAGCTTATGAGTATACTCTTTTATTCTGAATTCTCAGAATAGTTTCATAAAATAAATATCAATATATCTCTTCCAAAATAACAATAATCCTGTGGTGACAGGAAGGAATAAAATACTTTATTTATAGTTAAGATTAAAAAGCAGGTAAACAAAAGAGACCTACAGAGTCAAATAACCTGGACCAGAGATTGGGCCACCAATCAGGGAATATACAGGGGCTGGCCCTAGGCCTCCTACACATTTGTAGTAAGTATGCAGCTTGGTCTTTATGTGGGTGTCATAACAAGTGGAACAGGGGCTGTCTCATTCTCTTTTCTATGCCATCAGATCTCCTTCTCCTACCTGAACTGCTTGGTTGGGCCCCAGTGGGAGAAGATGTGCCTAGTCCCCTAGGGCTCGATATCCCAAGGTGGGGTGATAGATACCCAAGTGCAGCTCCCCTTCTCTGAGGAGAGGGGTAGGGAGCAACGGGGAAGGGATTTTTAAGGGTGGGACTGGGAGAGAGAAGGGAAGGTGATATGATCTAGCTGTAAAGTGACTAAAAATAAATTATTAGGAAAACAAAGCAGGTAATACAAAGGAATTTTACTTAGTTATGTGACATCAAATGCCACATCTAAGCCAAAGAGTATTTGAGGGAGCTCTCATAAGAAATTAATTTCATGAGGGGCTTATCTCTTCCTTACATAGTTGGGTTTCATCATAATCTCAATATCTGAAACTATGACCAGACATACTTGAAAACTGTTAAATAATTCAGGGAGAACAGAAATCAGACTCAAATAGGTTAGTGAACATTTTTCAAGGCTCATGAGACCTATACTACCAGACATTTTATAGTATTAAAAGCAAGTAATCCCAAAACTAAGCTGCTGACTGAAGAATCAAAATCCAGAGGAGCAGGAGAGATGAGTTGGGAAAGGAGAAACTGAATCAAATGAAAATAAAAATAATGTGACTAAAACAATGCAAGGGGCCACAATGCTTATAAATGCATGTGTGTAAGTCAGTTAGGGTTCCTGGATGCTTTATGCAAGAGAAAATTACTTTTTCATGGCTCTCAATCCTAGAAAAACCAAGGCTAAGATGCTAGCTGGTGCCTGCGGAGCTCTCCTCTTGGCCTGCAGTTGTCTTTCAGTGATAGACAGAGCTCTGGTGACTCTTAGTCTCCCTTGGGAGCATCAGCCCTATCAGACTTGTGTTCCATCCTTATGACCCCTTTTAACCTTAATAAGACCTCTGCCTGTAACACAATTACAATGGGGTTAGAGCTCTAACATATAAATGAGAAAGTGTGTGACACAGTCTACAGAAACAGTGCTGTGTGAAGAATTAAATATGAGATATTAGGCTGACAGTTAATCAAATATACCTAAGTTAGCTGTATTCTATTTATCAAGAGGTAAATGTGAGGTACAAATCTGTCTGTGGCTCTTTTCCTGCTAAATAGGGTCTACCAAATGCCAAATATCCGGTACTATTCACTATTCACCTCACCGTTATCCATGAGTCTCTTTACATATGTCTGTTAACTACTTGCTGAAAAGGTATGGACAGCTACACTGCACACTATCTTCATTTTTCTTCTGCTATCTGGCTTGTTTGGTTTGTTTGTCTGTTTGTTTTTAATTTGTACAGAGAATGGATGAGAGAAGAGAGAACCGAGAAAGGATAGAATATGTTTGCCATGCCTCTACCCGGAAGGAATAGTTGTCATTTGGGTAGTTTTTCTCCAAATTCTCCAAGCCAAGTTGCAAACCTTGAGATTATATTTGAGATTGATTTTTGCTTCTGCTCAATCTTTCTCTCCCACAAAGACTAAACATATAGTCATAGCAATGATTCTCAATCAAGCTTTATGTGCTCCTGGTGGTTCTTGGAAGTCCCCTGTAGTTCCTTTCAATGGTTGATGTACGTCCTTGGTTCTCAGGATGATTTTTAAGTGTTATTGTCAGTGGGCTTTTTGAGTCATTTATAGGGGAAAAAGGGTACTGAGAATGTTAGAATCTGAATCAATTTAATTTCTCCTTAATGCTCCTATTAAAGTCCTGGTAGAAAAACATTCTCTCACAGTGGAAACTTGTGTGCTCATTATTCCTCTTATACGGCAGACCAGCACCAGTCTCTTAATTGTCCTTGCTGTGCTGTTCACTTTTGATCTTTATACCCGTGTCGGTCATTAAGTGATGTTTCCCATGCATTAAGTTCACAGGGTAGAACAAACTAATGACCTCACAGACATTTTTCCCTCATGTCTCTTGGTCTTGTCCAGTAGCCTTTCAGAATGTGTGCCCTTGACACGCTTTAATACCAAGGTAAATTTTAATGAGCAATTAATCATCTCTGCTCAACTCCTCATTTGCCCTGCACATTAATTTTGTGTCAAGAATTTGTCTATAGTATTTCTGCTTAAAACTTCATCTCTCTTCTTTCTTTCATTACTCTTGGCCTTGGTCAAATTCTAAAGCCACACCAAAGGCAAATTATTGAGACAGCAGTTCTGGGGGGTGGGGGAGCAGTGGGGAGAAAGAAACAGGAACAAGTGAATCATAGGCAGAGTCATAGTGACCTGTCCCCTGAACCTTCACCCAGCCGATACCCTGTTCTGAAAGATATCTGTATTCCCCCTGAACACCCACGCTCCAGTGTCATCTCCTTCCCCACGTCCTGCCTTTTTGTGTTTATAACCCCTGTGTGAATGAGTATAAATTACGATTTGAAAAAAATAAATTATTTTTTAAAAAAAGAAGAAAAGCAACAGGAACAAACACTATCCAGTCCACTCTTTATCTTGCCTGATGTCACATCACCAATAAAGTTTCCCTCCTAATTCATTTTTACCTTTCATACTAATTGCAACAAATTCTACAAGTTGAATGGTATCATAGCATAGTGACCAAAAAGAAAAAGCCATTAGAATCAGATAAAGGGCTGGAATTCTATCATTTCACTGACATCTATTAACCCCAAGCATCAGCTTCTGTGTGCCGTGTGGCTTCCTGGTGTCTAGTCTTGTACCAAACATGGAGCTGGTTGTCTTAGTGCAGAATTGCTACAAGATGTTTTGTTTGGAAAGGTGTCTATTAACTTCCTGGTCTTACCCATATCTACTTAGAGACATACAACTTTTAATCTAACTGTTGGAAACATGATCCTATGAGGCACTCGGCTTGCTAGAACATCACCCCAATGAGTAGATAAAGAGAAAGGTAAAATGGGAGCCAGAAAAAGATAGTCATGTGGAAATTTATGAGGCCATTGTGATTAATTTATTTTAAATGTAATTCAAGTACCAGTAAAGATGCAGTTGAAACACTGCTAAATGAACATATCACCCCCAGTCCCTCAACAGATGGGCTGGCAATGGCTGACCTTTACTCAACTCTTCCTGTATGTTAGTTAGGATCTAGGTAGGTATTGATCATTGGCCAAATTCCAGCAGGTCAAGGTTGTGCTCCCACACCTCACTACTAAGTTCCTTGCTAGATGGAGGCTAACTGGTGAGTGCCTCAAGAGGAACAATTTCTTTACAAGAATGCTAGCAAGATGGGGCAGAGTCTAGTAGGTTTTGTGTCAAAAATACAATCCTGCACAAACAGGTGAAAGAAAAACCAGGTATGAGGACTAAGGAATCACTAATGTAAATCCTCACATAGGCTTAATGCCAAACCTCCCCAATTGGAAAACTCCCTTTGCAAAGTCTTCTGCAGTTAAGAAATGATGGTGATTGTCACACATAAATTTGTTTGCCCTGCTCAACATTGAGAACTGTGCTAGTTGTTAATAAATCAGCAAAAAGAATCTGTCTCTCCCTGATGAGAACTTAGGCGAACATGGGTCCACAGTCACAGGCAATAAAAGATAAATATAAATTAAATAAAATCCATCACACTTTTTAACAAGATTCAAGGCAGCCAATAAAAACAGTGTTTTCCTGATTCCTCCATTGTGGTAATTTGAATAGGTTTAGCGCCCATAGTCTCATGTGTTTGAATGCTTGGCCACAGGGGGTGCCACTATTAGGAGGTGTGGCCTTTTTTTTTTTCCCTGTTTAGGTTGTATGTATTTATTTTAAGGCAGATGATAAACTAGGTCTTGAGGGATGCTTCTGTTTCTGAGATGATACAAAGAATTTAGATCGTAGAACAATAGGCTGCACAAGCAATAGAATATGGCCTAAAGTGTTCTGAAACTTAGAAGCCAAGCAATGTAGGCTTCTCAAGAAATAACATTACAATCACCTTGCTAACAATAAAGCATTCTGGAGTAGTTAAGCAGTGTAACCTGTAATACTTAGGTACTTTTCTGATATTCTTCTCCCAAAGCAAATTCTTTATGCTGACATTTCCAGTGTTAAGAACTACAAATACTGTTGTCTTCATTCTTTTCTTTACCAAGGAGGGTCTCTTCCTCCATCTTGATCCGAAGGATGAACAAAGGCTTGAGGAGTGCGTTTTAGAAGATAAACTGCAGCATGAAGGCCCCCGATGTTCACCCAGACTGTATGGACCTTTCGCCACACATGTCCCATTCCAGATAAGGCCTTGGTAAAACATTTCTTGTCCTGAGTAAGCAGTACTGCTCTACCAGTCCCTGGTCGACAGACACGGCTCATTTCCCGAAGGCAAGCTGGATATAGATTCCAATTTCTCTTCTTGGAGCCCATCCTTTTTCCAAATGGCATATCTGTTACAATAATATCCACAGAAGCAGTTCGCAGTGGGAGGTTGCAGATATCCCACTGAACAGCATCAATGGGCAAACCCCAGGAGGTTTTTCCATCTTTAATCTGACTCTTAGTCAATAAAGATGAGATGTTATTTGCTGCTCTGTTCACTGCCAGTGGGTTGTTGTCCCCAGCAATATGATAACAGTGAGACCATTCAGTAGCTCCCTCTATTGGTATTGCTCCAGTTCCACACATTGGATCCACTATTACATCAGTAGGTTTAGGTTCACAGAGCCTGAGCATCCCATAGGCAAGAGTTGACCTAAGAGTTGTAGGTCCAAAATGTGTAATATTTCTGCGATGGAGACTCTCTTCTGTCAGTGCAATAGCAACAATGACTTCATTATCATGGATGTTCAAGAGAACCTCTACATCAAAGTTGGTCATATCAGCCTTCCACTTAAAGTACTCTTGAATAGCACCCCCAAAATCTCTTGCAGCCTCATTGGAGGTAAAGCAGTGTTTCTCTCCTGCTCTGTTGCAGGTGACTCTAAACTTCTGTACTTGTGGTTCAGTTTCTTCTCTTAAGCTTTGACCAGTTTCATCTTTAGAAGATGCCAAGACATCACCTACTAAGGTTGATATCTCTTCTTTGATGGCTGGATTTTCATAATAGTCCAAGATATGTGACTCTGAAGTGCTGCTGGCATGCTTTTTCTTACCGTCTTTCTCATCTGCTTTGTCTCCTTGTCCACAGTCAGCCTTCTCTTTACCTGCACTCTGATTTGCCTTTCTGCGCTTGGCTTTCTTCTTCTTGAAAGTGGTGTTAATCTGCCAGACTTTTAAAGGGTCTGACCATGGGAGTTTTCCAGCCAGTTCTTCAAAATCTCTTAGAACTTCTTCTTTTGTAGCTTTGAACTGGTAATCTTTAAACTCCTGAACAACCACAAACAAGTTATCAACTGATCTCAGACAATGAACCTTAGCCAGACTTTCTACTGCAATATCAAAATATATCTTGCCCCGGTCTTTGCTGATTCTGCAAGATGACTTCAATTTCTCTCTCACTTCATCTGCGGCTGTTTGTTCAAAGCCAGTAGGTACAGTGGCCCCAATAGTGACTTGGAGATGCTCAGACTCACTTCTGACACCACCTTCCATCACGGGCACAGGGTTCTTGTTCTCATGAAGGTTCATATCCAGGTGCTCACTGGTAGCTTCTTGAGTGTCAGACATGATGGCAATGCTTCTAAAAGGCCTAACAGTCTCGGTTGTAAGCCCAGACCCTTCCGGTCGCTGCACCTGCGAGCCCCAGGTGTGGCCTTTTTAGAGGAGTTATGGCCTTGTTGGAAGAAATGTGTCATGGTGTAGGTGGGCTTTTGGTCTCCTGTGGTCAGGCTCTGCCTAGTGCCAAAGATAGTCTCTTCTAGACTGTCTATGGAAGATAGTCTCCTTCTGGCTGCCTTCAGATCAAGATGTAGACCTCTCCTCTCCTCCAGCACCATGTCTGCCTGTCAGCTGCCATGCTTCCTGCCATGATGATTAACGTACTGAACCTCTGAAACTAGAAGCCAGCAACGATTAAATATTTTCTTTTATGAAAGTTGTCTTGGTCATGGTGTCTCTTCACACCAATGAAACCATAACTAAAACACTCCTACATATAGTATTTGTGGGACAGGCTACTGTATCACATTGGCACGATATAATGATATATTTCTGTAAATCTCACAATAGTTACATGGCTCAGGGACATTTCTTTACGTGTAAAACATGGTCACCTTCAGAATGACTGAATAAGTCTTTTGGTGAAATATTCCTGAGATAAGAATTTTTAGTAACAATTTCATGAGATTCCCTCACACACTGGGGTTGGAACACTGTTTCACTCTGTGAATCAAACTGTCTCAACTCGCACTGCTTCTTCCCAGACCCTGCCCCAATATACGTCATTCTTATACCATCTCAACCATGGTCTAGACACACACTTATACTCTGCTTAAATGATTCATAAGAATTTTTCTGTTGCTAGTCTTTTTAATAGTCATTTTAATGGCTACATATTATTTTATTGTGATATAAAGCATATTCTGTTACTCAATTAATCATTTGCAATTATTTTTGTCCTCCCAATTCTTCTCCATCTGCTTTTTTTTTGGGTTAAATATGATAAAGTTCTACAAAATGGGCTTTGCTGGGTCAATGATTTGGCCCCAATTTTTTAACAGCTTGACAGAAATATATGCGCAATATCCATAAAAGTCAGCAGTTTCCCTTTACCCTCATAAAGTGAAGTATAAAAGCTAAAGCATTGAAGGTATTTAGCCAGATGTAGGGAGAACAGGGACAGAGAGAAGACAAAAGATGCCCGAACCCTGAAGGTTCCACAGTATGAAGGGAAGCTTTCTGCTATACCAACTATACAGGAAACCACATGATGTCAATTGTGATGGGTAGTCCTCCAATGTCACCAAGACATCGTATCTCATATTTCATGAACTTGAAAAGAAAACGTCCCCCCACATTCTCACCAGTGCCCTGGCTTCTGATCCTGTGTCTGTCTGCCTCCCTAGAAGAATCACAAAGATCACCAGTGGTTTTCACTCTACTTTCTGATAGCCCTAACATTTAGGTAGGGCTTGCTACATTAGCTTTCTGTTAGCTTCTCACTCGTATAACCTACTCACTAGTCTTACCTAATTCAGCCTTGAAAAGTATGAATTAGCAATCCCCTTAACGCAGTTGTAGTACAAATTGTTGCTTCTGGTTATGTGTATTTTTAAGCCAATTATTTTTTTTGATATTGAGGTGTTTTCATATATTTAAAAATATTTCTCTTCTCCCTGTGATTTATTCCTTTGCAGTTTTTAAAATTAGAAGGACATTCCTTAAATAAATGTGGAATAAATGTTAATCTATAACTAAAGAATTTTAATTTTTAATTATCCTTATATGTGTCTGTGAGAGGATTTGTATATGTATGTTCAGTGCCCATTAGCACAAGAAGCGGGCATCTGATTCTCTGGAGCTGGTGTTATGATTGTGAACTGACTGATATGGGTGCTAGGAACTGAACTCCAATCCTCCGCTGTTACTGGACTTGTAAAACAAGTTGAGAAAAATTGCTTCCTTTAAGAGTATCTAAAGCCGAAGTCATTCTTTCTACATGTGTTTTTTTTTTTTTCAAAGTTTACTGCAAAAGTCACCTCTGGCTGAGAATTTCCTTATTAGGGTATTTTGAATGGCAGTCTCAGTATGTTTAAAGGATGCTCATGTCCTTGTATACTCTAATAATAAATGTTGAATTTGATTCTAAAACTAGTTTGAGGCTACAGAAGAGTTTCATGTGGGAAGGAGGGCTAACATGATTAGACTTAATAACTGTTGAAATCTCAGCTGTACAGATATGCACCTAAGTCATTGGGAAAGACACAATGAGAACACAGTGGCAGGGGCCAGTCATAAGCCTGCCCTGCCCTGCCCTTCTCTCTCTCTCTCTCTCTCTCTCTCTCTCTCTCTCTCTCTCTCTCTCTCTCTCTCTCTCTCTGTGTGTGTGTGTTGTTTTTGTTGTTATTGTTACTATTGCGGGTTTGTGTGTGTTCAGGTAGGCTTGTTCACATGTTTCTGTATCATTATAGTCTAGTTTATTATCCTGGAAGCTTAAGGTACAGTTTGATGCTTCAGTAGGACTTTGAATGGTAAATGTTTCATACCACAATGTGAACTCAGTGAGGAAAAGAAACAGTTTTGCAGCCATTAGTACACAACTCTCTGGCAAAATCTGATTAGGCGTAGGCCATGTCGTGAGATGGACTACTTCCTAATCTGCAGCCCTTTCTCTGGGTTTCTGATCTTTCTCTAAACTCTCCAAGTTTTCCATTCCTCCACATGCCTCACGATGACCTATGACACCCAGGAAAGAATTTACCCACTTCTTATACAGTTCTCCAGATGCAAGCCCTGTTATCTAGAGAAGCCAACCAGGGCCTTAATAAGGTCATCGGTGTCGCCCCTTTACCCCTGAAACCCACAGATGTACAGAGATGAGAGTTCAAACAGAGCTTTAAAAACCCAAGTGTCAAGATTTAGAAAGATGCAGTTCCCTGGTGACGGTCACCAATATATTGTGCAAAGCAAGCTTCGTTCATGATGATGACATTAGACGAAGCCCTGCATTTCCATAGCCAGTCAAAATCACTACTGATGAAAAAAAAAAAAAGAAAATCCACATCCCTGTTTTTCTAGAACTGAGATATTGTTGTATAGAACAGGTTTAAAAAAAAACAAACTTGTTTTTCTCTACCTGAGAAATAATTAGTGTTATTGAGAATAAAATCCCATCATTATCTTAATGAAGCCTTAAGATCGACTATTTGATGAAGCCTTATTTAAACTAGTCTAGTGATTAAAGTCTTATTCCAGAAAAGACAAGACCCAACAGTTATATTAATTCTTGAGCTGTATTAATTTAAAAAGATACTTAAAATGCGACATACAAGTGTGCGTGCGTGCGTGCGTGCGTGCGTGCGTGCGTGTGTGTGTGTGTGCGTGTGATAATCTATAATTGTTTTGTCCTGAGAGTTCTCCTAAGCCAGGAAGAGGTCAGTTCCTGTCTTGAACCCTCCATAAAGAGTTAAGCTTAATTATCTTGTAATTGTGTTGGAAACCCAAGCAGAGTTTGCTCTTGCAGAAACAGCAGGATGGTGCTGCATCTCTGTGGGGTGCAGTGTGGATGAGAAACTCCTTTCAAATTGCATGGCAAACCATGACTGGAGACAAGCCACATTACACTGTGTATTGGACTTTAGCTTTGGGATTTTTTTTTTTAAAAAATCAATTTTTATACCTATAAATATGCATTGTCTTAATGCTGATTTTCACGGACATTTTAATAAAAGAACATCATTAAAGCATGCAGCAAATGAACTTGAGGTTTAAGAGAAATTTGCCTGTAGGCACAATCCCAGGGTGTCATGGGAAATTGACTTTCTCATTTAATTTAAATTTAAAAACGTAGTTTATGGGGAATCTCAGTAAGAGAAAGCATCTCATTAACTGGAGCATCCAATGGGACTGAATTATGACTTCCTAATATAGACATAAATACAAATTGATTCTATTGTTAATTTAGAGATTCATCATGTGATTATTTATTCCTTTGAATTTAATCAAGGTCATTTAAGTCCCCCAAACTGTATTTCCAAAGACTGTAAGTAGTCAGCTAGGGAGCTGATATTTTTTAGGGAAGTATTTTATATAAGTTCCATGTACTAGGGCTCTGACTGTGCTAATGATACACATTACTTCCGTTTCATTAATTTTACTTTCTGCTATCCACTGGAATCATGTGTCTGTTTGCCATCACGTTCTTTCCAACCAGCCTCTGCTTCTCAGTCCTGCAAGTAATATTTATTGAGCACATACTCAATATTAAAACTATTATCCAAGACATTCATGTTCTCATAGAATCATTATCAATTACTAGGGGATATTACTATACCCATTTTTAAAATGGAAACACTGAGATTCACAAAGTTTAAAGCAAATGGTCGTGTAATTATACCTTTCGATTAAATTTCATGATTCCACCCTTTGACATTTTTCTTTAATTTGGACCAATCCTAGTCCCAAGAGTGTTCTTTCTAGGATGGTTTCTACTCACACATTTTATGTACTCTTATATACATATATAAAAATTTGCCTTCACATATCTTGTTCCCATCACACACTTACCTGTAAAGTAAAATAAGTCTGTCATATTGATCTACTCACAGCTTTGCTTGTTTCTTTAAAATACAGATCATTCAGGGGATAACACATAAAGAAAATGTTTCATAAAATATTCGTCATGGTACCAGCATGTATGTAAATGTCTAGTGATATGTAAAACTATACAAAATGTATGTTTAATGTGAAAATAATTTTTTGGATTTTTCTAGAAATTTCTTGTTCCTCAACACTTGTTGAAACTATGTTCTGATTGATCTATTTTCACTTCCAAGGCAGGCTATAGTGCATTCATTTTCTTAAAACTCAATTCTAATCTTGTAGCTTTTTACTTTAAATATTCCTAAGGGCTCCCTGCTTCTCACTGGGTAAACTGTCAAATCAGTACTTTGTCTTTTAATGATTTATCAGTTTGGCTCCAAGTTTCTCTCTAAACCCAATTTTGTATCACCTCTTTTAACCAAAAGCAGAAACCAGTACTTACTATTTGCTATACCCAAAATCTTTTTACATTTTACTGTGATTACAATAGGATATAAATGTGATCCCATTTCACAGATGGCAAAAACAGAGGAATAGAAAATACGGTGAGTACCTATTTCTATTGGTATATCCTGTGCTCTGTGGAGAGAGATTGGGTGGTCTGTCATAAGTCCCCAGCAGAGAGAGTGCTAAGCTGATGTCAGTCAGCTCCTCAGCTTCCTCAGCCTCAGCAGCACTCACACGTGCTATGCTTCTCACATCTCATTCATATGTCACGTTGTCTGTGGACTCCACTCTCCCTATCCAGAAAAGACCTGCCCATGCTAAGTTTTCAGAGCACCAACGGTGCCCCACTCACATAGTTTGCACGATTCTGTCCTGCATCGCTGACATTTAATTTCTAATAAAAATGTGGGATGTGGAAGAATTACACTCGTTATTTCTTTCCTTTTACTTTGAAGAACGTAGCAAAGTCTTATGTTATTTTATTATCATTCTCATTAAAACATTCACTGAAAGTCACAAAAGGGAGTCTACTCTATTAGAGAATAGTATTGAAGACCTCAAATTATAAAATCCTTGAGTAAAGACATTAAAATTTTTCATATATTCATGTAGTGATAAGGACTATATATTTTCAGAAACACTGTGTATTTACAGACTACTACCACTTAATATCTTGCAATATAAATATTTTAGTTGACCCATTATTCTAATTATATATTCTCTTAATTCCTCAAAACATAATAATCATATATTATTTAGTTTTGTATCTCCAGATTCAAATTTGTCATGTTATTTGATACTTAAACATGCATTTGAATTTAAAATGTGATAACAAAATAATCAAAAGAATTTTGATCAAATCCAACTAAATATTCAGGGTATATCAGAAAAAAATAATATTATATTAAATATTAATTAAAATCTAGGAGCAATATGCTTAGTAAAAGCCTTAGCTTTTAAAACATTCTCAAATGCAAGTGGAAAGTAAGCAAAATGGTTGCACTGACAATTTTAACCTTTCTAGTCAAACGTTAACCTAAAAATAAAATAGTCAGTTTTGTGAAAAATAATTTCAACAGAATGTAACAGGATGTGTTCCCAATAGAATAACCCCAATTATTACTACCTCAGCAACCGACAGAATAGAAGCACATGCAATACCGCGACACTGCTTTAGAAACTAGCCTAGAGTCTCCAATTTGAGGTCAAGAAGTCTGAAATGAAGTTTTTCTTTTACGATTGCAAATGCTCTCATTTTTGTAAACTATTTCACTTTCCTACAAAGTGAGACAATTTTCAGGCGTTATCTTTTTTGAGTTTTATGCTTCTGGCATTTAAAGCACAGGTGTCATAACCTCTAATTGAGAATCGTGTATTAATTTGCAAGCTGATTTTGGTAGTCAACTTATTTGTAAATTTTTTTCTTAAATTAATCATTTTATTTCCTTCCATTGGGTCACTAAAGGTTTGGGGACACGCTTGTTTGGAAGAAGTATGAACCACACAACTTAAAACTTCCTGCTGCAAAGTCAAAAACAGGAAACCAGCCTTTGAGCTTCGCTATGTCGTGTCCTGGAAGGGTTCTCTGAGCCCGGTGACCTCCCATGCATGTATGCGTCTTTGTTAAGGCTTTCTAAAAGTCTTTTTCAAGGCAGATCTCGGCTCTCTTTATCTTATATAGCCCTCTTCCTAATTGATTGAGGGGACAGGTTTCTAACACATTTTGAAATTATCAGTAGTAGCTATCCAAGAATTTGGAATGGATACAGCAGTAAATAGGATTAGTTGCCTAAACTTATTGAGAAGCAGTCCTTGAGTGAGGACTCTGGGGCTTCTCAGGTTTCGACCATTCCATATCTACCGCTTAAGTTTCACTCTGGTTCGAGTGGGAAATACCTCCCCAGATCTCGTGTTTCAGCACTTGTTTCTTACAAGCTAGGGCTGTTTTGGAGGGCTATGGACCCTTTAAGAAATAAGGCCCAGCTGAAGGGAGTTGGATAATTGGAGACAGGTCTCAGCGATTATACGTACCTCTTCATACTCCCTCTGTCTCTGCTTGCTGGTGCGCTGAGATATGGGATATCCCAGATACATGCTCCCAGCCATGAACTCAGTCATGCATCCCCACCAGGAGCAAAATTAAACCCTTTCTCCCTTGAGTTGCTTTTTGTCAGATATTTTGGTAACAACAGCAACAAAAGCAACAAATATAAGGTCCTTGTAGATTTACTAACATGCCTGAAAACCATTGTTTGATCATTTTTGTGGTATATATACATATATCAGGACTGAATTCTGTTCCTTTTAACTGTGAAGTTCTTTAATTACGACAAGGGTACAAAAGGGTGACAGAGGGCTGGTGGCTGTAAAATGAAGTTTCCTCTCTGTTGTGTGACTCAAAGCTTTGATATCTAACATAAAACTATATTTTTATGGATAGTTCAGTTTTCTAATGCTGTCTGTTAAATATGATTATCTGTAATTGCCAACCTCAACTTTCTTTTTTAATCTATCCCTCTGATAATCACAGCTATTAGTTGTGGTTCAAAAAGATATTCCAAGTTTCTTTAATAAAGATTTAGAGACATCAACAATGAATTGCTTCCTGTTCCAGATAACAAACAAAACATACGGGTTCCTTTCTATACCTCCCTAGATGCCATTGGAATGATTATGAGACTAGGTTTAGCATGTGTGTAAGAATAGCATTTAATAAGGCAAAATAAGCTTCCATGAGTTAAATACATGTGCGTGAACGTCTAGACTAGGGAAATTGGGCAACATCCTATGAATATACATGACGAGAACTCCAACTCTGAATAGCACTGGAGGCAGGTGATGGAAACAGGCATGCTGTTTCCGGATGAACACTGGAGGGATCTGAGGTACACAGTTGTAACTAAAGTTGATCTTGTATCAGAAGGATAAAGGAGATACCCTTGGTAGAAGACAGTTTATTTGCCATCAATTTTGGAAACAAAGAAAGCAGAGACCTTCGATGTAATTTCTTCAAAATTTGAAAACCGAATAAACTTGATCCTTAATTTTCTAATCTCAAAAAATTGGTAAACAACCAGGAAGGTAAATTAAAGATAACACTGCACACATAAATGCTTCTAATTTTATCCTCTCTTTCCTTAAGTGCATTTGGGATGTTGCTGCGGAATGAAGACGGACGGTGTTCATAAAACATGAACATGGGATCCAAGGATGATCCCGAGAGCATTAACCTGAGAGCACAATGTGCAGCCAGCCACGCAGCAGGCAAAGGAAACAAGTGCTCTTCAAAACAAGTATCAGGAACTTCAGTGGGAAAAAACACAAAATGCATCCTTACATATCCATAGAACTCAAGAAACCTTAATAATATGTGTGATCTGAATTTTAAAACTGCAAAAAAAGAAAGACAAGTGAAATAATCAGGGGAAAAAACTGCCCAAGAATGAAAACTGATACATCGTCCCACTGTTAAAAATAAGTATAGGAAAATTGAGTAGGCTGAGATATTTTGGTCATCCTGATAAACCCTTAGAAACAGTGATCATGGGAGTGTTCATGTAATTGGGTTTAACGCCTTGCTTGTTCTTTGACTATTTGCATTTATTGTATTGCTAGCCCCTCAACCTTGAACTGACCTTAATACATGAATGTAATTAAAATGGTATAAAAGCAAAAAGGAGGAGGGGGGATGGAGGTTCTAGGGAGGGGAAATAGGGAAAAGAGATGACATCTGAAATGTAAATAAATAAAATATCCAATTAAAAAAATACATATAGGTTAAAAAAAAAGTATAGAAAAATTGGGTTTGCTAACATTGACTGATTATCCCTCGACCAAAAGCATCTTTTGGGTTTACAATCACATTCCCTCTTCTAAGTATTCACAATACTGTTTTATTTTGAACTGATTAATACTTTTCGTGGTCATCGTGAATATTATTTACTTTTCGTTTTAGAATAAACTTACTGGCTGGAGGGAAGGACTTTGAGACTTCAAGAGAATGAAAATGGGAACTATAACAGTTTATAAGTTCATCTGGCAGAAAGTGAGGAAAGGAATAAAAAAGGAAGCAAAAATTAATGTATACTCCTAGTTTATAATTCTTTATCTTTAGAGTTAACCAATAGAAACTTAAGCATATAATATCAAGTTAGATTATTTATGGAACAATCCCTCCACTCAAAGAATTTATTAGGAGATGGGCCAATTGACCTAAAAAAAAAAAAAGGCCTTTT
Source organism: Grammomys surdaster (assembly GCF_004785775.1). Lineage (NCBI taxonomy): Eukaryota > Metazoa > Chordata > Mammalia > Rodentia > Muridae > Grammomys > Grammomys surdaster. Next base: position 2,924,688 of record NW_021604782.1, read on the forward strand.
CTTTAGTCTTGGATATCATACACTGGAGACACATAACACACAAACCCTGGTGGGTGGGTGGGTGGGTGGGTGGGTGTGTCTGTCTCTTTGTGTGTGTGTGTGTGTGTGTGTGTGTGTGTGTAGCTGATCGATACAGAATTTACTTAAATGTGTGAGGCCCTGAGTTTGTTCCCATTACCACAAAGACAAAACAAAGCACACAAGCAAACACAAAACATAAGCCACAAAAGCAACCCAGACACAAGGCCTGTGATGACTTCTGTTTGCTTACTGAACTCTGATATTACATGGTTGTGTACAGGTTTTCAAACTCTGGCTTCATCCATGGCTAATAATATGACCCAAAGAAGTGTTTTCAGTGTCATTAACTCTATTTTTCTCAAAATATGTATGCTAGAATTTATTTTATATAAAAATATATGAAACAAAACTTTACACATTGTCAAGACAACAAAGGATGATGTTTGTTTTAACAGTGTCAATGAAATATTAAATATACTAAAATAAAATTTGTCCAGTTATCCAGTTCTTATCTTTGGGAAGCATCTATACCCATATTCTCACCATCACAATAAAAGTATAAAACATTTGTGCTAAGTTTTCTTATGACCTTTGGAAGCTGACTACCCCAATTACTGGCCCTGCACACTGAGAAGCTTTTCATAAATAACCTTTTCAACTTTGTTAGGATTGTCTAGGCATGTAAAGTTGGTACTGGATTCTTCAACCTAAACTGATGTTCAAGGTCCCTCCCTGACCAACACACCGCCTAACTGTTTGGTAAATAAGATTTACCAAAATCCATTAGTCCTCTGAGCTCTTCATGGACATTTCCATTGTGGGCCTATTTGAATGCTGCTGCCAGGAACACTGTGTGAAGTATGCCTTCAACTTTCTTGGACAGAAACGCAAGAGGCAAACAACATAGTCTTATATGAAATTGTTCTACTTATAATAAAAAAAATTGTCAATCTATGTACCAGAGCAGCCTTACTAACATGAGTACTTTTTCATTTTTGTTATCCTGGTTCATAATGTCATCTCATTTGTGTTTGATTTCCAGTGAGGCTAAGCATCTTTTCATGTAAGTGTGATCTGCCTCACATCTTTCTTGCAGTGTCTTTCCAAAGAGTTTGCTCAATTTCTCTCAAATGTAACATTAAAATTTAAAGTTTTATTCTCATTGAATACCATTAGCTTTCTCATGATGATAATATTGTTTTTCCATTCATCCTCAGAAATATTTGCCCAGTTAAAGTTATAGAGACTATGTTCTACTGTATGATTTTGGTTGTATGTTTATAATTGTAATGTAGTTAGTGTTATTAATGAAAATTATTGAAAAGTATCCACATACTTTCAATTCTGAACTTTCAATTCTCAGATATAAATATCTTAATTATCAAAAATTAAACTTCATATTCAATAAATGTATTTCTGTGTCACGTTTTTGCGTGGAGCTAGAGACAGGACTTGGTGGTGAAGAGCTTAAACTGCTTTTGCAGAGGACCAGAGTTTGGTTCTCAGCACCTGCATCAGGTGGCTCACAACTACGTATGACTCCAGCTCCAGGGGAACCAATGGCTCTGGCATCTGTGAGCACCAGCTCTCATGAACGTAACCCACAAGCACATGATTGAAAATGATGAAAAGGTAATTTAAATATTTTTGGTATCAACTCTTATATGTCTATTCTTTTATGTGTATACATGCACATACATATACATGTATGCATATATATACATGCATGTATTATGTAATATGTGTATGTATGCAAGCATGTACGTGTATGTGCATGTATGTATGCACATGTATTTGGAGACCTGAGGTTGACAATAAATTTTGTCCTCAATTGCACTTCATCTTATTTTTTGAGACAATCTCTCTATCAATTTTTCTATCATTTCTATGTTTATATCTATCTCTATGTCTATGTCTATGCCTATGCCTCTCCCTCTCCCTCTATGTCTATCTCTGTTTCTCTCAGCCTCAAGGGATTCTTCTTCTCTTCCTCAGTTCTGTGGTTACAGAAGTGCACAGCCGTGCTCAGCTTTTGTGGAAGTTGGGAATCTAAGTCATGGTTTCATAGCAACACTTTCCTAGCATTCCCTCCTCACAGTCATCATGTCTGTTCATATGTTCCAATAGCATGTTGTAACAGTTTTAGTTACGTTAAACCATGATATGAGGTAGTTTGCTTCAGTCTTACAACTTTCGTTCTCTTTTCACACCCATTGTACTACTTTAGGCTATTTTTACTTTCAAGTAAAATTCATAGGAATGTTTTAAATTTCTATGATATTCTTTTGGTATCTTGATATTTCAAATGAAACTTCATTAAATCTCTTGTGCAATTAAATGAAAATTAACAATTCTAACAATGAGTTTTAAAATCCATTAACATTATATGCTTTGATTGCTCTGTTAAATTGTCTTCATTAGTTCTTTTTCATAATAATTTTTCATTTTAATGAAACATCATACATATATGCTGTCAAATATATTCCTAAATAAGAATCACTATGCGATTGTAATGGAACTATTTTCGGCTGTGAATCTAGTCACAATTTGCCTTCCTTTTTTCATTCCTTTATTCCTTTTTCTTTTTTAAAAAACTAATTTTGTGGGTTTGGAGTAGAAGTTTTTGCATATTTTTCTTATAGGCCCAAGTTACTATCTGAGTTTGATTCTCTTCATCCAGAAAATGCTCTTTGTCATAGTCTGTACATCTTTATACATGTGTGTCCTTGTGTGTGTGTGTGTGTGTGTGTGTGTGTTTTCCTAGAAGTTTTCTTTCTTTAATATTTTCTCTTTCTTCCTGACAGGATTATGTCTATTAATTAGTACTTAAATTTATTCATCCCCTTCTACTTTCTCAAGTCAGGTATTATTCTCATTTGGTTTTATTTTTATGTGAATGAGTGTTTGCCTGTATGTATGTATGTATGTATGTATGTACGTACTTATGTATGTATGTATGTTTGTATGTATGTGCATCATGTGCCTTCAGTGCCCATGGTGGTTCAAGGAAGACATTGATCCCTAAATAAGATAAAAATTAAAATAATAACTTTTGAGCCCTTTCTTTCATCTTCGTTCAGCCATTGACCAGTAACATTCCACAAGAGTGTCCTTAGCTCAATTATTGCATCAGTGCTTCTCTTGGCGGTTGCACTCTGTACTGATAGCAGACTCTTCCTTGGAATAGAGCTGAGCAGTCCTCTACATACTTGAAACTGACAGAAACAAAAAGAGATTAAATGAATGAGCAGAGAGTACTCTGGCACCAGAAAATTTGAATCCAAAACCATCTGTCACACAGTTGCTTTTTATTTTTAAAAATAATTTTTTTTCTTAAATTGTAATTCATTCACACAGGGGTTATAAACACAGAAAGGCAGGATGTGGGGAAGGGGATGACAGTGGAGTGTGGGTGTTCAGGAGGAATACAGATATTTTTCAGAACAGGGTATCAGCTGGGTGAAGGTTCAGGGGACAGGTCACTATGACTCTGCCTATGATTCACTTGTCCTTATCTAAGTTGGTATTGTCTGCCAAGGCTACCTATTTACAAGGTCTATTACTACTCAGGCTTATAAATTTCCACAAAAGCTGCCTGTTTACATTAGCTTATAGTCATCTGTTTCAATGTTTTTCCACTGAGACCAAAGACTTGGTGTTAGTATACATGTATGACAGGCCTATTACTGATTTTAGGCCTATGGCTGATTTTAGGCCTTCAGTGTGTAAGCAGGGCTGCCCCTGACATCTCCTCCCTTCTCTAAGTATAGAAGGGATGTGGCAATTCTAATCTTGCGAAGGCGGGGATAGAGGCCTGACCTCCAGTAATTGAAGGGGACCTTGTAATGGCTCCAGTCCCCCTGTCGTTGTCCAGTGAGGAATGAGGGCCATACCCATCCTGATGTCTTTTTCCTGGAGAGGGGATACTTTTGACATCAACCCCTATGCAGTCAGGCTTCTCCCTCAGGGAACCCAGAGAGATATTTTTATCTTTTATTGATATTCCCTTGCAGTGCTTAGCCTCGCAGCCTAAGCAAGAATACAGATCGCCTGTCAGAGGGGGTTCTGGGTGGCCCCTCTCTGCTTGGTCTAGGGGCAGAAGTCCCCCCTTTTAGGTTGGGTGGAGATGGGTTTTGGAAACACCCTGTATAAAGTAACAACCTCATCTTGAGTCTCGTGGTCCTCCATAGCTAACTTATGATAATGTATCTGAGTAGGTTTTGCTACCAAATTATTTATCTGTTGTATCACAGAGTTAGTCTGCCTATTTGAAGGCCAGGGACCAGCAGAAATAAGCAAAAAGAACCTAAATAATGGTCCGAAGATGGGAGGAAATAGGATTGACAACCTTGGAGAGGCTGAAAACCAATTCTTGTACTAACATTCATCTGTCTTTTTCTCTCTCTGATTTTTCTTAGTGCCTTCACTGACCTATTTCATGCTCTCTTTAACCCTCCTTGTCTTGTCTATGTAAAGGCAACATTCTTCTTTAAGGACTGTACACAGTCAAGAGCTGTACACAGCCTTTTCTATTGTAATAGAGTAAATCAAGTCCAATAAGGATCTTTGCGATTTTAGGAGGTCTCTTCAGACAGTGAAACGAGGGATTTCTTCAGATTAGTGATGTCAATCTCTAGCTGTTTGATGTTCTTGTCAGTGGCCCTTCAAAGGTCTGAGTAGTATAAGTTCGGAGGCCAGCATCTGGATTAGAACTTCTAACAGCAGACATCACAGGTGATTCATTTTTACCTGGAAAGGAAAAAGAAGGGAATTCTCAGGGAGATTTCTCTTCCCTGGATGTAAATTGTTATTCATCGTATTTATGGTTGGGCCTGGCTTTGTGGGGGTATCTATTTTTTTTATTAATCTTTTTGGTAGCCAGTTAGTTGTGCCTTCTGTGGTATCAGACAGGCATATCAATCCTCAGCCCCAAAAGGGAACTGGGTCTGGGCCATTTCCTTTAAGGGTAAGAGGGTCCTTCCCCATATCTGTGGCAAAGTTTTGTTGATCTTGGTGGTGCCAGAGGCAGTCAGCAGCAGATTTGCCATGAGCTTTCAGCTTTAGAGAGATAAAAGTAAACAAGGCATGATGGAGAGTATTTCAGGGGGACTCCTTCTGAGGGGGTACTGTTCCCCCTATTTTGTTTTTAAAGCCAATTTTTCAGAGTTCTTGTAAAATCAGGGCAGAAGCTCCAACAGTTGCTCCTTCCACACTCAGAGAGTCGTGAAGACCCTATTTAAGGATATATAAATCTATATTAATAATCTTTTGTCAAAGGACTGTTATAGCACCACCGACAACTAATCAGACTATATAATGTATCGATTAGTAATAGCTTCTACTTTTTGTGAGATTACCTCTCTTTTGTCAATTAATTGTTGAGGAAAATTAGGATTTACATCTCTCTTGAGAATATTGAACAGAGACTTAAATTCTTTTGTGGAGAGCTTAAAATAGGATCTTAGCCAATTAGCAACTCCTAGAAACTTTTGAAAATAATTTAAAATAAGTAAACTCTCTCCCTCTCTCTCTACCCTTTATCTGGGATGCTGCCTGAGTTAAAGCTCCTGGGAGGCCTTCTTTCTCTCAGTTTTCTGAGGTTAGGTACAGAGCTGCTGCCTGTGACCGGCTCTATGCTAGGGCCCAGACTGGAAGTTCCACACAGATGCTTTTAAAACAGTGTATCTTATCTGATATTTCTTACCATCATTTAAGTGTATAATGTCAAATGATAATTATCTTTTGGTTACCCATTGAATAAATGAGTAGAATTGTTATGAGGATTAAATGGCATAGCATGTGGGAAGCACCTAGTAGAGAGTTTAGCAAATAACTGTGCAGAGAACATATGAAAGTCACAAATCAACTTAATTTGGAGTTTATGAGAGACTTGAATCCCCAGATTTGATGAAATAACTTAAATAATCTCTTTTCTCTCGGACAATTTATGCACAATAATGACATTACGGCATGAAAGTGACTTGTCACTTGCAGTGACTTCGTTTTCTCTTTTGCTGAGTCACAGGATTCTCTGTCCATTTCTACATGACTGGTACATGAAGTCATGAGGCAGAGGACAGTCATCCCATCAAGTATGCCATTTGGCAGCGAGTCAGCAGCTTGACTTCGTTATGATTTGGGGCATAGGAATAACTGTTTCTGTGATTAAGCCATTCTCCCAAATCCTTCTCAGAGATCCTTGTCTGTTGTCTGGCACTGTGCCATGCCTGGATCCACTCATATGTATGAGGAAGAATTGCTATCAAATGATTTATCGATGTAGAGATAACTTACTACCGTAATTTCCATCTCATCTGTAATTGATTCTTTCATTTAAAATCATTAAACATATTGTCTCAATTATTCTCCACTTTTGGCAAATTACATGATAATAATTATCATTCTACACTATTATTAATACATATATATAATATGTGACAAAGACAATGGTAATAATAAATTTATAATAGTTCTAGCTTATTTTGCTTGGGTATACTGTTGCTTAGAAAGTCATATCACTGCAGTAAGCTTATTGTATAACTATAGATTGATTTTCTCATTTTTTAGAAATAAATATTTCTTTGGAAGGTTGTATCACAGTGTCACTATTGATTTATAATATATTAACATTTTCTTTTTCTCGGGTATATATGTGTATGGTGGGTCTGTGTGTGTCTGTGACCACCGGTATGTGTATGTATATCTGTGCAATGCTTTGTGCATATGTGTACACATGTGAAGTCCTGAGATTGACATCATGCAGTGATGTAAGTAAGGTCTTTTAATTGATCTCAGAGCTTGCTGGCACAGCTTATTCTTGTTAGCAAGCTTATTCTGGGGGTCATTTGTTTCTGCCTTCTGAGTGTTGGAATTAAAGACACACAATGAGCATTCATGTGGGTTCTGGGGAACCTGATCTCCAATCCTCATGCTTGCATGGGTGGGCTTTAACCACTGAACCATCATCCAAGCTCATTACTAATGTTTTTAGATATTTGTTTTATATTATATGTTTGAGCGTTTGGCTTAAATGAATCTCTATTCCATGTGTGTGTGCTTGGTGCCCACAGAGCCAAGAGAAGATATCAAATTTCTTGGGACTGGAGTTAGGAATAGCTAAAAGGCACCATGTGGGTTCTGAGAACTGAACCCAGGTCCCCTGGAAGAGAGCCAAGGCTTTTAACTGCTGTGTTTTCTGTCCAGCTCCATCATTACTAGCATTTTTACATACAAGGTATTTATCGCAAAACTAGTATCTATACCACAGATACGCATTGATAGTAATTTAGCATCCACTAACTACTACAGAAAATATCCAAATCAGATGTTATGTATTAGTGGAGGATCCTGGCGTTGAACAGATAATTTTTTATTATAGGGATATTTGGTGCTTCTGTCAGCAGTGCATGTACTAATATTAGAACAATACGGAGAGTAGTATGTCTCTTTCATGATGATGCCCTGAAAATTCATAAAGCATTCTACATTTTTCTGTGAGATTGCTTTTCACTTTAATGTCAGAAGCTACAACTATAAACTCCCATCACCATGACTGCCCAAGCATGAGTTGAACAACAGCAGCAAGAGACATGCCAAAGTGAACAGGGTAAGGTCCATGAGGCCTCAACTCTGCACACAGTACTGCAGACAACTAAAGGATGTCAAGAGATGGAGAAATAATTTTTCCCAGGAAGAGCAAATGATTCGGTTATCCAATACTAAAGAGTCAGTCCTGAAAACATACATACAAATAACATTGTGCAGACAGAGCAGGGTCCATTTATGTATTTAGGAATTTGTGTGTGTGTGTGTGTGTGTGTGTGTGTGTGTGTATAACAACAATTCATTAAAAATAGGTCATGAATTCAAAAGAGCATATATAGTACCATATATGGGAGGGTTAAAGGGAAAAAAGGAAAGTTGGAATGATATAATTATATCATAATCTCAAAAGTAAAAGAAATTTTTTTCAAAAAAAAGAAAGTCCTAATTCTATGTCTATTGTGGTGGGGAGTGTTATCTTGCACAAATAAACACATTTAAATATAATAAAAAGACATATTTTTCTTGTGGTTAAGAACACTTTCAATACTATGTATGCAACTACAGAGGATCAAAGCAGATGTAATTCTGGCCTTAAAATAGTCTCCTGATACATGTTGCATGTTAGTAATACATGTTGTCTTTCTGCCTTTTGTACTATGTTAGAATTCCTGACACAGTGACAAACACCTTAGATAAACAATTTAAAAGAAATATTATATTTCTTCATAGTGTGAGGGCTCTGTTGCTTTTAGGTCTTTGGAAAGGCACAAGCAGCATGAAGAAAACCTACACACATGCACATCCCAGGCCCCAAGTGGATTATCCAGGACTGTGCTAACAGAGACCTCTTCCTGGGAGCAGAGCACACATCTTCCTGTGCTTTTTGGTGCCATCTGAAAGCTTAATTAAAACTTCCTTAGACTGAACAGCATTCCACTTGTGCTCACTCACTTCCTGCCGTGTTTCTAAAGCTAAACCAGTTTTCCATGGCTCCTTCCTGTTTACATGCACAGCCATTGCTCCTAATAAACCTATTTCGTTACCTGGTACTGGTATTCACTCAACTTACAAGACCCTATAAAGCCTTGTTTCCACCTACTTTTACTTCCCCCTTTTAAATAGTGCTTTGATGGTAATTTCTTCCCTAAAGACAACAAACTAAATGAATGAACAACAACGAAACCAACCATCCAAGGAAATAAATTTCCTCAGCACTATATTCTCATTATACTATAAAGCATTTGGAATATAAATGCTAATAAATATAATGAAATAGTGAAAATTAACAATACACAGTATCACCCCCACGTTTTTACTACTGACAAATAACAATAAAGTAAAAAAAAAAAAAACCACCCACACAACCAAACGACAACAAAGCATGCTCAAATCATGTTCTCTTTGCCTCTTTCTGTCTTACCCATCCTGGCCTACTGAATTCATATCTGTATTTTTGCATCTATTCCCCATAAATACTTCAGTGACTACAACCTATTCTCCTAGTCATAGAAATTGTCCATTATCTATTTGTATAGTCTTGAAAACCACATAGTTTATTACATTTGAAATGTTTACACCAGTTTATGTAAACATTCAGGTGCATAATGATAAGTCCAACTAATTGACATGTGTGCCATGAGTTTTCAAGTTCTTTGAGGATAGGAACGCAATAAATTTTAGCTACATGGGTCAAAAGGTCAACAAATTTAAGAAGAAACGTTTTCACCAGTGAAGAATCAAGTGTTCAGCCATAAAGCTGCACAGATCATTTGATGCAATTATGAAAAGAAAACAGAGTTGCTGGTGTGGCAGTCAGATCACTATCATATCTTAAAGAGACTAAAACAAAGTCTTTACTTTGTTTTACAATTGATTTACAAAGAAATATTCTATGACCAACTGAAGTTTAAGATGTTTTCCACAGATGTAATACAAACCAATATCATGAAAATAAATCTTTGCCAATTAGATCCATAATGTGCTATTAATCAAGTAGGAACAAGTGTGATCTGGATTAACACACCGAGGAAGGCTACTTGTTAAGTATCAGTCTTGACAATGAGTTAACTGCTTTATGCTAGTTCTCTATTGCTATACCTTACGGAGTCATTCCTAGATAATTCCCTCATATAACAAATAAAATATACTGAATAAAATAACATTAGATTCTATTGAAATAAATAATAATGCAAACCTTCACACCATTATGGAGCACCCTGCATTTGATTGAGAAAAACAACAACAACATTTAGCTGGCATATTTACTCAGTCATCCTATATAGCGTGAGAACCTCCATCATATTTGCAAAGGAGAGAAGTCCTCTATCACTTCCTGAGCCCATGAGTATTATTGGGTGATATACAATGGTGACTAAGTGTCTACACAACCAAAGTTACTTATACTGGGCAAGATGTTCAAGCATAACCAAGACTGTAATCCTTGACTAGAGGTTCCTGGGCCCTTTCCAAGCTACTAGTGATTATGTCAACACTAAGCCCTTCCACTCTGCTCCTGTATTGCATTTTCATGCTAATGATGTGGTATGGTTTTCTGCAGTGCATGTTCTAGCTGCCTGTGTGTCTATAGTTTTTCTATCTTAGAACTTGTCAGTTCTACCACTATTCATTTCCCCATTTCAATGATCCTCTAATCCATTTTCTCTTATCTTATCTCTCCTAACTACAGCCTAAGGAAATATATTTTAAGTTTGGGAATATATTCATCAGAAGCATTCGGTATAACCTTTCTAATGGGCTTAAGCTCTTGGAATTAGAAATGATTCATTAAATATGATAACTTTGGGTGTTGGCAGTGCTCTTAACTTTAACTCTTGATTTTTACATCCAAAGGCTGTGAAGCTTTGGGGATGTCAAAGGGCCAGGAGTTCTTTATTCCTCATTATTCTGGAAACTTTCAAGTCAATTTTTCATTTAGTTTCCTCTCTGTTTTGCTAACCAGAATTCCAAACTTGCCTATTTCTCATTTGTCACCCCACATCTTTCAGACACTATAAATGTATGTGATCAACGGCACAACCGTGCACCAGCCATTTGTCAAGTTAATAGTCCTTTTGCCTTGAAAGGAAATGGAAATATTTCTTGTTCATTCTCCGTCGTCTTTGAAGGCGCCTTGAACAGTGCTTGTTTCTTTTCTCTTGCCATTGTGTCTCCAATGTGCTAGGTCATTCCTTTAGATTTTTGTAATTTACAGTCTTGCAATGGGAAATAGTAAAATGGCTGTTTAATAACTTTCACCTCTTAGATTTTGACCTATGCTTCCACTTATTTCTAACTTCTTCTTTCAACTATTATTTGATTCCAGATGGTTTCAGGACCATGTCAGTATATGGGCAATTTTATTATGATGAATAAATACGTAATAAAGGTTACAAAAACTAAAACATAACGTCAAAAGAAAACTTATCAACCCTGTGCCATCAGAATAAACTGTTATTGCTTTTCATGATTCACATTTCCAGACTAAATCAGTAGATTTTCTAAACAAACTTGGGAGTGTCTGACGGAATAATGGCTTAAACACCAAAGAAAGGCCTATAGCAATTTAGAATGATTCCAAATTCATTCCAATTATTTCCTACAGAAATAAAGGTAATAAGAGATAGTTATGCTCAGGAACAAGAGACCATGGGTAAGGAGCAGAGCCAGTGTTGAAAGGGAAAGCCATTGTACCTCAGCCACCAACTGTTTCCTAACAGAAAGCAATAAGATCCTAACAGCAAGAAAAATATAAGTATTATGGAGAGACAAAAAGAAGTCAAGAAAGTCAAACACAGCAGAATTATATAGGGCCACACTGTCCAGAGATGCCCACTGTGATGGCTATCGGCTTCTACATAGGTTTGATATTAAAATGCACAGGGTTCCTTTGAATGAAAAATTATTGTAAATATTGTCCTCTACTGCCATATGAAAACTACAGTTATAACGACTGCACTTCACTGGTGTGGTTTCAGTTTCAGGTAGAAGTAACTGGTTTGAAATGTCTGTGCATATGCACGCATCCGCACATAGCATACTTTAGAACTGCCTACAAAACATAGAACTACAATCACAGCATAGAATCTTTTTCATTTCTCCCTTTCTGTAGCACCTGTATGCCATTCTTCCTCTTTACATTCTTCCTAGTTGCTTGCACCAGCTTGGTTATTCTCCAATAAATTCATTCACCTCCACAGTGAGCTCAAAACAAATCCCTTCGTGGAGTTTGCTTTCTCCTCAAGGACAGTAAACATAGGTGGGAGAGGAGGGGAGAGGGGAGGGGAGGGGAGGGGAGGGGAGGGGAGGGGAGGAGAGAGAGAGAGAGAGAGAGAGAGAGAGAGAGAGAGATTAGGAAAGTGTATAAATGATATTACTATTTAAAATTTGTATCCAGAAAGGGGACAGAGATAAACAGGAGTAGTGTTCAGATAAGGCAATCAGTTAAGATCACAACAGAGCAAAGAGCTGAGTGAGGTAGAGTGAGTACTCAGGGAAGCATGGGAAGAATGTTGGAGGGAAGTGTGTGCTAAGTGAAATGTGTTGCTCCTGAAGCCATAGATAGCTTATGCTCATGACAGCTGGAATAAAAGGAGATGAGAGAGTGATAGAAAATAATAAAATCCGAATGATAGCTTTAATTTGAGTGGCAGCTTTAGATAGGGTTTGGAAGATAGAATTTCTTGGAGAATACTGGTGGAAGGAGGATCCAGTTAAGAATTAACTCATTTAGGACAGGGTGGTGACAGTGAACATTAAATTCACAATATGCATTAAGCTGATATGTTCACTATAGAATAGCATAAATTAGAAGATAAAGGGGATGCAAAGTGATTAGTCCAATGTCAGAAACCAACAAGTAGAAGCTAAAAACTAGCTGGTGATCTTCCTGAGATGAATCCACCTTGGATTTTCTCTGGTAGGCAAGGCCCAAAAGAAATTCATTTTAGGAAAGATTCCTGCTATTAGTATTCTTTTCCTGTTATTATTAAATACATAACAATCGCTAGGTATTGACCCACCCTTTTGAGCAGATTTCTGCAGACCTATGAAGATGTACTATCTTGTAGTGATGCTATATAGAGAAATAGGGAATGATGCCATAGAATTCATGACTGAGTCACATTATTTTAGGAAGAAAGATTTTAGAGATGCTCTTAGTTGCTAGAAAGATGTAATCAAGTTAGAATAAAGAATAGAATGTTCCCAGTCCTCAGAATAGAAAGTAAAGGCTTTATAATAAGAAACACAATGAACTTTCATAATTACACTGAAAAGATAAATACAGTTGAGACAATTTTGTGTTCAAGGAAAAACATTTAGGTCCAAGGATAAAGTCACAGGTGTGCACTATGATAAGGCAAGGTCATGTAAAAACTGTCGCTTTGAAATTTTAATTAGTATGTTACAATGAAACACTGCTTTGAATTTAATATCAACATCATTCTGTAACTCCTATTTTATGCAACATTTTATCTCTGAGGTAATTTTCTAAAGAACTTTTTGTCTAAGAAGATATAAAAGACCAGAGAAAAGAAATAAAGTTGTTGGTTGAATGGTTTTGCTTGGGAAGCTTTGCTCCATCCATCCATCCATCCATCCATCCATCCATCCATCCATCCAAATGTATATGTTGGTTTATCTATATGTTAGTATGTAGGTATATGAGTATATGTGTAAGCATGCATAAAATAATACTTGTGGAGTTGATCATGACAGATGGTCAGGCCCGGTTAGAGTGTGGGTGTATAAATGTTTGAATGTATATGTCTGTGCATATTGACTATATACAGCATCTTAATCCTTTTCCTTTCTCTCTGTTTCATAAAGAGTTAACCAGCTTAGCCAGAGAGGCTTCTGGATAATTCACTAAGAATTAATAAACAAATAAAAGGACACCATCAATAAATCTTTTCACTTAATCCCTGCTGTTTCATGATGAGGTGCTAAACAGTTTCTCCCCTCAGAGGAGCTCACAGAAGGTAGAACAGCTATGGAAGCATAGTGACTTAGACTCAAGAGAGGTAAATGTTTCATTATTATACAGCAACCCTAAATGTCTCCTAAGACCAAATCTTATCCCCCACTGACACTCTTCCCCCTCCACTGCAGTAAGATGAACCAAACAAGAAAGAAGAACCCCCTGGGCTGGTCCCAGCAGTCCAAGTTTGAATCTAAATCACCAGGAGAGTTGGATGGAGTGCTGTTTAGTCTTCTAATTCAGATATTAGGAGGATCAAAGATCTAAGTAGAAACTTTGTCTACTATCTAATGTGAGTGCACACACACCTATACTTTTCTCTTTTTCTTTAAGAAGTGTAAAATTATCTAGTTTTGGTCTTAGTATCTACCTCAACCTTCTTTCTAATGTGCTAAATGCACCTTCATTGGTAGTGAAATCCCATTTAGATTAAGACCCTTAAAACTGTCCAATCTGTGCATTCCCCACTTCAGCCCACGAAGGCATGTGCCTTGTCCTTTCACAGACTCCTTTCAAGTGTGCCTCCTCCTACTCACAAAATAATTTAGGATTCCACATCCTGAATAAGAACTATGCTGAATGGGTTTCACTCAAACTCATACTAGCAGTGTTGCCAAAGCTCTGGATACCTTGAGGACTTAGCATGTTCATGAATGACTTAAGTCACCAAAATGAAGAGGGAATGGGGCAGTTATACCAACAGTGACAGAGAAAGAGTTGGCCCATTCTAGTGACAAGTTTAAAAATGGTCCTCTCAATACTGAGAATACTCTGGAATTAAATAATGTGATCACCTTTTGTTTTCTAAAATAAATTAGAGAGGGAATTTGCAGCAATGACTCAGTAACCCAATGCTCTCTCTGGCCTCTGAGGGCATGTATCCAAATATACTCATATATACACACACACACACACACACACACACACACACATTATATATATATATATATGCAAGCAGAACAACCATGAACACAAAATTAAAAAATAAAAATAAATTTAAAAGGTTCCAAAAATAAAATAGACCAGAGAATGTTTTCTGCAGTACAAAAATCTTTTGACCCCAACTGGGAAAAAAAAAATCATGCAACTCAGAATTCTGTGTATGGTTTCTGTTACAAGGATCTTTTCCAACAAACAATTATAACAGGCACTTGGAAGTGGTTTTTACTATAAAACATTAACTATGAACCTGGGCCTTCAAGACTGAAGGCACGAGGATAGGTGAGTGTTATCGTGCAGTCATACTGTATTCCAGAAAAAGCAAAACTTCAAAGGCTGTACCATCCTCCAGGTGAGAGCAATTGTACCTGAGCAGAAGTGACCACTTTCTACAATCCTGCTTGTCACCTTCAGTGATAACATAAACAAGGACCTTCTTTGTATAGCCAGAAGAATAACCATGGTAGCTTAACTATGTCCTTTGTTCAGTTCCATTCTGGTGCAACAGACACTTCATATTGGAACCCTAGAGGCAGACCTGGGGCCACTATATGACTATATTCTTCACAATGTAGCCACATCAATTATATGACCTCCCTGTTCTTCATCATGGTTCATCTTTTACATGATATTGGAGCCAATGGCAGAACTTAGCTGTTGGAGCTTCAAGAGCTGAGGGTTTCATCATAAAATTCTAGTACATTTGACTCAAAAAAGTTTAGCTGCATACTGAGTCATTTACTCAAAACAGTAAAACATTAAGAAACCTTTGTCTCACAATGGAAGAGTTAGGGGAAGAACTGAAGGAGCTGAAGGGGTTTGCAATCCCAGAGGAAGAACAACAATATCCATCACACCACCACCACCACCACAGAGAGCCCAGGGATTAAACCACCAACCAAAGAATACACATGGAGGGACCCATGGCTTCAGCCACATATGTAGCAGAGGATGGCCTTATCTGGCATCAATGAGAGGAGAGGTCCTTGGTCCTGTGAAGGCTTGATGTTTCAGCACAGGGGAATGCTAGGGTGGTGAGGCAGGAGTGGGGGGGGAGCATCCTCATAGAGGTGGGGGAGGGAAAGGGGCTGGGCGGTTATGGAGGGGAAACTGAGAAAGAGGATAACATTTGAAATGTAAACAAAACAACCAATAAAAAAAAATAAAAAATAAAGAAATCTTTGTCTCCTGGTGATAGAGCAAATGATACAGAAAAGAACCATGATGTGATATTAGCTGGTAGAAGGCAGAACTCCACTCTCAGAAACTTATCATAATTTTGTCAGAACTGAAGGTTCATCAATCAACACTTTACAAAAATACAGGCAGGACTTGGTAGAACGTGGTTCAATTACTGATGTGGCCAGAAGTGGAGAATGAGAGGAATTCTCAGACTTCCTCTCCCTTGTCCATAGCCATCTACAGTTAAAGAAATCAAGACCCAGGAAGCACACATACTAGATTCATCTGTGAGCCAAGAACTGTGAAATAAGTCCCTCCTTCGACATCCGGCTCCTGTTGTTGGCCTGGCTCTCATCCCTTGCATGGAATTTCCTGAAGAAACTCTAATCTGTAGGTTTCACATTACAGTGAAACTAAGCTTTTTAGAAAATTGAAAGTAGAAGTCTCAAAAACTTTCAAATTTACAGTCTTGGCAGTAACATAGCAGTTGTTGTTCACAGAATATTAATTCAGAACACATCAGAGCTGGTTTTATACTCAGTAGATCAACTTGCCACCATCTCTTCAACAAAGCAGCAGCTGTTTGGGTTTTAAATATTCACATTCAGGGGCTGGGAATAATAGTAGGCACACTTATGCAAGCGTAAAATCATGTATATATAAACACAGACTGATGGGACCATTGTGATGACATGAACCTTCATCACTAAACCACGTCCAGCCATTATTTAACTCTTTCTTAGCTAACTTCTCGTCTTTGCAGATGTCAGAAGAATATAATTGAAATAAGACTGTTTCTCAAACCAGACTTCACAAGATGAAAGGGGGAAGGAAACAAGTTTATAATTAGTCAGGCTTTTGTGATTCACATTACATTCAGTCTACTAAGAGTTTGCAAACCCCTTACCAAAAAAAAAAAAGCAAAACAAAATAAAATAAACAAAAAACCTCTTTTATGTAAACAAGCAATAAACCAATTATTATAAATTCTCAAGATAAACCATACTCCTCAGGTATGCTGAGGTGCAATCTGTCATGTGTTGCTCATCCTAGCTCATCTTAGCTTGGCTTGGTAATTTGCTGACCATCTGTTAGCTAATTGGCTTCATCCAGAAGAAGGGTAGCTTCCTGCTAAATTTATTACACATGTAGTTCTGAAAGTAAGAGCAAGCCACTTGACAGTGGTAGGCTGGTGCCCCCTCAGAGACCTGGAGAAGAGGGAGCTCTCTTCTCTGATGCCTGCATTCCAAAGAGACAGTTTGAGTCTTTGATGTAAAATTTCTGTACCAGAAGGCTGCCAATCAATAGTCTTATTTAGCTTTTAAAAGTCACAGGTACCTCAATGAAACAGAGAAACATGTGTTTCCAGTTAAAAGAGGTAAACAAGGGATCTAAGTTGGAAAGGTGTTTCATTTCCTCATGAGACAGCTATTTAGTATATTTTCTTACAAAGCCACACACACAGGTATTCAATGCATCACTGCTATTGGCTATAGCTTTTGGCTCTACTTATTGACATGACTAACAGGATGAGAAATTAGAAAAAAAATTGCCTATTGAACACAATTCTTGTGTTATTCCAAGAAGGCATAGATAGCTAATGTACAATGAGATAGATGACGGAGAACAATATTTTCCAATGTAGGGGCAACAGGAATCCCTCAACTGCCTTGAATACGACCCTGTGCACATTGCTAACCTCACTGAGTATTCATCTGTGAAGCAATTAATTGTGTGTTTTATATAATACAGTATGTTAGTGTTTTATATGGCACACCTCTTCAGTAACATGAAAATGATAGGTTATGTCTCTGCTGGTGAAATGATTCAATTCAAACCAGATTAGAATATATTAAAGGCAGCTCTTGAACAGGAGAGTGGGAAATCAGGCGAGTTCCCTGGCACCAAGGAAGGAGGCCGGGAAAGTTGCCATGGGGAGAGGGAGTGGGCACAAATAGAGAAAAGGCTTTTACACAGAGAGAAGAAAAGGAGAGAGAGGGAGAGAGAGAGGGAGAGAGAGAGAGAGAGAGAGAGAGAGAG
>NW_021604782.1:2942491-2988383 GCF_004785775.1 Grammomys surdaster
GGGTAGAGTATGCCAGGTAGGGACTGAGGGATGCTGGGAGAACCTGGAAGCCAGGTCTGTTTTGGTATGTAAAATATGCACCCCATTCCCTTTACCCAGGGTCTGAAACCAAACAGAAAAGAAACGTTTTTATTAAAGCTACATGGTGCTATTTAATTTGTGACCTTTCAAAATGCTAATGAATTAAGTTATGGAGAAAGATGTACATCTAAATCAATGACATATACTAATAGCTTAAAATGAAGTTTTAGTAGCTAGCATATAAAGGATATGACTGAATATATCGTATCTAATAGATGTTCAACATGTTATCAGTTATTATTGACAATAGCAATAATATATTGATATTTCTTATTGTAGCAATAATATACTAAGATGCTAACATATTCAGGAACAGAAAATTTGTCACCAATGATCATCAGAGTACATTCAATGAAGACAATTGTTTCTTCTCTGAGTTTTATAAAATATCTTCCTTCATCCCAAAGGTTGAGAGTGCTGAAGTGGAAATTTCTGGTTTCTTTGGAATCTTAGTTGTGTCATGTGATGTTTTACTGGAATCGGACGTTTTGCTGAAGGAGACACATGAGAGGATGTTTTGCTGGAGTGGATGCTTGAGAAGGCTTATGATGTTTGGAAAGAGGATAAATGGAACTCCACAAATAGTGATCTTCACTGGTCTTCACTGATTTTCACTGATCTTCTCTGGTCTTCGCTGACTGTGCAACACTTTGCTGGCTATGCAACACTTTACTGGTCTCACTTTTTTACTGGTCTTCACTGGTCTTTGCTGGTCTTAACTGGTCTTCACTTTGTAGAGCAAAATGATCCAAAGAGCTTCTCATGGTATCCCAGTTGATTCTTGTCGCATCTGTTAACTGATTTGGCAGAGCCTTGTGGTTGGTGGATTGAGCCACTGCTCCTGATTCTTGTTTGGTTTTTGCTATTGGACTGGGCTGCTTAGTAGTCCTGACAATGAAGAGTGGAATCGCCCCAAAGAACTACATCTAAACAGGTCCACAAACCCTTTTCCTATTAACCCTCTTTTTCCTCAACCTCTAGATGGTAGGTTAGAAGGGAAGTTGAAGCATCCAAGAACCCTAAATAAAGTAGATTTAGAAAAATCTAAGACTACAGAGTGCCACCACAAGTATCAAATACAAGAAATTTGTAAAGGTTCAGAGATGAGTGAACACCTACTGAGCATACTCTTTAGTGATAAAGTGACTGAGCTGTTGTTCTTTGGAGTTATGCTTTAAAACATATTTCAAGCTGGGCACTGGAAAGATGTCCCAGTGGTTTAAAGCTCTCCTTGCTCTTCCAGATGACCCAAGTTCAGTTCTCATGTCAGGCAGCCCATAATCACCTTCAACTACAGTCCAGGGGGTCTGATACTCTCTTCTTGCTTTTGTGGTTATGCAGATATTCAAGTGTGAACGTATGCACACTTTTCAATACACAAAAACACACAGAAATAAATAAGTAAACAAACAAACATCTTTAGAAAATAATTTTCTAGTATAATTGAAATGCTCTGTTTTTTACTTTCTATTAATGAAAGTTACAAGCAAAAACAAAAAAAATTAAGGGTAAAATAACATTATGTGTAAAAATAATTCTCACCCATCCCTTCCTGACTACTTTTTTATTGATACTTTTATACATGGATATGTATTTTGATCCAATCCACGCCCTATTCCCTTCCCTCCAATCCTTCCCCTATTCTCACCACTTTTCTATCCTAACTTTATAAGTTAAAAACAAACAAACAAACAAAAAACAAACCTCCTAAAGATGTCATGCTGTTATGGAGCATTGCTCTGCTTGTTGTCTCTTGGTCTTCCCATCCTTCCTAATCTATGTGTTGTATGAAAACTCTATGGGTGCTTCCAGCCCCTCACTGGGAAGTATCATTCACACTCACAATAATAGTGTTTAATCTTTTTCAAGCACTGCTGCTGGAGCAGATTAATGATTCAATCACTACCCTTGGAAATAACATAGAGATGTAGATTGTTAGCAATGACCACCATCCTTAAAAAGAATTTGGAAATGTAGATTATCAGTAAAGTCAGATTGAGATGTTTTTGTCAGTAGCTCTGATATGGAAAATCTTAGCGAATAATTTGAACTTCAGAAAGTCTTACTCTTGGTAGTTGAGCTAGGAGAATTTTTAAGGTCAGAGAATGAGAACAATGGCAGCCTGGCTAGCATTGGCTGACTTGACTCTCTTGCTAAAGCTAGGTTGGTGATCAAGGTGATGATCAATTTCCAGTATCCATTTTTGCTCTCAGCTTCCTGATACAATTTAACAAAAAAGTTGTCATGTGCACTCTGAGTATTTAAAGTAAAAATGGCTGATTGATTTTATATAAAAATTTAGATTTGTGATTTCTTTTAAAGATTTTTATAAGTTTAATTTTTAAGATAAATAATAAAATAAGTGATCTTTTCTTTGTAACCACAGATTGAAGCCTGCCAGTAAAGACACTGTCTAAGAAGATCACCTTGCTTGCTTACCTTTTTAAATCTATAACAAGTTGCTTAGTTACAAATATATGTAGGTTTTTGGAAATGATTTGTTTTTCCTTCGCTTTTAATGCATATAATGTTTTTTATATAAAGGTATTGGGGAACATACTGTTTTTTAAATCATTTACTAAAAGAAAAGTAGAATGTAGTCACATTGTAATTTCTATGCTGCTTGAAAGATTTTGCTGGGATATATAAGGCACGGGAGAAAAAAAATAAAGTTGTAGGAACTTGTTGAAGCTTGTTTCATCCACCCAGTGTGTGTGTGTGTGTGTGTGTGTGTGTGTGTGTGTGTTTGTGTGATTATTTCCCTCTTTTCTTACCAGCCCCCAAAGAATTTCTAACCAGCCCCCAAAATGTCACTCTTCAACCATTAAGAGTTTCTCTCTAGCAACGGGAGTACTTCACCAGCTCCAGAGAATCAAGTTTTATTCCCTCAAATAAAAGCCTGTTGAGTGGTCAATCACCAACTCTGCATCCTGATTCAGTTTACCCTGACCAATCAAACCGAAGCTGACCTTCAACAAGAGCATTAATCTACGGATATAAGAACTTATGGGACAGCTTAATACTATTTGCAGAATAATAGTACTAAGTTCTCTCTTAAGATACTGGACCTATTTTGTCAGGTTTGTTTGTTTGTTTGTTTGTTTGGTTGGTTGGTTGGTTTTGTTATTTTGACCCAGTTAATAATGCCAGGCATGGTTTCCATCTATGTAGCAGACTTTAAATTTAATCTTAAAATGGTTAGATATGCCCATGTTATTTTGTGTCACTATTGCACTAATTGAGCATATACTGTCAGACTAGTCATTATTGTATCTGACAGAGTTTACAGCTAGGTAAGATTATTGAAAACTTTTCTGTCCCAGTATTTACAAGCAGAACATTCCAACAACACCTTAAAATTAACCAGCAGAGATCAGCTTTCCAGGCTGCCACTAACTTGACTTTTTCGCATCCTATTACTCCAGAATGTCTTCAGCAATAAGAGTTTATTATTTTATCATAAAGTTATCTGGAGGAACCAATAACAATAGCTATAGTCTATAACTTGGGGTAAATTCATGAGTGTTTACAACCATTAATATAAGCCAAAATGATTGTTTATTAATTACTATATGATCGAAAGTTTTAACTAAAATTAGTTGTATTAACATTTCATTTTCATATAGTCTGTAATCTGGAGCCTATTGTAACTTGTTATGTAATCTTTCTTCTTAATTAACTATATCTCAGTTATACCTATACCCGCCCACGCTCTTCTCATTTCATTGTATTCTTTTCCATTAATACTATATTCATAATGATTGTTCTTTCTTTTAGCATTTCACACCATTTTTGTAGACTCAAGGTTTTACTCTGGATGCCCTTTAGAGTGAGCTATATTTTATAGAGAAGTTGAATCCCCCCAAAGATTTCTTGTAGGACAAGGGACTGAATGAGATAGCACAGAAAGAAAATATACATATACATGAAATGAATGTTGATCATTCGGGCTTGAGGGAAGACTCAGAATTCTAGTCAAATTGAACAATCTAAGAAAATCTGAGAAACATAATCTGTAACCATTTACATTACTAGTTAAAACTTCCATCCTGAATATTGTAATTCAGGTCTAAACTCTGTCATCTGTAAGGTCCTTAAATATGTAAGACTCTAGGATTTACATTTAAAATACTTTTAATTGTTTCTCCTGATCGAATTGGAAAAAATATTGGAAGAAAATATTAGCATTGGAATAAAAAATGTCAAATTGTATGTTAACTAAAGAAAAATAAATATTTTCCTCCAAATTTAGGTAGAATAAACCCTTGAATAGTTTTTTCACAGAATCCTTTTTAATCTTTTAAAATTCTATAATGATCTCACAAATAGGCGATGCTTTAAAAACAAGATGTTAGTATTTTATTCTATGTTAATATCAAATATTGACCAATACTTTCATAGAAATTTTAAATTTTAATAGTGAATAGTGTAAGAGAAACTCTACATGTACCTGTCCAGCACTGGTATCTTTACCTACCATATATTGCTTAAATAATTCCTACTCTCAGTTACCATCTCAACTGTTACATGTATAAATTAAAATATCAATTCATGAAATCATATTTAATAGGTAAATTCAAAATGTTCTTTGAAAGAAAGAATCTCATCCTAATTTACACCTTCTAAACTTAAGGATAGGCTAACACTTTCCCTGTATTGCTACACCAAATGACACACTCACTGGTTCTAGATGTTTGTTTACTTGGATAAGTAATGCAATAGTGACGAGTCTCTTAAGAAAAAGAATGGATGTCCATGGGAGAAGACAAGCATAGGTACAGAAATCGAGTGCTCTGAACTGTAATTACAAGCCACTGTTCTGGGGTAGTTGGAGGTTCTCCTAGTATGACATTAAGATTTTTTTTTGAAATCATACAAAGTTACAGACACTGTCTCTCAGTGATTTGCTTAAAGTATATGCAGCAACTGTTAGCTGCAGATGATGAACTTTTTCCTTCTAGAATTAATGAAATTGCCTAATTAAATTCCAGAATGTTGGCTGCATAAAGGATTAAAATCTATTACTGTAAAAGTTTTGAATCTCTGGAAGAAGAAATGAACTTGAAGTTCATCATGGAGGCAGAGTCCCTTCAACTAGCTCCAGCTGTCTTTATTGTAACTGCTAGTTTCAATCTATCTCCTTTTTTTTTGCATTGACTTCCATGAATGGTTAGGCACAAAATTATCTATAGTCCTTTAAAAATCAATAATATGCTTACCAATCTTCAGTCTGGTACATTCTTGCTCAATAAGGGAAACTATTATTCACCTGGGGATACGTATGGTGGAAACAAATGGTCATAATAATTGAAATTGTTGTCCCTTAAATATCTGGAAGAATTCCTTTTTATCATATTGTGGACAGTTTTCTGAGTCAGCCTATACTTTTATTCTTTAATCACATGACAAATGTAATGGATCACTCACGATCTTTGGGGCTCCTCCAAGAGGCTTGGGTCACTTCCTATGCTCCTAAGCACACACAGCTGAGTTCTAGGCTCGGACTGGCTCCGTTCCACTGCTGCTGATATCCTTGGTAGTCATCCCATGGTCCTGACATCTCCAAAACTGCTGGGGTCCTGTGCTGCGACTGAATTGTGTTTTCACCAATAGCCTCTCACAGGCTGTCTTTACGGTTCCAAGCCTCAAATTCTCTTCATGACCCCTTCTTTCAAAACAAGTACTATCTGGTGATTCTTATACATTACCAAGTCCAGTTAGCAACACAAGGTACAACTATGGCTGCCACTGGAACACAACTTCCCTGTGCGCTCAGAAAACACCTCCCAGAAGATTTCACTTCAGTGATGTTGATCTCTTTTTAAAATTACAACTGTGGCACAGACAGAGATACGCTGAGCATCCTTGAGATAACCCTAGCACAGTGCCACAAGGCATAGGTGGGGCATAGCGTTCATGAGATGACCTTAAACACTCAAGACCCTAGATGCCACTAAAATGAGCAAATAAGTGGAGGAGAAATGGAAGAGAAAGAGAAGCAGAATATTGTGAGCACAATGAAAACAGAACTGGAGATTTACGGTTAGTGAAGAACAGCCTGAGGTGAGTAGGTAGCAATGACACCTAAGGCCACGGTGAAATCCTGATCGATGCTGCTACCGAGGGCTATATCTGGTTCTGTGGCCCTGCATCACTGAGGATCTATTAGCAACAATGATCATGTAAATGTCCCTGACCTGGGCTACTGTGTGGGACCATGTTGATATTTGAGGACTATGCAGAGCTGGCCCCACCCTTCATGGGCATCATGTGATAGCTGGCCCCAAGAATGTAAGAGTAGGAGAGCTGGCCCCTCCCCTTTCTGGCCCTGCAGAAGAAGCATGGGGTTGAGGGAGAGGTACTCTTCCCCAATCCCCACCCACTGCACTGCCTGCTTAAGGCTGGATATTTGGTCTCAACCCTAGCTTGGTCAGCATGACAGAAGTGTCCCAGCAGGCATGAGAGCAGGCAAGCTGTCCTTGACCCTCACTGGATGCTGTACTGGATGGGTTAGACAGGGCATTGTAGGATAGCTCACCCTAGTGGTGTGGGTACAGGAGAGGTGGTAGGCTGACCCACCCGCTACCAACCAGGTCCAAACCCAAGGCTTTGAGTTGGCCCACCCCAGCATCTGTTCCTTCCTTGAACTGCTAGAGTGCATGAAGGGGCTGGTCCTGGAGATCCAAACCTGCAGGATTCATAACACAGGGCAACAACAACAGGATATGGGAGAGGAGTCCAGGCATGGATTCAGCACTGGTAGTATACCAAAAGGCAGAGACCTCAAACCAGAGCAAAGACTCATTATAATGAACATTTGCAAGTAAAGATGTTTGGGCAAAACGGTATACTGTGAGACACATAGTGATACTCTCTAGCTTCCATGACAAGATGACTTAATTTGATTGTTTGTTTCTACTTGTTTCCTTTTCTTTTCTTTCTTTAAATTTGTTTTTAGTTTTCTTTTCAGTGGGGAGTTGCAAGTGCAAAGAGCAGATATTCAGGGATGTGGAAATGAGTGTACATGATGAGAAATTACAAAGAATCAATAAAAAGTTATTTTAAAAAAATCACCACTAAATTCTTACCTCCAGACCACCAGTATCAAGCATATCAGGAAAGTAAAGGTTTCACTTTAGTAGTTCTGGTAACTTGTTAATCACAGCTGATTCTTTGGCCCCAGCAAACCAGAACTACAGAATCTTAATTCAAAAAAACCAAACAGCCCTGATGGGTTTTTTAAACTTCCCTCTGAAATGTCACAATCCCGGCCTCCATCTTTGGCACTGCTCTCAACAGTCTTATCGTTCAGGGTTCTTCAGAACATCCCACTGAGCTCTCAACACTCAATGGCTTCTCTAGCCCAAAGTTCTAAAGTACTTCCACAATCCTTCCAAAAGGGGAGTGAAATGTGATGTTTTGAGTAAATATGGACCCCATAGGTCTATAGGGAGAGTGGCCCTTTTGGAGTGGGTGTGACCTTGTTGAAGGAAGTATGTTCAATAGGCAGGCTTTAAGGTACACAAGTCCAGACTCACTGGCTTGGAGGAAGGAAGGAAAGAAGAAAGTAAAATGTATCACAAATCAGAAGTGCTTTAAAAAGCACTACCAGCCACATATAGCCTTTCTTCCAATATAATTATCACATTCACTATAAAGATTTTTATTAATTTCTAGCCTGCAAAATATATTTTTGATTAGTATTTTTTTCTTGTTTTCAGAGTCCTGTACTTGGTAGTTTGGGTCCATTCATTTTACCAATAAAGACTCAGACTTCCTCCACAACCTTCTGGCTGTGTTTAAGCAGTAGCTTTCACCACTGTTGAGTTAAAATCCAGGGGTATCTAAGATGCAGATAAGAGTTGTTTTTTAAACTATTCCAGTGACAGCTGTTTACAAGCTGAAGCTTAATTTGTACACACACACACACACATACACACACTTCACTCAAAGGCCCTTTAGGTATATTTCATTTCCAATGCATGGTTAAATTTAAGTCGTAAATTTCCACACTGAATGTTAAAGGTCAATGACATCAGAGAGGAGTGTGAGCCTGCCTGTATTATATCAGCAGTAACTGAGAAGAAGAAAAGTCAAAACGAAGCTCGGCTCTCCAGGATCCTGTGCTGGTGGTTCTGTTTCCCCTCTCCCTTTCCAAGTTTCACCTCTGCTTTCTCTGCCTTGCTCTTTCCCTGAAAGATTGGAGGCCATAGATTTCATGCTCCTCATTTCCTACCCAAAGCTTCTAGCTATGCTTGGATCCTGGAGGCTCTGGCAGGCCTTCTGGGGGAGGAAGAGAGCTGCTACAGTGTTTCTTCTTCTTCCTTTTCTGTTTTCATTCCTCCTCCGTCTGGCTATGACTTTCTGGAAAGAGGCAGGGCCTTCAGCTCACTTCCGGTAGTTTTACCTCTCACAAGGTAAGATAGTTCACTCTGTCCGCCTGCCCATTTGATTTTAAGTGTGATTGTTGTTTTCCTCTCCTTCTTTTGTCTGAGTGTCTCCCTCATTAAATTCTTCTTGCTTGAAATATTGGGAGATAAATTCTGTCTTCTGGGGAGAAATTAACCGAAGGAAGCGTGATGTCTTCATAGTTGATATTTTCAAAATCTCTAGTATACAAACTATATTAGGTGAGAGTCAAACTAGCAACAAATAATAAAACACCTCACTCAAGAGACTTAAGTGAGAACTACCGGTATAGACCGTGGTATAGCATTTGCTGAAAGGCATGAATCCCTGGAGTCACTTCTTAACATTGTGAGAATTAAAACCTACAGATTAGAAGGACCTAAATTAATTAAGGTTTATTAATTTTTCAAAACAACAAATCTTGAGGTAGAAGGCCACCGGTTAATTTTGGGCTTTACTGTGTAGGAACTGACACTTCCTTGGCTCACCTAGCCTGTATTTTAGGATCATGTGGTGACTGCTTTTTGCTCCAATCATT
This sequence comes from Grammomys surdaster, assembly GCF_004785775.1. Taxonomy (NCBI): domain Eukaryota; kingdom Metazoa; phylum Chordata; class Mammalia; order Rodentia; family Muridae; genus Grammomys; species Grammomys surdaster. The sequence goes on from NW_021604782.1 coordinate 2,951,520, forward strand.
TCATTTAATCAGGAAAAAGGATACATGCTGTGTTTGTCCTTAGTGAGAACTTAATTTCCTGGAAGCTGCTCTTGGCTAATGGATACGCAGCATCTTTGCCCTTTTGGTTGTACTGTGCCTTTCAAAAACACATATGTTGAGGGGGCTGAAGAGATGGCTCAGTGACTAGGAGCACTGGCTGCTTGGCCAGAGGACCCAGCTCCAATTCCTAGCACCCACATGACAGCCATCTCTAACTCCAGGTTCAGTGGATCAGCCACTCACTTCTGGCCTCTACAGGTACTTCATACAGATACTACACCGATATACAAAACACTCGTACACATGAAAAAATGGAATATAAATGTTTGTGAAGTGACAATGAGTAATAAGAACAGAAGGATGGGAAATCGTGCTACTCAAGGGGAACGGTCACATCATCACATAACCGAGATGGAGAGAGTAAGGATTGATATGTAAGTTGTGAAAATGGCTGTGACCAGTAAGGGCTTAGGAGGCCCGCTGTGCCTTTGTATCACTGAGATCAAAAGAAGAGAACTGAAAAGTACTTTTTCTATCATTTTCAGCATTTAGGTTTTCATAGCAAGCACTACATACTGAATTTTATTCTTGGCATTTGACCAAAGCATCTTGGCATGCTAAAACTAAGAATATTAAATAAAGGGGGGACATATGTTACACTTGCATCATCTGAAGCCAACCTTCTTCTAACTCAGAATTTTACATTCTCCAAAATAACCTATCATCAAATAACCTATTATTTGATGATAGAAAAGATACATGAGGCTTGGCTGAGATCAAGTCTTACAGATGAGGTAGAGTATGTTGCCTTTAGTCACTCTGGTTTCTTGAAATCATACTGCTAGCATTTAAGGGTTTTGATCAGGTTGATTTTCTCTGACAGTTAAAGATTTAAATGGCACGAAAAAATTCAAGTGCAACAGGTAGCAGCAGGGAAAAATCTCAGACACAGCAGGCAGAATCAAGCAGTGAATACAGACTTTTATTAGGAGTAGAAAAACCACACACCACATCACATCACAAATACACACACACAGCAAGGCACACACACGTCGTGTATACACATACATAGCAAGACACACGTACATCACACATACACACACACTCCACACATAGAACAAGGCACACACACATAGAAAGACCCTCTGAAGGGCTGGAGGGTAGCTGGGAATCCCAAATTTGACCATCTTTGAGGGCTGTGTTTTAAGAATCTTTGAGGTGTCTTCCTGCACTAATTTATGTTTAGTTTGAACAAAGACAGGGAGGCTGTGGGCCCCAAACTTTGTGGTAAACCAGTCCCGAACCAGCCTTGAATTTGTCACACTGATCCACAGGAAGGGAAGCCTTGGTGGTGGGAAAAAGGATGGGCCTTTATGCTTTTGTCTCCAGTCAGAGGCTGCTGTCTATATTATCTGTTCATGGCCCATCTTTCTATCTGCCTGCCTGCCAGGGATCTGCCTAACTCTTATTCCTTAATATTTTCATTATACATCTCTAGATAGAAATAATAAGAACTTTGATCCTGACATTACAGCACAAACAGTTCTTTGTACATCAGCATCCATTACGTTGAGAATATCTTCAGCACAACCAATTGAAATTACAATTTATTGACTGCCCGCCTTTTGGCCAAAACCTACTGCCAGGTTCTGAGTTCTGAAGGGTAAGGTCAGAGAGGAGCTTCCTTTTGCAAGAATGGAATGTCGAAATCCAGCTGCTGCTCACACCACAGTCCCTGTAGCAACTCTTTCAGCTTTCACAGATACTGACAGCTGGCCCTCAGAGACACTCTCTGTGAATTCCTAGCTAACATACTTGAGTTCTCTCACCTGACCTTGAAAAGAGAGCCTATATCAAAGATGTATTGGTAGTCATGCATCCTGCTTGCACTGTTCCCTGCCTCTTACATGGGAATCAAAGAGCCTGGCTACAGACCTGTGCTGTAAGACATCCTTCATCTTCAGAAAAAAAAATATATAAGAACCTCGTATTTCTATCACATGGACTTGATTTCCAGAGCTCCTACAGCACTGGCTGTCTCTGGTCTTGTGGCCTAAATTCTCCTTAGAGCTTCTGTTTGTCTGTCCAAGGTGTTGAATTAATGCTGTGAACACAAGTGACAATCTCTATCTCAATGTCCTCTATGATATACAATGGCTTTCCTCTATCAAAGCCAGAAACTAATCACAAAGGGTATCCGGTCTTTATAAAACCACTCACTGCAATCCAAAGTCCAGGAGAACCAGAGACAAAGATGCACCAAAACAGGGGTGGAAGAGATCAAAGAAAGGTGAAGAGAGTCCCAAGTAATTGCTTAAAAGAATCTGATAACTACTACTACCATTATGTAGGCAAGTATGTTATGACTGGCTTTGAGCATGACAGCTGAGGAGGGAGGGAGGGAGGGAGGGAGGGAGGGAGAGAGAGAGAGAGAGAGAGAGAGAGAGAGAGAGAGAGAGAGAGAAAATATGTGTGTCAATACCTGACACTCCTTTTATGATTTTGATAGGTGACTGGCCCACAGTGTTGTTATCATTCCAGAACCAGAAATGTGTTTCTACACCATTTTCAGCCATGTGGGATAAAGAGTGAAATAGGCCAGCCTTAAACCGGCCACTTCAGTCACCTCAGGATTCAGATCAGAGAAGAACTGGGAGAGAGGGACTGTGCAGTATTGTACTTTCAAAAGCAACTACAAACTAGAAGCACAGGTTTTAAGCAATTGACTTTTAAAACAATTATTTTGTCCCTTCACAGCTGGAAAAAAATGAGTATTAATTTGAGTTGTATATTGTGAGCTGATGAGAACTATATGATTTTTTTAAGGTGGGAAGCTAAAAATAACACAATCTACTTTATCTTAAAGTGAGATTTTAGAAAATTGAAATAAAACTGTGCAGTTTCTGTGCACTTTTTATTCCTGTGATAGCTACCCAAGAAAAACAGTTTGGAGAAGAAAAGATTTATTTCAGCTTATGGTTTCAGGCCTTTCAGTCCATGGTAGGCTGGTCTCACTGCTTCAAGTCTGTGATGAGGCGAAGTTTATGGTATGGTAAAGGCTGCTCAAATCATGACAGAAAGGTGTAGTAAGAGATATTTAAATCTCCAACCCGAATAGGACTGGTCAATGAAAATACAACTCAGTAATTATGAATATATTTTGTAAGCCTATACTGGGCAGACACCCCTACACTACTCTATTCCCCAGCTATGAGACCCTTATAACTTGAGGGTTTTCCAGACCCTGCGTTTGTCCTTCTACCTCCTGCTTCCCAGTCGTCCTCCTCCATCATCCTCCATAGTCTTGTCATCTTCTCTCTCCTCTCTTCTCCCCAGTCATCATTTCTCTCTTCTCTCTGTAGTTATCGTCTCCTTCGTCTCTGTAGTCTTCCTTCTCCATTGTCCCCCTCCATTCTCTTCCTCCAGTCGTCCTCCAGTCATCCTCCCCCTGCTCTCTTCCCACCAGCCTTTATATCTCCACCTCCCCTTCCTCTACCCAATCACTGGCTCCAGCCTTTATTTTACAAATTAAAATGGACAGAAGATTCACTACAAATTACCTATGTAATGTCTCCCACCTCCTCTGCAGCCCTTCACAGGAAAGGGGAATTAGTATCAAAATACAAGGTTGGAGCTATCCACCACAGAAAGGAAGCTGAGAAACTGACAAAATCCATTGACAAAGTGTTCCCTTGCATGGGATGCTCCTAGGGAATTACTTCCTCCATGTAGGTCTACCTCTTAGGTTCACCATCATCAAGGGATGAATCCATTAACAATTAACTCATTGATCAGGGCCAAACCCTCATGATCTTACTATGACTCAATAGGGACACTAGTAGTGAACACCAAGCCTTGAACCCTTGAGCCTTCTGTGGGAAACCTAGCTTAGTTGCCTATAGTGGACTTTCCTTTGAATGGCCAGTATCAGTTTCTGATAGGGCTCTCTGGGTTCCAAAATGAATGTGAGTGAAGTTTTATTAATAATATCATTCCTCAAACTCCCTGCAATTAGAGTTTCTAAGGCACTAAGGAATTTGGGGGAGTTTCAGAAAGAAACCTGCCACAACTGTTTATCAACTTCTAGAAAAAGTTCAAGTCCTAGTCAGCCAAGCTATGATACAGAAACGGGTGGTAGACAGCAAACGTACATCTCTCTTTGCATGCAAGTGTATCTGTTTCATTCTATTCTCATGCATGGTGAGTTCTGTTTCTGTGTCCTCCCATTTAATACTGATACTAACATGACATTGTCCATTTCTTAGCTCACCTTCTCTTGACAGATTCATACATGGTTATCCATATGTTCCCGCTTTTCCTGTGGTACAAGTGTGTAAGAGTCTCTCAGAGAAACACTGACAACTTGCACACAAACTTTAATCTCTCACGCAGGTGAGAGTTAGTGAGTGGGTAGGAAATGGAAGATTGCTTTTGCTATTAGGAAGCTCTGAGGCCAAAGAGCTGTCTAGATAACAAATTAGAGTCTCAAACTGCTCGGATTGCTTTGTTAATAAATAGTTTACTGGAATTATTCATTAGCAAAACATTTGCAGTTTTCAAGATTAGACTTTGCACCTCAGATCATATTTTTAAATGTAGTACTCTTTTTCATAACCGTGTTACAACCTACATACAAATCTCCAACTTTTGATATAATCAAACATTCATTTCTTAGAAAATTTGAGCCTATTCACTAGTTCTGAGTCTTCTGAGTTGAAATGGAAGGAACTCTGAACTCAGAGTGATGACATCAGCTAACAGATGCAAGCTCTATGGTTTTGTGTCTACATGACCTTTGGGAAACAAATCATATACTAGGAATTTTTGGTTTCCCCACTCTAAAACAATAATTTGTCACTTACTTAGCTCATAGAGTTGCTGTAAATTAAGTGAGATAATACAAGTGGAAGGTCCCAGCATCTGTTGGGCACCCAACAAATGTTTGTTATCATTTAGTAGAGTGATGTCATTGCTGTTAACATAAATCCCAGGTATATAGAGTCATTGCATCGTAGAGGTAGTGGCTAACATAGGTCAGTTCAGAGTTGTAAAATGATTCAGGCAGTTATGTTTCCTGAGGGAACACATCTAAACTTTCTTCTGTAACTGTTCATGTATATAATAATTGAGTAAGATAATGTTAACATTTAGCAAACTTGCTGCAATGGGTGATGGTATTCTTAAGGTCAAAAGCAAACATCACCCTGTGAATCACCTATGTACCCACTATCTGTTCTCCAACACTCTTCATTACACGCCATTTCCAACCACCTTATATTCTCATCTTCCAACTCATTTTGTCAGGCTCTGTATTCTTACTCGGAGACCTTTGTTTCTAAGGTCTCATCCAGCCTCAGGGTGCTGCCTTTTTTGTACCTCCAACTGCATACACAGATGACCAACAAGATCACAAACTGGAAGTTTTTCAGGAATACCCAATTCAGACCCCACTTCAGAACTATGAAATCAGAATCAGCGTTTTAACAACATTCTGGGTGATTCCTGAATATGTCAAAGCTTGAGAAGCGTAGTCCAAATTGGTTTTCGACTCTAAACACGTATCAGAAACCATTTGGAAAGTAAAAACATGTATCCGTGTTCATTCACTGCTCTTACAATATATTCTGATTTCATAACTATGATGTGTGGACTGACCATTTTGAATTTTAAAAAGCTCCCAGGTGTTTGCAGTCATGTTGAGAGTTTCTTTCCCAGCCTGTGATACTTTAATGCAATAATATTTTTAAAAACTTACTTCTTTATCCAAAGACATTATTACATTGATACATTTTTTTTCTGTCACCTACTTAACAACACTGAAAAGGCTAAACCAACAAATACAACCCCTAAACAGTGTGTGCGCTATCACTATTACATACAAATATGAACATACAATTATCTCAAAAACATAGAATGAAAAAGTACATAGACAGTTTTAGTCTTTGTTTTGTAAATGCATATAACAAAACCTTGACCTGCAAACAAACCTATAGGGGGAGCAAAGGTGGAAGGAGAAAGGAGAAGAAGAGAAGTAATTGGGAGAGGAAGAGAAAAAAGGAAGAGGAGGAGCTAGAGAGGGTAGAGATGTAGGAGGATGGAGAACCACACAGGTGTGGAGAACATTCATGGAGAACAACTTATAAACTTATAATTAGGTTAGCTAATTGGGATACAACCCTCTTTGTGTGGGCATCTTGTTGGTAATCATTATCAAACATATAAAACCTTTGATTAATCTATAAGAATTAGAGTCTCATTCTCTTACTGGGCCCACATGGATGGTGGAATGGTCTGGGCAATGCCCTGCCTTGTGGAGACAGCGTGGAAGATTGGCAGAGCCATCTTTTACACTGGCATCTAGTGGGTGGCAGGGCTGGTGTTTCTGTAGGGCTGGTTCTAGCTGCAGCGTGCATGTGGCCTCAGGCCGAGAAACATGGAGGCTGGGCTAGGCAGAGCCACTGCAGCTTAGATAGTCGGATGAACCAGTGGCCAGTTTTAAATAATTACTTCAACACAAACCCACATGTATCTCCTATAGTCATTCAAAAATTATGAATGTAAGCTGTGTGTGAGATCCAGAGGAGTTCTAATGGAAAGTGAGCAGCTTTCTTCTCCAGCCACTCTTTTTACAGAGGTGCTTAACAGTTATAGCTTACTATCATTTTCTCCTGCCAGAAAATACATGGCACAGAGGCAATTCCTTTTTATTTATGCAGATCAGAAGCGACTATGCATTGTGCATTTTCTGTTGCTTTTACCTTTTAATACATCTTACAGGTCTTCCCTATACATCTTACAGGTCTTCCCTTCTCCATATGTATGTTACTTTTTGTAGTTATACCTTTTCAAATTGTGTTGATCAAAATCTTCCTTGTACTCGATTTTGTTTTTTTTAAGCCTTTTTGATTCTTTTTCTTATCATAGTCTTAAATGAATACAGAAGCTATCTATCTCGACACAGTTCAGAAAAGGTGTCTACGAAGCATGTTTTAGTGATCTAATTCTTTGGATAAATATTAAGGACAAGCTTATCTCACTTGTGTGCTGACAAATTGACACATGACAAATATGCTCTCTCAACACCTAATATACTTCTATGTAATACTGTTCCTAGGAGCACAAAATGTTATTAAACATTTGGTTTAAAACATAATAAAAGTTCTGTGTTTGAGTGATATGCCAAATATCTATGTATATGTAGGGAACAAACATTTTCATTTTGTTATTGCTTTCTCCTTTTCTTTTTATACAATTTACCCTTTTTTATTTTAATGTTTAAATCAAATAAATGAAGTACAGCAATAAAATAACCAGCAATGGTAGAATTTTCTCTGTGCCTGTGCCTTGTCAAAGAACACTAAAAGAAGTAGGGCAGAGACTGGAGTCACTGGCAGGTCCCATCCCACCCCAGAAGGAAACATGCAGAGGATCCCACATGGACAGAGCCATTTCCTTCTGCTCTCTGATCGCTTACTGATAATGGGAGGAATCGTCAGCAGAGTCTACAGAAGGTTGGCTGTAGGGAGAAGGGACTTATGAAGACTAATGCTATTCTCTTTGAGCCAATGACTCAGCATCTGTTCCTACCTCAGGGATGATACGGCCTCCAACAGAAACAGAGTCACTTGACCCAGAAAAAGGTCAAGAATAGAAAAAGACTGATTGCACACTAAAACTCCCAAGACAAAAAGCAAAGAAATATGCCCAAGTTCATTTATACAGGTCTAGTTTAGAAATCTGAATTATCATTTAACAATGGTAAGCAAATGATTGTTTTCATCTCTGACATCTTTCTAGCTGGTCCTCTATCAGTAATTTATCATTAACTATTAGGAAGGACTTCTCAAAGATATAAAGAATAACTAAGAAAAAGAAGAAATATAACGTTAAACCTAAACCCATCATTCTTTAAAAGTATATTGACCTGGAAAAGTAATTAGATAGAAAGATTCTAGACACCAGGATACTGAGTTAACAACAAGACCACAGGTGTGGAAGGTATCATTCCAAACAAAACAGGATGCCTTTTGTCAATGCACCTTCCAATTCCTATTGCATATAAGTGTACCCACCATAAAAGGCTGTGAAATGCAAGGGAGCTACTTTACACAAATCCCCACAGCAGAATAGAGCATCCATTGTATATTTTGTGACAACTGAAGAAGTAACTTTAAGAAAGAAAACAAAGATTTTGCTTCTGAGAAAGTGCCTTCTTGTCCTTTTAAAATACTTAATGTATTTATGCATTTCTTTGTAACTCGGACTCCAAAGAGTTGCTGTGCATTGTGCCATCACCATAGTAGAAACAGCAATAAGGATTATGGCATCATCGTTTTAGAAAGTGGTTCTCAACCTGTGGGTCATGACCCTGGTGGAGGTTACATAGCACATATTCTGCAAATAAGATGTTTACATTACAGTTCATAACAGTAACAAAACTTACAGGTATGAAGAAGCAATAAAATAATTTTATGGTAGGGGATCACCAAAACATGAGGAACTGTATTAAAGGGTCACAGCATTAGGAAGGTTGAAAACTATTGCCTTAGAAAATGAGGCACACTGTGGAGATGAGTTCAAAATTAAAGAATAAGTTAGTGGGTAGTGGAGTAGGAACCAGCATTAATATGGCACCTGGGGATGCAGGTCACCTGTGGGGCAGAAGAACTTGAGGAAGGTAATCAGCATCACAAGTATTAGGAGCAAGACCATTGTAATCCAGCCAAGCAAGGAGTAAACAATGGATCAGATTTGCTGATACACACACCTGTTCTTTATTCAGGTGACTGGGACCAAGGAGAGGTGGATTCACCACTGAGAACATAAACCAGCAAAATAAAAGCTATTACTTACCATCATGCCACCAGGGCACACTAAGGAAAAGAATGCATGGATATACTTATTTACAACTAAAATATGAAATAAAATTTCAAAAAATATAGCCAGGATGATAGAAAGTCTAAATATCTCAAAAGTTTAAGAAAGTGTTATACAGCAAGGAAGAAAAGAATATTAAATTATATATATGATACAGGAATATTTGTTTAAAGTATATAGGTAGAGATATAGGATATATCAAAATATTAATGCTCTGACAGAATTATGCTGTTTGCTGTAGTGTTTGTGGTAACTTTTGAATAATGAAAATGGTAATACAAAAATACTTAATGTAAAATACTGGGCAAATAGAGCAGACACATAAAAATAGTGCTATGATTAGCATTCTTACACACGCCTTCTGCTTATGGGTCACATCATTACTTTATGCACAATGACAGGAGGTTAATACACAGAGTGGCTGTAAAAACCGTACAGTCAGTACTTTAAAGCACACCTGCACACTACCCAGACATCTGTTAATGATGATAATTTCTAGATGGAAGTATGTAGGAAATTTTTATGGATTTTAACACTAATTTTCTTCTCTTCCTCCCTCTTCTCTTTTAATTCTTTCAAGCTAATCAAGAAAATATGTATCATTGATCCATTGGAGTGTATCTGCATTTTAATACTTCACAAACATTTTGGTCCCAGTACATTTTCTTTGAGTGACCCTAAAGAGAAAGCCAAGATCCATTGTGAGAGCAAATCTGAATCTCATAGAGTCCCTGGGATGTGCCAGATCATATGGACACATAGTTCATAGAATGCTTTGCCTTAAACTGACACTAGAAAATGAACCTTATGGAAAGATAATTCTTCCCTCAACATCTCTATCTCCTGGAATAAAACAGCTGCCTAATATCAAATAGGCAATTACTATTATTCAATCCTCACTGGATACTGTTAACCCTGGGTTAATTATCTTAATGCTAGCTTATTTTACAAAATAATTAAAGGAAGACTCGCGAAGCTCCTCTCACTGACCCAAATTCAGTCATTTTAAAACATGATGGTATAATTTTGATGTCTATCAAAATGAAAGGACTCTCAATATATGTCTCCTCATGTCTGCACCAGAGGAGGGGGAAGTGCATCTGAGTTCAGGGAGAGTCAACCCCTTTAGACTTTCTGTCCAAATCCTGAGTGTACCGTAGACGAGGAGCACTTTTTAAAGCTTTTGTTAGTGAAGTTTTTCTGTGGCTCAAATATTGATTTGTGAGCATCTGTTTACTCACAGAGCAATGCCTATTGACTTCAAGTCTTGCTTTGTGTCCTAACAGCCTTCATATCCACCCCAGTCCAGCCCCCATTGCCTCTTGCCAAACTCACATACTGCTCCTCAGTTCTCAATAACGCCATCTCATCATCTCATTTTAATCATGGTAATGTGATCAAATAGGCACAAGGGGTTTTCAACCACACGAATCTCATTTTTTCATTTCTATCATTGAAATTTTTCAATAGTATCTGTTGATTTTGGAGAAAATTCAAAATTTTCATTTTATCTAAGAAGACTTTGATGATCCGACCTTTTCTAGATCTTGCACTCCTTCTGATATGATCGGTAGTGTGATTATAGACTTAATTACTATGTGTACCTGACACTATTAAAAACATGCAGGAATACTTAACGGTGGCATATTTAAATAATCATTATCCTAGCTATTTCATACTCTAAGGCTTTTACCTAATCTTCTATGACTTGAACATGCTTTCATAGCAAACCCTTACTATGCAATCATTTTTTTCAAGATTTGACTTAATTATCATTTGTGCTCAGAGGGTCCCCTTTTTAGTTGAGCCTTGGTTCCCATCTCTCCCTCCACTCTCCTATAACAAATGCCCTGTGTACCCATCTCCTTAATGACTCCTATTGTTGTCTGTAACAATTGGAACTACAGCTAAATAAATGCATACATAAACAACCTTAAAATGGCATTTTAAAAAGCACAGCTGCCTAATGTGCTAATAAAGTGTCTACTTCCTATGAGCACATGTGAGTACAGAGAAAAGTTTCTTTTAGGATTCAGAACCTTCCTCCTACAGCCTGGTCCATAGTGTGCCAAAAACTATAGGGTAGAAATTCTCAGGTTGTGAGTTCATCAGAATCACCTAGCTCCTCTGTTAAGGTATCTGACCTTAAGGATAAGGCCTTGTTAACACATGATTCTAATACACAGCAGATATGTGTAAAACAGAAGTGTCGAGACTTCTTTGAATATTTTCTATTTGTCTTGCAATATTTAGGAGGCATTGGATAGACAAGAATGTATATTTGCTAAGACATTCAGTGAGGTATTGGCTTGATCCTATAAGAAGAAATATCCCCTTACAGTTCTCTGTATGCATCTCAATTACACCACAGATGCCAAGTGTTCAAAACCACAATATTGCTTACCAGCCTTGGCTATTCCAGCAGTGATATCATTGGTAGATTATTGCATCTCCTGAATAACCTTCTGGGTCTTGGTTACTCACGTATAGAGGCAATTGCATGGAGGTTTTTCAAAGCATTCTGGAGGTGACTCATGACTCTAAAGTGTCTTTAAGGAAAAGAACTTATGAATTCTGGAACTCTGTCTCTAAGACATACAATATCTTGTATATCTTTTGCCCCTCTGAAAGGGTTTCATTATTTTGTAAAATACAAAATGATGCAGAGATACATGACATGATATTTTAAAAATTCCCTAAAGAATAGTGAATTCATAAAGGTTTAAAACATCAATTATATTTCACTTTAAATATTTCTTCAGGTTTAAAAAGATTGATAAAAGAAGCTTCAATGGGAATGTTTATGTTTGAGCTTTTGTAGTAACTATTTAGAATTTTATCACATTTATTTTTGTACTTCAAATACTGCAGAGTACTGGAAACCTATTGTACAGAAAAGCAGTCCTTGTGTCTAATTTGGAATCATGAATGCCTTTCCTTTACCACAGATGAAAAACAGTACGAAGTAAAAGTAAGAAGTTAATTATTCTCGTTGTCAAAGGCACATTCAGATGAGGGCTGTGTTTGGCTGTGAATCTGTACAGTATGTTTGCCAAGCTCCGATAATGGCTTGACTCTAGGGAGCAGAGCAGACTTACCAAAGCCATTCTCTCACATTTTGTGTGAGTTCTTTGGCATTATAATCTCCTCACTGATAATAAGAAAAGGGGAAATATGGAACTTAATGTAGATAGAATAAAGAGAGCATTCCTTGAAAAGATTTCCAGAGTTGTAAGTGGAAAAAGATCTGTCTGTCTCCTTGAGGTATCAACTCCTGATGCCCACACTGCTCTCCAAGCTGCTGCTTCCCCAAATGGAGATACAGAAATCCCAATAATTCATTCTAGTTCTAGACCAGGGAGCCTGCCCTTTCTATGGTACCAGAAGGATAAAAATTTTAGCAGGATTATCATCATGAACCTAGTATTGTGCTAGGTACATGTTATATGAATTAAGTCTGAATCAGTCATTTGGTTTCTCTCTGAAGTTGTAAATGAGTACTCGGACAACCTAAGTTGCTTGTCTAAGTTACAAAGTTGGAAAGTCTGGAGGCCATGATTGTGACACAATCTTTCTCCAGCTCCTATGTTCCTGGCTTCTTTGCTCTAAAACAGCCCCACCAGAGCCTTATTGCAGAAAACAAGCCTATCTTCTTACCAGAAGAAGAGACTGGCCTTTGTTGGTAGTGTTTTCTTGTTTATAAATTATTGTTCTAATTAGAACTAAGTGTGTTACCCTTTTGAAATGGTACTACTTAAAAAATTGTTTCTATCTCTGAACTCTTAACATTTTTACTAGTAGTCTATTTCCTCAATAAAGAAAAAATGAATAGATCATTTTATCACAGAGCTACCAAAATCCTTTAGTAACTTATTTTTATGTAAATAAATCAGGAGAGTAATAGGAACTGCTGTAAAACCAGCATACTATGTGTAAAAGTTAAAGCACAGTACTGATACAGAGAAGGCATTCTGTAAGCTCCATTCCATACCAACACACACAGAGCCTTACTCTTCTTACAGAGTGGCTTCTGGTTTTCTGACAATAAGCATTGCCCTATTTGTGTTAGATCAAAACAAGAACACAGACATTGAAATTTCTCATGGAAATTTGGGGCAAAACATAAAATTATTCTCTACGCGTGTGGCAGAAAATTCAAGAACTGTCCTTTTTGAAGAATTTACTTCAAAGTTATTCTACCCTTTCTTCCCCTAAAGTTACTTCCAATGAAATTCTAAGTGTACATCTTTCTTGACAGCTATATGATTTGTTCTCTAATTCCCCAAATCATGTTTTTTCTTTTTAGTTTATTTTTGTTTTGTTTTTAATATCTGGGACCACTTGGGATAAGATCCCCATTCCATAGAATGTACATAATTCCTATTTTCATTTAAGGGTGTGGAAATCTCAAAAAAGTAATCACAAACTGGTATTGCTCATGAGTTGAGTTGCTCTGTCTGAATTTCAGACCATTGATCAGGTTGAGTAACAGTGGTGAGTTCCCTAATTATAAGAACTTACCAAGGCTAAGCATCTGAGGTCTCTAGAGTTTATTTTACCAAAAAATAAAAAGCATTATTGCTCAGATATCACTCTCTTCAGATACTAGACCATAAGAATCCTAGACATTGGTAGATTGCTGATACCCAAATCAAAATGTTCACCCTTTAAAAATGATTTCCTATAACGTCCTCAGTAGAAAGCTTCCTTAACTTTTGCAGGGAACCATAGAGTTGGCTTGGTCTAGCTGTCTTGAGGGGTATGTGTCATAGGATTTTCAGGTTAGAGTCCATGGCTCCTGGGGCACAATGTGCTATCTAGTTCCTGAGAGACCTATGTACTCCATCACGCAGTGAAGTGTTAGCCTGCTGAAGTAGAAAATTCTGATTGTGCCATGTGATGTTTACCTGAAGCAGAATCATGTGATGTTTTGCTGAAGCAAGGCCCGAGAAGGACATGTGATGTTTGGAGAGAGTGTGAGTAGGACTCAACTGACAGTGTTATGCTTCGTTGGTCTCATTGGTCTTGCTTCTTCTCTGATCTTCAGTTCACCGAGAGAGGAATGGTAGAGAACTTGTGGTATTCCTGCTGTTTCTTGTTGCTCCAATTCAATGGAGGCTCAACAGTTTCTGCTGGATTGTCCCACTGGTGCTGATTCGTGTTTGGTGAATTGGACTGCTGAGATCTTGACAATGGAGATTAAAATTGCCCCTAAAGAACTACTTCTAAACAGGTCCACATTCCTTGTCCTATTTATCATCTTTTCTCTGTTACCTTTGGATGGTAGCCTAAAGGGGGAGCCAAAGCATTTTAGAATCCTGATTAAAGTAGGTTTTGAAAACTCTAAGCCAATGGGCTACTTCACATATCTCTGTATAATCCCTTGTAAGTCAAGGAAACACAAAATTCTGACAGGACAATTGGTCTTAGACATTAATTCTCTATACTCTGTAAAGTTTGCAAACATTGAATCCTGACAACTACAACTGTATTGATCCTGGCACTTGCCACTATATTCTGTTTCTGCTAAAGGTATAAAAAGTCTGATTGTTCTCAATAAAATTACCAAAGCTTAGGTTTTTCCTGTGGAACCTCCAGGTGGCCTAGTTTCATTCCTTGTGGCCCCAGCCTTATCAGATGGCTTTATCCCAGTAAGTAGGCTCTGGCACTTACAGGTCTTTGTCAATCTTCTGTGCTTAGATGGAATGATAGAGCAGCCTGTGTGATTCCGTGATGCTGATCTTACCTTGAGAGATTCCTCTATCTACAAAAATCTTTTCCCTTTTGGTCATTCAACATAAATCAGTGTGGAATTCAACCCAATCCTATTGTGACAAGGAGTATCCCTAAAGATGCCCACTTGATACCATATTATTTGAATTGATAGGTTGCTAAGAAAATTCATTTTTGACTCTCCTAGCACAGCCACTCCCTTAGTGACCTTTAATCAATGCCCTCCCTTCTCTGAGTCCCTTTTCAAAGGAGACTTCTTTGGGGAGTCAAAATAACTTTCACAGTTGTCCAGAGCATGACTAGAACTATGCCTGGAGTAATGTAACATACTCAAAATACTTCACTGCTCTGGGAAAGAAAATCTCTCACAAACAAATTTTTTTCTTTCATTTGATTTTGAAGAAATTACTGTGTGGAACCCGTGGAGTATCCAATTCTCCCTCTCTACCTTAGTCTGTAGTTCTTTTATTCTTCATCTTACTTGGCTTTAAGCTGTTTTCACAGTTCATTTTATTCATGGGCTAGCCAGATAGTTTTGGATTTTACACTTTCTGAACTTGGGAATATACTAACGTCTCAATTTTCATTATTTTATCGAACAAACACATATTCCACATCTACAGTGTAGTTTAAGGTAGATATGGAAATAAAATTGTCATAGTTTCCAAATTTTTAGTCTACATTCTAATGGGACAGTGATGGAGTCAACAATTAAGAAAATAAATGTTTATATCGTATTTAATTGTAAAAGTTATGTGAGAGAAAATAAATGGAAGCAGGGAGGAAAGTAGAGAGAATAAGAGGAAAGGAGAAGCATAGAAAGAAAGGGGAAGGAGGAAGGGAGAGGGGAGGGAGAGGGAAGGAAGGAAGGAGAGAAGGAAGGAAGGGAGGGAGGGAGGGAGGGAGGAAGGAAGGAAGGAAGGAAGGAAGGAAGGAAGGAAGGAAGGAAAAGTTTACAAGTCATTCCATCTTGGTCTTCCCTAACACATCCATTCCCATGGGAGCTTTAATCGATGCCTTCCATTCTCTGAGTCACTCTGCATAGATCCTCTGCCTATACTCTTGGTTCTCCCCCAGCCCCCACCTCCTCGGGCAGTCTCTGTCTCCTAACAGCTTCCCAAAATATGCTTTAAATTAATTCAGCCAGTTAGTTTTAATGGGCTTGAAATTATTTTCAAAATATTAAATGCCATCCTGTTGGCAACCATTCACAAAGGAAAGGAATTTGATCTGTGAAACATCATGGTACACTCAATGGATGTCCAAGCTTATAATGCTCAATAAATTCTCACACATGCTTCCATCTGGACAGTGAACTGTCAGCCAAACGGGTCATTTACACATTATTTGTGAAATGGATGCTGAAAGAGTAATTTCAAGCATTTAAACCTAACAACTCCCTTTAAAACATAAAGTATGTGAGCACAGCTGAAGTGCACAGACAACTTTCACCATAACCTTAACCTACGTCTACGTTTGCAGATGGACCTTAGAGAAACTGGTTTGCAAAGTTTTCCTTACCGGTGATGGCAGTTGGAAACAGAGGAATTTATTTGCATAGCATCCTCTATGCAAACCATATATCCATTCGCCAAATGTTCCCTTGAATTAAATAAGGCAGAAGTGTAGACTGAATACATTAGAGAAAATCATAGCATGCAAATTTCATAGAAGGAATTAATTAAATCTGCACAGCCATTTGGCCAGAAAAAAGGGGAAGAAACTAATAAGTCTATCCAGGACTGGGGGAAAATACTTTAGATGGTATTTATGGAAAATGGAGTGTTGGAAATGATAGGAAAAAGTTGAAATGTATCATTATGAGGGGGATTATAGGTGACTTCGCTAAAAAGAGATTAAGCGAAATTGAGACTTAAATGGGACTTTAATGTTCTGTAAGTCTGGACTTAATCATAGGACAAGATTTGCTTCTAAGAAATTATCACAAATTGCATTTGGTGAGACATAGTTCTACTACCTCATGATAGGAAGAATTTGAATGAAGGAGACTATTAAGTCTCCTATGATAGATTCAACTTCATTTCAGAATATAATCATAATAATGAAATAGAAAAGAATGTGCTACATGACTTGATGCACTCCTACTTAATACTCACGAGTGATGTCAAAATCATTGTGTATTCTTGCAAAATAATGTAACAATTTCCATTACTAAGGTAACTCAAAATTCAGCTTTTTGGAATTATCATATCTTCTGGTTATTTGTGAACTCCTGATTACCCTGTCTACATTAAGCTTAGGTAAATTTTTCTTTTAAACACTGAGTATGGAATAAATAAAGAGCCCTTTGGTAGAGGTTTTCAAGTAAATATTCAACACTGGGTCATTGGGAAAAGAAGTCTGGAGAACTTCACGAAGCTCTTAAAAAGCACAGCCAAGGTTTAACACAGGTGAAGAGACATCATATGACACTTGCATTGTATCTTATGAGATGACTAACAAAAAGACACAGAGAAAAACACTTTTTGACCTAAGAAATAATGTGTGTAAAGAAACAGAAGTCTGAGGGGTTCTGTCTAGTCACCTCCCAGTTGCTGGCAATACCTAAGCATGTGAGGTAAAAGAAAGGGACAGGGAATGGAGCCAGGATGGAACTTAGTCCTTGTAGGGAAGTCGGGAGACAATTGCTACAGGACAGATGAAAGACTAGGGTCTAGGAGGTGGAGTGGGTGCAGTGATGAACTGGAGACATAACCTAAAGGATATGTCCCCTGACCAGCTCAGGTGTATTTGCATTGTGAGGTACCACATTCAACCACTTAGACCTATAAAGTAGTCCATCAATGCTATATTTATGCTATCAATACAATACATTGTCTTGTAGTTTCTTAAAATGGCAAATGTACCTGGTATGTGAATTACAATCAATTTAACTGTGCCTTTAAATCTTTTATTCTGTAGAGCAGGGTCCTCATTTTTATGTAAATGACAGAATCTTTGTTAATAAATTTCATTTCTTGGTACCAGTGTTAAACCAATAACATCAGAATCTTAGAATACAGGAATCTGGCTTTTTTTTTTTCAGGAAGCCCTTGAGTTTTTCAAAAACATTAACCTATTAACCACATATTAACAATGTTTTATTTAAAGAATATACAATGTATGGGACTGGAGAGATAGCTTAGCCATTAAGAATGCTGACTGCTCTTCCAAAGGAACTGACTTTGATTACTAGCATGCAAATGACAGCTCACAACCATTTGTAAGTCTAGTTACAGGGGATCCAATCCCTTTGGTCTCCCTGAGACACCAGGCATGCACATGGTACACAGACATAAATACAGACATGTGAATACACAGAAAATTTAAAATTTCAGAAAACATACAGTGTGAAAGAAAATATTCAT
The DNA here is from genome assembly GCF_004785775.1 of Grammomys surdaster. NCBI lineage: Eukaryota > Metazoa > Chordata > Mammalia > Rodentia > Muridae > Grammomys > Grammomys surdaster. The sequence goes on from NW_021604782.1 coordinate 2,969,519, forward strand.
CTTTTTTCCCATTACTTACACTGGACATGACCTGAATCAGAGTGTAGTCCAGAAATCTGATAAAATAATGATACTAAGTTAGAGCCAACTTTATTATAGGATACTCAGTCTGACCCATCGAGACTTCCTTTAGACTAGCAGTAATATGCTAACAAGAAATCTGTAAATAACAGAGTGAAACATTTCAGAATGTCAAACATTGTGATTTAGCTCTAAATCACAAGCTACCTCCCTTTAACCTCCAAAGAGGCTGCTCACAATCACCAGACATAAACAAAAAACACTACCCTGTTACAATCTTTTTATTCTATGGCCTTACCTTCCCGAAATTTTTCATGTGCCAAAACCTGTGTTCACTCCTTGCAAAGCACATCCCTGTAACCAAATTTCAACTCCATCTTTTTCAGATATGACCTAATTGACTCTTAATAATTAGGATGAGCTAACATGGTTGCAGCAATACATTTTTTTTAATTTATATCTGTCCCCCTATCTCTCTTATTAGACCTTGAGGTATTGAGAATGCTCACTCTAAATGATAAATGTATCAGCCCTTCACAGACACCTGACCAAAAAAAAACAAAAAACAAAAAACATGTTTAAATGTATCTGTGAAGATTGACAAAGCAGAGGGCTCTTGAGCAATTAGGCCATAGACATTCAGCTCAAACAAACCATAACTGAGCTTATTAATATTCAAGTAGAATTCTGTTAAAAACTCTAAATCTATTCAATTGCTACATGATATATTCTGCATTTCATTGTCTTAATTGGAGAGATATATTACATTGTATCATCTAGATCATTCACAACAATTCTGTTACCATGGTTGTCCTAATAAAGGACAAGATCTTAATTAGAAATCATTTGATAAATTCAAGAAGATACAATATCATAAAATATATGGATCTAGGAGTCAAATCAGCCTAGGCTTAAACTACACAATATGAACACCTTACTTCATGATCAAAAGCCTCTACTAGTTAATCTAATAACAGGAAATACTTCACAGGTAAAGAGCTAAATTGGATAATTAAATGTAGATGAAAATACACAGTATCTTAACCAAGTCATTCTAATCATATGTTCTTAGTTGCTCTTGTTCTTCCACTGAACTGAGCTGTTGAATCAGGCCCAGCTCTTTTGTTTATAAACGAAAGGATGCACTAAGGCATGAAGGAAAGGTGTCATTTGACTGAGGCCAGCCTTACAAGAGACCTTAGCAGAAGAATTAAACATGCTGGGATATGTGATATTAAAATACAGCCTGTAAGATAATCGTTGGTAAGTCTGTTTTCAGTGTAAAAAGCCTATTTCTGAGAAACTTTGAATGTTTATATGCACATGCCAATCAACACATGATTAGAATATGTAAATATGGAAAGAGTATCATGTCTGAAAAAGAAGACACAAAATAGGTCCATGCAGGGTCCCAGAACCTCCCTTGGGGCCTGTGTAGGAATCAGAGTCTGGCCGTTGATTTTTTAGTCTTATAAACTTGAACATGGTGCACCAATAGTTAACAGGTCTCTTTACAGAAAAACAAATTCTCAAGAGCTAGAGAACAAAGCAGACAGTAGCAGGTTTGCTAACTCACAGTGGGAGACTAAACATAATGCAACAAATCCAGAGACTTCTCACCTTGGTGCAATAAGCCAAAAAGTGGTTTGAAAATGGGTGTGTGATCAGATTATTCAGAAACCAAGAATCAGAGTAAAGGAATATGACATGTTTGAATAACATTCCACAGAGATATAGAAAGCTAATAGTCTCTCCAGGTTCGCCAACCTGTGCATTTTCTAATGGTTAGACTGTGCCCTGTAGATAAAGGGTCTCTATCTGATATGAAATTTCTCCTCTTTCTAGACTCAAGTAGATAAAATGCTTTTGTCAATCCAAATGTGCAAACTGAAGATAACTCAGTAAGAGCTCTCTAGTTATAGCCAGGTCATTTTAGGAAGGTGTGGACACTGTTCATAAGTCAATCATTCTTCTCTATTCTAATTTTAAGCTACATGGTTACGATTGAGGTCTTGGATACTGTGCGCTGAGTCAGATGAGTTGTCCTCCCCAGGGGAGGATTTTATCTAGCTATGAGCATTGAAGGCACCTTATCATGACTTCTATAGAGGTGACAGCCCAGTGCTCAATGGTCCAGTGGGACACATAAAGCATCCTCATTTTACATAGCACAAAGGCTAGCAAGTCTGCCTGCAACTGACCTCATAGTAAATGCTGTAGTCCTCTCTCAAGGACATACGCTGTTATGGGTCATCTCTTCACACGAAGTAGTATAGAAATATTTAAATGTGTTGCAGAAAGTTAAACATGTCAGCACCTGTCAAAACACTTAGGTAATAATGAGAGTCTATGACCTTAGGACAAACATGATGTCAATAACAAAGACCTCATGCTATAATTAATGTCCTCTATAAATTGAGTCTCTTTGAAATGACTCTTTACCAAGCGCTTAAACTAGTTGTTCACCGGCTCTAAATGAAATATTCACAGCATTAATTTTATGAAATTCAAGAATCTTAAAGACTAGAATTTATTTCATTTGTCACAGTAAAAAGGATTGTATTTCTAATAAAATCTTAATAAAAAAGAAACTTGTCTCTATTAATAGATGGAGATGAACAATATTGTATCAAAATAGTTAAATTATTTGAATACTGAATAAAGGTCAAAAAAGTTACAAGTCTAGACAGTCTACATTAAAAAAAAAACACCCAAACAAAAGTTAAATGGAAAATTTATACATGCTGTTTTGGTACAAGTTTTTTATTAGGAAAATTTACCATGGATTTTGACCTAAGATTTACCTTTTGAACACTTTTTTCAGCTTCAAATTATTAAAGGGTTTTGATCACTGAACAATATAAGTGACTATATTTTAATGGTTTGTGTCAGGCACAATGATAAACTAATACTAAGTCAGGATTGCAGGCAGTGGAAGTACAATATGATGCACAATTAATTTTTCTGGTTGTTTGATTTCTAAATCTTAATTTGATTTTATCTCAAAGACCACACTTCAATTATTTTCAATTTTTTTTAAATTATGAGGCTTGTAGTGTCTTGTAACCTACCTGAAAATTATTTACAAAATAAACAGTTCTTAATAAATTCTTGATAGACCTCTAATCCAAAAACTACTGGATTATCAATTTCAATCTATTCAGTCAAGGTCAGCGAACATGTATTTGTAGAGCACCAATATTGAGTAGGAAAATTGGCAACACAGTGTGAGCACAAAGAGATAAAGGCTATGAGCCTCATAAGATTACATAGAGACTTTGCCTGCATGTCTTTCCCCACTTCCATTTTTGGCTGTGTCTTACTAAAAGTCTTTTCATGGGGATTTAAAGGAATATGCACATTCTTGGCAGCCCTTCATCAGCTCTCTGCTTGGTTCAATGACATCAGTAGTTCTCATGTCTGTTCCATGAGGAAAACACCTGAAGGACAAGTTTCTCTTCCAAAGAATAGTTATCCTGGCATACAAATTAGGAAGGCCTTTCCTACTGAAACAGAGCTCTCTTGCATCAAGTTATAAAGAGAAACGTGCTGTTCCATGTGTTTAAAGGCTGTTGAGTCAGTTAAAACAAAAATTTATAAGTAAAACGTATACCACCGAAAGAAGAGTTAGGTATTTAAACACGTTGTTCTATGATGCTAATGAACTGAAGGGTTAAAAGGCACACCAAGGCTATCGGAAGACATTTGGGCATTGTCTTTTTGAGGGGAAGAAAACACTCATCATGGTGACAATCATACTCAGGAAATGGTCTCAGATATCTGTCCAAGTATTCTGCCTATGCTTGTGTGTCTGACCCATATATGTAGCCAGAAGAATGGCCAATAAGGTTTTTAAAAGTGAAACAATGACAAAGGCACAGAAGAACTACCAAGAGGCTGATGTGGTATAACCAGTAACCAACCACAGGATGACTGGCACTCAGCCAGGAGTCTGACACTGACCTCAGCACATATTCAGCTTTGTGAGATACAAGCGTGTGTATCCAAGTTGTTGAGTGAGCACAGCTTACTGGGTGGTATAGCTACTTCTCCTAAAGATAGAGAATATGGCTGTCCACCTCATCACTATCAATCCTAGACACCAGACTTCAGAAAATTCTTCCAGACTGTATTGTAGTTATTATTAGCACACACACATTTACAAATGTGTGTGACATAAATAGCACCTGTTTGTGAAAGTAAACTTAAGAGAAGACTGAGATCGAACCGCAATGCAGCTGCAGTTGGCGCTTGTTCTTGCTTTGGCAGAACCACTGCCTAACATTCTCCTTTAGGCATTCTTTAATGTGGTTCCTGTGGCTGCTATCAGACACATTAACACCTGGAAGAACGAAATAAAGAAAGGAAGGTAGGGATGGAGGGAGGGAGGAAGGAAGGTCATACTTGTTTATCAAAAGAGCTTAGAATACTTAGAAAACCTGGTCATTTATTATTTCAAACACCTCTACACTGTCTTTGTTTCCTTTAAAGATAAAATATGAGTGCTAAGGTATTGATATATTATTAATATTGCTTCTTTCCTACTCACATGTCTCTCCTATTTTCTAGCAATTCATTATTTTTCCAAATGTGTTCCAAATATAAACAAGACATCATTGTGTGAAAAAATGGAGGAAAGAAGGAAGGGAAGGAGGAAAGAAAAGAAGGAGGGGATATTTATAATATTTAAGGTTTTAGTTATATATTTTATGTATTGTTATAGATTACCCATGCTAGCCACTCACCAAATTTAGCCACCCCTTTCAGTAAAAAAAGAAGTACAAGGAATCACCTAGCTTATATTTGTATTCCTTTCTTGGGTGACAATATCAAGCCTTTTGTTTGAGCCAATCCATGCCTCTGAAGATTCCTATATTGAAGTCCTGATCCTCAGTACCTCAGTCTTTGTCATCATTTGAAAATAATAACATTACAAATGTAATGAATTAAGATGAAGTCATACCAGCTGCCTGTAGTTCCCTGGTTCAATATGACAGGTGTCCTTACAGAAATGTATACAAGGGAATGCTACAGAAAAATGAAGGCAGAGACTGAGGTGAAAACTCCCTCAAGCTTTCAACTGTAAAACACCATCAAGCCACCAGAAGCCAGAGTGGAGGTATGTGGCAGAGTCTATAGTCCTCCAAGGGAGCCAACCCTTGAGCCACCTCCAAAACTGTGAGACAATGTACATTCCTGTTGTGCAAGCCACCAAGATTGCAGTACTTCGTTATGATAGATTCAGAAAAACTAAGAAACTTTATTTGGCCTTTTCTGAAAACATTAGTACCCTTCTTGTCAAGGAAGCCCCTCCCCTTTCCCACTCCTCACTGAAACCGGGCTATAGGGCAGACATGCTTGAGCTCTGATTCGAGAATCATTGACTGTGAACACAGCTCTGTATCGGGTCTTGCACGGTCATGATCACACGAAGAAGACTCGGGCTTATCCTTGCTGTTCTCATAGAGCGTACCTATATTTATCATAAGCACTGGTCAAGCAAGGCAGCAACTGCTGAAACACTAATGTAAGGCACACTGACAAGCACAAAAATAGGGCTAACCTTCCTTTCCCCGCCTTTAGCCTCCACCTCAATGTTATACACTTATTTCTTAGTATTTAATCTTTGATATGACATTAGCAACCCACTCCAATAGTTTACTTTGTCTTAGAATAATTTGAATAAAGGTATAAGCAAGCACTTTCCTTGTTTTAAAAAACCTATAAGCAAGATCTCAGACAAGTAAGTACTTTCTGCCATCTAGTGGCAGGAAAGAAGTATAATGCCCTAGAGCTAAAATTGTAAGTCTTTCCTCATTTGCCTTTGATTTATTTAAAGAATACTTTCTTCTTAGCATTGTTTTCGTTGTGTCCCATAAGTTTGGGTATGGTGTGCCTTCATTTCCATTGAATTCTAGAAAGTCTTTAATTTTCTTCTTTATTTTTCCCCGCTCCATTCAGTGATCATTGAGTAGAGAGTTGTTCAGTTTCTACTAATATTTAGGCTTTCTGTTGTTTCTGCTGTTAAAGTCCAGATTTAATCCATGGTGGTCTGAAAAGATACAAGGAGTTAGTTCAATTTTCTTGTGTCTGCTGAGGCTTTCTTTGGGAGTAACTTTATAGTCAATTTTGGGGAAAGATTCACTAGGTGCTGAGAAGAAGATATATTCTCTTGTGTTTGGTTGAAATATTCTACAGATGTCTGTTAGGTCCATTTGATTCATAATGACTATTAGTTTCATTATTTGGCTGTTTAGTTTTTACCTGGATCACCTGGTAAAAACCTGGTAAAGACCTGGAGAGTGGGTCTCCCAGTATTAACATATGGAGTTGGATGTGAGATTTGAGCTTTAGTAATGTTTCTTTTACAAATGTTACAAAACTGAGATACTATCTTGGTAGCTTTTCCTATGATGAGTACAAAGTGTCCTATCAGCAGGAGATACAGAGACTGAAGTGGCCACCTTCTCTAGCCAGGTAGGACTTCCAGTGAAAGGAGGGAGATACCAATCCACCCACAAAACCTTTAACCCAAAATTTGTCTTGCTTACAAGATGCACAGGGATAAAGGTAGAGTAGAGATCTAGGGAACAGCCAGCCAATGACTGCCCCAACTTGAGACCCATCCCATGTAAGAGTCTCAACCCCTGACAGTATTAATGATACTCTTCTATGCTTGCAGACAGAAGCCTTGCGTAACTGTCTTCTGAGAGACTTCATCCAGCAACAGATGGAAACAGATGCAGAGATGCACAGCTAAACATCAGGTACAGCTCAGGGAGTCTTATGGAAGAGTAGGTAGAAGGCTTGAGGAAGCCAGAGGGTCTAGGCCACCACAAGAAGACCTAGAATCAAAGAACAAGTAAGGCAATAAACAAAGTCCTGTGATCACTCCAACGATCACTGTTTCTAAGCGCTTATCAAGATGACCTAAATATCTGAGCCTACTTCCCTGTCCTAGCCCAAAGTCATTTTCATGCCTGAAGCCCACTTGTTTGTTCTAGCCTAAGATTCAGATTCCTGCCTGAAATTACTTCTTTGTTCTAGCCTAAGATTTAGATTCCTGCCTGAAATTACTTCTTCATTCTAGCCTAAGATTCAGATTCCTGCCTGAAGCCCATTTTCTTGTCCTTGGCTTCTGTTATATTGCTAGCTCCTCAACTTAGAACTGACCTTTATACTTGCATATAATTAAAATGGTATAAAAGCAAAAAGGAGGAGCAGGAATGAGATAGGGATTTTCTGGGGGGGGTGAAATGGGGAAAGGGGATAGCATCTGAAATATAAATAAATAAAATATTCAATAAAAAAAGAAGACCTAGAGTCAGTTAACATGGCCCCATGGGGGCTTACAGAAACTGAGCCACCAACAGGGGCTGGAACTAGAGCCCCTACACATTTGTAGCAGATGTACAGCTTGATCTTCATGTGGATTCCCCAGTAACTGGATCCAGGGTTGGGGTGGGCTGTCTCTGGTTCTGTGGATTACCATCCCCTAACCGGACTTTCTGGTTGGGCTTCAGTGGGAGAAGATGTGCTTAGTCCTGCTGGCACTGGATGTCCCAAGTGTGGCTTCCCCTTCTCTGAGGAGAAGGGGTGAGGATAATGGGATTTGTAGGGGTAGGACTGGTTGGTGAAGAGGGAGGCTACAACTGAGATGTAAACTCTGTAAGCAAATTGCTTCTTTTTAAAAAATGCTGGCTATTATGAATAAACCTGCTATGAACACATGTCTTTGTGGTGTGGTGAAGCATCTTTTGGGTGTATGCCCAGAAGTGGTATAGCTGGGTCTTGAGGTAGACCACCAAATTGATTTCCAAAGTGGTTGTATCAAGTTTGTACTCACAACAGCAGTGCAAGTGTTCCCCTTGCTCCACATCCTCACTAGCATGAGCTGTGGGTTGCATTCTTCATCTTAGCTATTTTGAAGGAGAGAAGATGAAATCTCAGTGTTGTTTTGATTTGTATTTCCCTGATAACTAAGGACTTGGAACATTTTTCTTGGTGTTTCTCGGCCACTAGAGACTCCCTCTGTTGGGAATTCTGTTTTGCTCTGGGAACACCAACCCACCCATAAAACTTTTGACCCAAAATTTGTCCTGTCTACAAGATGTGTGTGGATAAAGATGTATCAGAAATTGAGGGAATGGCCAGTCAATAACGCCCAGTTGAGACCCCTGCCATAAGAGACAGTCAACTCTTGACAGTATTAGTGATATTCTCCTATACTTACAGACAGGAATCTAGCGTAAAAATCCTTTGAGAGGCTTCACTCAGCAGCTGATGTAAACACATGCAGACATCCACAGCCAAACATTAGATAGAGCTCGGGGAATCTTGTAGAAGATTGGGGAAGAAGGATTGTGGGAGCCAGACAGGTCAAGAACACCACAAGAAAAGCTACAGAATTCACTAACCTGGACCCATAGGGGCTTCACAGAGACTGAACCATCAGCCCAAGAGCATTCATGGGATGCACCTAGGTCCCCTACATATAGGTAACAGATGTGCAGCTTGGTCTTCATGTGTAACCCTTAACAACTGGAGCAGGGACTGTCTATGACTCTGTTGCCTGCCTTTGGATCCCTTTCCCTAAGGATATTCCTAAGAACACTAGACCGTCTAACAAAGTTATGAGAAGCCCTTGCTTGTACTGTTGGTTTTTGAGTTGTTGGTTGAAATTGTCCAAGACACCTCGAAACATTAAAGGATATTGGAGTCTATAGAATCTAGCTGTTTCCCTTTTGTTCTCTCCCGGAGGTGAAAAGAAAGTCCCTATTGCTAGAAAAACTTCAAACACAGAACCTGGAAGATCATATCTGTATCTGACCTGAAAGCCTCCTCCCAGAAGAGTAGCTTCCAAGGGAGGAAAGCAAACAGTAGTCCTACCTACCTATGATCCCAGTGAGAACCAACCATGACCAGCATGACACAATCAGCCTATAGATGCTATACTGTCCTTCATATCCTTGTAGTAACTGGCTGCTCTCTAATGGGCCTATGACCTGCTCAACAAAAGGGAACCAATGCTGGTTCTGGAAACCTAGTCAACTACCCAGGGCAAGTGAAAAGGACCTTGGAGATGAGCTAACAACGGCCACTTTACCAAACCAGCATAATTCCTAACTAGGCTCTAAATATCTGTCCTTATACACACAGACAAGTGTAGTCCTCATTCCATAGCAAAGAATCTTCTCTTGAGAATGGATGGAGACCATTATAGAAAACTACAACTTATTCAAATGCAGGTTACAAGAGCTCCTGCAATGCCCAGTCCCTACTGGTACATGTACAACTCAGCTCCTGCACTTGAGGCTCAGGAATGACTGCAGACAATGGGCAGAAGGCCTGTAAGAGCCAGAAGAATGGAAAGGTTGCTGAAAGGTTCCTTTGAGGCTGTCTCCTAGGAATGTCAGAGGAACTACACCCATAGAGTTTTACCAACATGGCTGCCTAAACAAGGCCTGAACAATAATGATGATGCCAATGGACCTGCTAACATGAAAGGGGGAGATCTTGTGGGACCTCAACTCTAGACAAGAAGTAAGTGTAACTGACAAATGCTGAGAGTGAGTGCTTTCTCCTGGGAAGAACCTTCCAATTGGTTATCCAATAACAAGTAGTCACCTATGCGATCAGTTGCATACAGGTAACATTATACAAACTGAGCCAAGGTGTGTGTGTGTGTGTGTGTGTGTGTGTGTGTGTAAACATTTTCTAAAAGAAGCTATGTAATAGTTAAAATAATAGTTATCAATGTTCAATAGTATAGAGCTGTAGTGAATATTGTACATAGGCCTGTTTGCAAAATAAATCTTAATTTGGTCAAACAAACTTGTTCTGTGGGGGTGGCAGTTGTGTAATCTAAATTGTCTACATGGATTTCTTCTACCTTTTCTGTTCATGTTTTCACTTATCTCTAGTTTATCTTTTCACTCAAATACCCACTTTCCTGTCCATTACACTCCACCACAGTTTGTATCTCATTTCCCACAGTTTTCAAATTCCTTGGCTTTGCCTCATATTCCTGGCTTCTCGTTTTGCTTTATTTCTTGTGCTTCAGTTAATTGACTTTGTTCTTTAGAAGCTACTAGAGAAAAATAAGAAGAAAGAATAAGAAACGAAAGAAAGAAAGAAAGAAAGAAAGAAAGAAAGAAAGAAAGAAAGAAAGGAGGAAGCCAAAGGGAGGAAGGAAGGAAGGGAGGGAGGGAGGGAGGGAGGGAGGGAGGGAGGGGGGGAGGGAGGAAGGAAGAAAGGAAGTTCATTACTCAATAACAAATAGGTATGACTATTGGTGGTATGTTATCTCACATTACCTAAAACTTTTCCCACAATCAAGGTGCTGCACTCTCTACAAGACCCTGAAAAAAAGTTAAATCCACTTGTGCCTAGTGAGCACAGCATCTTATATGAACTTACCTTTGTATATTTGAAGTCCTGCACTCAATATCTCAGAATGCAACCATATTTGAAGATAAGACTCTTGAAGCGACTATTAAGTTAAAACAAGACTTTTTTAAGGGGGTACTAATGCAAAAATTCTAGTGTCTTCATAACCGAAGGGAGGGAGGGAGGAAAAGAGGGGCAGACAGACAAACAGACCCACAGACAGGCAAATGAATTTATGATTACACCAAAAGAGGAGTCATCAGTAGAATAGAGCCCTCATGAGACACCTTGCCTGCTGACACCTAGTCTTGAACTTTATGATCCAAAAAATGTGAATAAAATGTAAAGTATAACTGTGAAATAAAGTATAAAGTTCCTAACGTAGTCAGCCTCGGACATTTTGTAATGACAGGGCTGGCACACTAATGCACTTCTCTATGCAACAGCCCTAATCTTGGTTCAACAGGCTTACATTATATATCATATTATATTATATTATATTATATTATATTTTATATTTATTTTATTATATTTATTTTATTATATTTATTTTATTATATCATATTATATATTATTATATTATTATATAGTATATATTATGTATTATATATTATATTATATTATATTATATTATATTATATTATATTATATTATATTATATTATATTATATTCTTTTGGCACTAGAATGCATAGGTGACTCCACAATATCTTCAACTTTATTAACAGTGTCACTTCTTGGAAAATGAGGTTGTCTTTCCTTTAATCCTGACTCATCTTTGGGGAAACTGAATGATTTTTCAAGGAGATTTTTGTTAATCCAGGAATGAACAACAGTTTTCTTCTTAAGAATTCAATGAATTATCAAATACATTTTCCAAGGCTCACTTACTGATCACATAGGTCGCATAGGTCGCATGTCAGTGGTTATCTAACCAGCCATGCAATTTTTCTGTGATCGCTGGAGATGGTCCCTGGTACCCTTTACAAACGCATCTTTGCCAAAGTTCCTAAGAACTTCTACAGCAACTGGAAATTAGCAATTAATTCAGTTTCTGCTAGGCTACACTATAATCTTGGTTGAGAGATTATTTTAATGTTTTTAAATCTTCCTAAGTTATGCTCAGCTGTTACTCAAACTACTCAAACTGAGTTATAGTGAACAGTGAACATCAGATGATGATATAATCCAAGTAATACACAAATCTCTTAATCTATCAGGACTCAGACTCTTTCTTCTTATTTTGAAAGTTTCCATTTCAGCTTTATCTCATCTCCTGATCCCCTTTCTCAATCACAGCAAATTGACTTATTAAAAAATACAAGCTATATTGATGATAATTGCTTTTCTGTTGGACCCTGTTTAGCCTCAAAATGTTAACCCAAAGCTGTTCAATCAGACACATTACCCCACATGCTAACACCAGCATTACCACTGACCACATTAAATGTGGTCTTTTACATTAAATGCACAGCCTTACAGTTCTACTTATCTTTTCCCAGATGCAAAATGATATTTTTGAAAAGCGAGTTTAAATGGATGTCATTCTCCTTGCCTAGAGGGCTTTTACTTCTGTGGCACATTAGTCTGCTCGTAAAGGCTTTCCAGAACCAACTGTGGTTGCAGGTCTTTAGTAATGCTTCTTACAAAGCCTTCCCAGACCACAGCAAAGGTTACTCACCCACTCCCACAGCTCACAGAGCTTTTATTATTGTCCCGTATTTCCTTATTAGACCAGCAGGTTACTAAGGGGAAGGTTTAGGGATTCATTATCGTCTCATTTTTTTTTTATACTTAACACAGTGATTTAAAACTGGTACCTGTTAATGTAATGATTCATTTAAGATCAGGCGGGAATACTGTCTTTATTAATTTGTTTCCTTGGAATTTTCTTGTTGATTTTCTTTTCTTGTTTGGGCAATAGAAAGCAATGCAGTAGAAAATACTAGATGCATTGATTTTGCAATGCCTATGTTATATCAGCAAAAGTTTGTAATGCCTAGGTTATATGAGCAAAAGAGCAGCTCAACCTGACAGCCTCTGTGACCACTTCTGGCCTGCACTGCAGTTCACGTTGAGTGGTGGCCTAGGACAAGCATTGATGTATCTATACTATCTACCTCTTCAAAGTCATCTCTTTCAAGGAGGTCATAGACTAACCCTATGCTTTGCATTATACTTTAGCATATAAAAGCACACCATTGGCAGGCTGTAAGTAGCAACATAGTTCTTCTAGGAAAAATCTCAATTCATTACCTTTACAGACAATGTTAGTGCTTTTTCCCCAGCATTTCTATTATTCCATTTCAAACACACACATGCACACACACATACATACATACATACATACATACATACATACATACACACACACACACACACACACGCATATGCATCTCTTTAAAGTAGAAAATCTGGGTTTCTTTGAGTTCTCAGTGCAGGAGCAAACAAGACACCAGATTCATGTCTTGACTACTTGTAACTACAGATCACTGACTTTAATCTTACTGGTTTGTTTACATTACCATCTGGACCATGTTTCAGATGCTCATTACTCATTTGTTCTTCCAACTCAATGCCTGGTACTCTTTCATAATGTTTAAATTATTTATTCTATAAAAACCTTAAAATAATCACCATTGTATTCTCATCTTTCAGGATTTTATACTTTAGCAGTGACAGATAAAGGCATGTATGATTAGAAATGATAATAAAACAAGAGATATCTGCATGATTGCATGTAGATGTAAAAACAGAATCTCATACTTTATGTAAGCACATACAAGAAGTAGTAACTCCAATGCTCTATGTGTCTGCTAAGAAAGAATCATTGTAGAGCTGAGAAGACACTTGTACAACTGAACATCAGAGTTCAGAGATGTTATAGCTGCAAAGATGTCAACATGACTAACTTCAGTCTCTTCTGTGTTACTCGTTTTTTTTCCCACTATGACAAATATCTGAGATAAACAATTTTAAAGGAGGAAATTATTTGTTTTGGCCTACAGTTTTGAGGCTTCAGTCCAAGGCTGACTAGATAAATTGCTTTGTACCCGAGCAAGGCATAATATGATGTTCTGAGGAGGTTGGTCAGCTCAGGGTGCCAGAAAGCGGAGACACCTGTTTTGTGGGTTTCCCTTTTCCCTTTTCCTCGTGTCTGAGCATGCAGCTATCGCATTGCACTCCCTACATTCCATGTAAAATCTTCCCTGCTTATTTGAACCTCTGCAAATGCTCTCACAGGTGCACTCAGCAGTACACAGTACTAATTTCATGTCTCCCAAATGATTAGTTGTGAGTGGTTGAAGTCTGGACCTGGTATGTCTATATTCTTGGCATCTTATTAAAGAATGAAATAAATCACATAAATTGCTAAGTAACCTGAATATTTATTCAAAAGGAAACAATAGTACAGATTGTAAAGGAACACACTGTCACAACTGACACGGGGCCAATGAATAAGAAGATTCAAGGACCTTGATTATTGTTTGAAGTGTCAATTTTGGGGGCTGAAAAGAAGGAAAAGTTTGGTTGCTGTCTTAGGGTTTCTATTGTTGTGAAGAGACACTATGACCAAGGCAACTCTTATAAAAGAAAACATTCAATTAGGACTGGCTTACAGTTTCAGAAGTTTAGCCCATCACCATCATGGTGTGAAGTGTGGTGGCATGCAGGAAGACATGGCTCTGGCAAAGGAGCTATGAGTTCTCTTGATCCGCAGGCAGCAAGGAGGAGACTGTCTGTCTAGACAAGATCCTAGATTGGTGGCAGAAATCCTACAATACTAACAGGTTGCTAGGTGCATTGTTTGGAGAGGGATGAATGCCTGATCTAAGTGAAGTGAAATTACAGCCTGCTAAACTATACTTTAGCTTGCTTGCCTCATCATCAAAGCTAGTCATCACATCTTCCAATTATTAGTTAGATATGGGGATACAACTAAAGCATAACAATGGTATAAAGTCAGTTGAATAATCTTCTAAATAAAGAACAATTAAAGAGTATACACCATCTCTATTTCTGTATAACATTGTACTGGGTGTCATATCTGATGTAATAAGGCAAGAGAACTACTAAAGAATTAGAAAAAAAGGAAAGACAAACTATTATTATTCAAAAGCAAATGGTTTGTAGATGTATACACACACACAGAGTCAAGGAATCCACACAACTATTATTAAAAGTAAGAAATTTTACCTAATGATCAAGATGTATCAGATTATATAACATAGCTACATTTCTATTAATCAACAGCAAGTAACTGGGAAATATTTCATCTTAAATCCTGTTTAAAATAGAATTAAAATAAAATAACTGTAGAAAACATCAGAAATAGTACTCAGCTTATATAATGAAAGCTATTAAATAGCTTAAACAGAATTTAAAAGGAAGCAATGAATATAAGAGATATCCTTTTGGGGATCAGAGGACTAGGTATTATTCAGAGATCAATCTTTTGCATTATGAAATATAGATTAATGTCATCTCACTTTAAACACAAGCATGATCAGGCATGATGACACATGCCTGTAACTTCAGTACCTGAAAGACTGATAGGAAAATCACTAATTTAGAATCAGCCTGGAGCACATAATAAATTTGAGAATTTAAGGTCAAACTGGGCTACATAGAGAAACTCTGTTAAGAAATAAATCTAGGCAGAGAGTTTGAAGAAATGAACAGGATCATTCCAGAACTGAAGAAATAAAAATGGTCTAGAATAAGAAGACAAAAGTTAAATGATTTCTACTATCTTGTTATAAAACACAGGATCATATAAACCATTCATCCAGCCACCATTTTACCAGTAAAAGGAAGGTCAAATTTAAAATGGAACAAAATTCAGTCCGGGGGTGAGGAGGGGGGTTGGTTTCAATGCATAACTAAAATGGTTTAATGGAGAAAGGCTCCTGTTTCACTGCAATGGGTGTTGTAATAACTGTGTGTTCCTCTTGCACAACAGATGCAACATTTATTCAAAGTATATAATAGGCTTAGTAAAATGTTTGATAGACCTTCCTGTAGAACACTAAGGATATTCTTTTTAACTTAAGAAAATCAAATATTTATTACACAGATATATTTGTTACTTTTTTATTACTGATAAAACACCTAGTATAAGCCATCTAAAGAAAGGAATAAAACATTTTGACTCAGTTTCCAAAGATTCAGTCTAGATTGTCTCATGCCAGGCAGAAAAAGCATGTGGTGAAAGAGAGTTGTTTACTTACTTCACAGTGAGCAGGAAAAAGACAGGATGAGATCAAAAGCAAGATACACCTGAGAGTCTACCTGTAGTACCATATATTCACCTAGTGTGGATGTCAAGACAGCACCAGCAACTGTGGTACACACTTCTAACACATGAAAAGTTGAGAGGGCTACTTTGTATTTAGATCACAATATGCCTTCCCCACAGCTCCCGAAAGAGAGAGCTGGATCCCTAGCAGGTTCCTAGGTAACCCCGGTAGGTTGACCACTTTCCAACAGATGACACACACACACACACACACACACACACACACACACACACACACACTCAACAGCTTATGGCAGCACAAATTGAACTCAGTGGGTAAAAACATATTGTTGAGGGATGAGGAGACATGGATGGATGAGGGAGGAGTTAAGGGGGAGAAGTGGGGTAAATAGGACTGAAATCGATTGCATGAGGCTATTGCAAGACTATTGTCTGCTCTCCACAACCTAACAGTAAGGACCTATTGCTGAAGGCATAATTAAGTGTTAATTATGTTATCAAGCACAGAGAAATCAAGCTGGTACCCAAACTAGACATATCACCTTTACCAACAAGTATTCACAGTGATGGAAGATCCTCTTCATGTTACCACAGGAGAAAGATTATTAATATTACCCAGCAACAAACTCTGTGACCTAAAACTGCAACCTGCATACCAGTACAATAGTGGCACAAACATTATGAAAGTAACTAACCACTTTTAAATTGGATTCAAATCCCATGCCATCAGATGGAACCTGTACCTGACACTGCTAAAGTAGATGAGAATTAACACAGAAACCTATAACTGGGCAACATGCAGTGAGAGACTTTGATATACTGAGTTCTAAGTCATCCAAACAGAATGTCTTTATCAAACTCCCTCCCTCAAGGCTGAGCAATCTATGTGGAAGAGGACATGGGAAGATTCTAGGAGCTGGAAATAGTGGATAACTCCAAGGAAACAGTGTTTTCCAGACACAAAAAGTTTGATGTGTATATGAATTTGTAGAAACTGTGACAGTACACATAAAACCTGTACAGCTTCAAGCCAGATAGGGTTCCAGCACTGAAGAGAAGTGGACATAGGCTATCAATCCTAGGAAGCCATTTGTAAGTGATACCAACTACCAAAGTGAAAATGTTTTCTTCAGTGGAGTGTCATTGGGTATATCAAGCATACTCTAGGACAGGCCTCACACCTAGAAGTAGTTGGCCAACACAAAATAAACTCCATGGAGGGTGTGTGTGTGTGTGTGTGTGTGTGTGTATTTTTATTTCATTTGGGCATTTTTGCATCATTGATTTTCAGTTTGTCTATTTTGATTTTTGTTTCATTTGTGGGGTTTGTTGCTGTTGTAGGGATTTGGAGGGTTGTTTGTTTTGGTTTTTGTTGTTGTTGTTGAGTTTTGGGGTTTTTTTGAGAGAGAGAGAGGGGGGAGGGAGGGAGGGAGAGAGAATGAGAAAATGAAGTTGGGTGGATAGGGAGGTAGGGAAAATCTGTAGGGTGGAGTTTGAGGAGGGGACAAAACAAAGAAAAAGTAAAAATACATTGCAAGAGATTCTCAAAGAATTAATATACCATATTCAAAAGAGAATAAGGGATCAATGTTTATTTCTAGTTTAATGAATAGAGAAAAGTCTAAAATTTAAGTGCCTACTACACATTGGGTACTGTGTCAATTCCTTTACAGAGTATCTCTTTTCTCATAATGACCCTAACAAATACTGACACTTCCCTTTTACAACTAAACTGAAGTCAACAAGACTCGCTAATTTGCTCTAGAAAACAGAAATGATGCGTGGAAGTAGAAAGTGTTAAGCCCTTTTCATGAACAATGCAATCCTAAAGCTAAAAAGTATTAATTATACACATGATCCCAGGTCCTTGGGTAAGAGTGAATAAATAGTAGACCCAAAGGGTACATATTGTTTGCAAATACTAGTTAGTAAATATAGGGGTTTGGATTGTGATAGATTAACTTTAAACAATACTTCAAATATATAGCTATCTTTGTCTGAAAATGAAGAGGCATTTGATAAGTGAAGTAGATTATATAATGGCCATGGGTATAATCTATTAAATAAGAATAAAGTTATTTAGCTACAATTTTAGAGCAAACAATTGACAACATATTTCCCCCATACCACCATACAGTGTCAAACATCAGAGCATCTCTCAAAAGCAGGCTAGTTGCAAGCTGGTGTTATACAGATCAGAGGGATAAAGCCAGCAATTAGCATTCTGAAGTCAAGATGTTTGTATATGCAACAGCTAACTTCCCCATATGAAAAGCATCTCTTCATCAGGTGCAATTTCATTTTCCATAAAGATTGCCTGTGAGTCTTCTCATTAAGCCATCATCAGGAAGAGCAGTTACTCGGCTCTTGTTCACCCATCTTGATGCTTGCATATCCAGCACAGCTTATCTCATACATAATATGAAACTCTCCTTCTAGTTGAAAGAGAAAAATGGCATTGTCTCTTTTCCTTTACATCAATGTAGCGAGCCTGACTTACTTCATAATATATTTGAAAAAGCGTAAAGTTCTTCATCCTCAAAACAGTGACAGTAGGAACATGTTTATTTCTTGTTTGAATAACACCACAATTAGACCATTAGTATTAGGGAAACTACTGGTGATAATTGGATCTATGGGACATCATCCCTGGAGTTTCAGCATTTGTAAGGCTGTACTGACAGATTTGCAACTTTAATTTGCTGCAATATTTGGAAAAATTTCAAAAGCAACAAATAGACTAAATTGCCTTCCAGAGGCAGAGGCTGGTCCTTTGGAGAATGTTTCTGTAACTCACTCACTAAGGCAACTATAGATATGAAAAATGCAGACATTAGGTGTCCCTCACCATGGGAATATCCATCATCACTTTCTTAGGTTAGAAGGGAAACTCCGATTTGTTTTTCAATGTTCAAGGTCTTCAATTAATTTCATTTATATCTTCAGAAGTCTGTACATTATTTTACTGATTGACTCTCCAAATCATTGTGAGCATCTCTGTAGGAATGGCAAAAGAAACTGAACTTGGGAGCTAGAGGTTTTCCTTTAAGAAGAACATTACCAAGCTAAGAGAAGAAAATCATCTTAGCAACTTAAAGGTAAATCCAAATTTGTAGATCAGCTACAAATGTACTTTTGGAATAAGGGGGGAGCAAACAATTGTTTCCTTTGTTACTCTCTTACAATGTTTACTTAA
>NW_021604782.1:2988483-3070497 GCF_004785775.1 Grammomys surdaster
CTCTCTCTCTCTCTCTCTCTCTCTCTCTCTCTCTCTCTCTTTCCACCTTAACAGGATAAAAGGTCTTGCTACGAAAGCAACAAGTTCACCATTTATTGTTGACTTCATATTATATTAATGACTGATTGTTCAAACATGTACTTCTACAGTAATACTCTTAATTTAGAGAGGCACTTAAATACAAAGCCTAAGTTCATATGAAGGAAAAACTGAAAAAAATTAAAGTAGGATTGTTTGCTTTATATATATTTCTGCTCTGTAATCCATCAGGACATACACATGAACATACTATCATAAAATGGTCCTGGAAAATTGGACCTCTGTCACAGTGTTTTTCTTTCTGGGATTTTCTCAATACCCCAGAATTGAAGTCATCATATTTGTGCTGTGTCTGCTGATGTACCTGATCACCTTGCTGGGAAATACTATTCTGATATCCATCACTCTCCTTGATTCTCATCTGCATACTCCCATGTACTTTTTCCTCAGCAACCTCTCCTTTCTAGACATCTGGTATACCTCTTCTGCCCTCACTCCTATGCTGGCAAACTTTGTTTCAGGAAAAAACACCATTTCCTTTTCAGGATGTGCTTCTCAGATGTACATCTCCCTTGCCATGGGCTCCACTGAATGTGTGCTCCTCTCTATGATGGCCTATGACAGGTATGTGGCCATCTGCAACCCCCTGAGATATCCCATCATTATGAACAGGAGAGTCTGTGTACAGATTGCAGGCAGCTCCTGGGTTACAGGCTGCCTCACTGCCTTGGTGGAAACTGGACCTGTGATTCATCTGTCTCTCTGTGGTAATAGCATCATCAATCATTTCACCTGTGAAATTTTGGCTCTCTTAAAAATGGCCTGTGGAGACACTTCCATGGTGCAGTTGATTATGTTAGTGATCAGCATCCTTCTTCTCCCATTGCCAATGTTGCTCATTTGTGTCTCCTATGCCTCTATCCTTTCCAACATCTTGAGGATCAGCTCAGCAGATGGCCGAAGCAAAGCTTTCTCAACATGTGCAGCCCACTTGACTGTGGTGGTTCTGTTCTATGGGACAGCTCTCTCTATGTACCTGAAGCCCTCATCTGTAAACTCACAGGAAATAGATAAATTTATGGCGTTGATATATGCTGGACTAACACCAATGCTAAATCCTATTATCTACAGTCTACGGAACAAGGAAGTAAAAATGGCTGTGAAAAAATTGTTGATGAGAAACCCTTTCAGTTCTATCTTAACTTCTGACCTCAAATAATATCGGAATAAAGCATATTCATCAGATAAATCTTCAAATTTATTGTGATTTGAATAAATCAGGTCAGCAGATCTGAAGTAATATTTTCTCAGTGATTTGCAACTATCTCTGCTTTTAAATGAAAGATATGTCAAGTTAGTATGTACATATGACCATCACTATCTGATACTCTTCTAGTTTCTGAACATTAAAATGTAAAATTTTTTTTCAGATTTGGTGAGACCAACTTTGAATGACTACTTATTTAGGTTGCATATGTTGAGAAATGAATAAATATCTGTAACATAACAAGTATATCATAATGCTTGTACAACTATAATTTTATTTATGAGCTTCACTAAAAATATAAAAAATGGGTACTCTGGAATTATGGGCCTAATGATAAAATGATTTCATATTATACTTCAGTGTCTTAATAAATTCATCAAATACTCACCCAAAATATTATTTTAACACATTAAATAATTGACCTGGGATTATAGCTCGATAGTTGAGTTATTATACAGCAAGTCCAAGGACTTAGCTTTAACCCTTCAGCACCGTTAAAAAGACATTTTAAAACATGTTGCTTAACTGACCATGTAGGACTGATAAAGGACTACTCTATATTGAGTATATTTTAAAAGAGATTCTGTATCTGTGTTAAAAATATATGAACTAAAACATTAATAAACATGTTTAATATATGTGAACAAAACTGCAAATTAAGATGTCATCATGATACAAACTCATGTGTTTTTCTTTTCTATTAAATCCTCCTGGAATCTGGTCACAAAGCTGACATATATAAATTATGTAAATGATGGCTTCGTCCTGTGAAAGTGTATTTCTTGCTATCTCATTGTAAGCAGAGGCCACAATAAAATATTTGTTTTGGCTAAGAGTCCATAGTTTATAGAGGGCATATGTGAATGAGGAATTTTCTTTGGAACAGCTCATGAAGATGCTCAGAGGTAAAAGCCAATTACGTGGCCTCAATTGCTCTGGTTGGGTCAGTAGCCTAAACAAGGTCCTCTAATTTCAAGAGATTGGGGAGTAAGTTTTTAATAGTCTAGGTGTGTTGTATAGTCCACAGATAAACCTGTGTATGCGATCCTGGATTGTGCTTTAATTACTTCATCACTGTCACTTGTCCCATCAGGAGTAGTCCCCACAGCTGCAGCAGCCCTTATTGTATTTGGAGAAGAAATAGTTCATTGGAATGTGCCTGACTGAATCACACCACAGTTCATTTCTGCTTCCTTGAGGAAACATCCAGTTTATTCTTTGTTTGTAATGTTTACATTCATTGTACTTCCATACTTCAGTGCACATGTGATTGACTTCAGTGAGTGAGTGAGTTTTGGTTTGGAAGCTTTACCATTTTAGCTCTCAGAGAGCAGCCAGATTTCAAAGTCTAAGGGAAATCTCACCGGCTTTGAACCACCCTTGGGAACCACCTTTAGGTATATTCATGCAAACTGATAGGAAACACTTTCCTGTTAAATAGTCTGGAGGGATGATTGTCTCAACATGCCAGGTAACTCCATTCAAACCATGCACATGTGCATGTGTGCATGTATGTGTGCATGCATATGTGCATGTGTGTGTGTGCATTTGTATGAGTTTTTAAGTAACTTTATAAAATTGTATGCTTTAGTATGACTTATCAAAATATGCACTTATATTACTTATTATACCTGCCTCTCCCCTGTATCAAGCTACCTCTCTCTATCTTTCTTTCCCTCCCTTAGATAAGTCCTCCACCCTAGTTTTCTACTTTATCCATCATAGAACCTGTGTCTTGCTATTCTCCTTTCTAAAGCCCTTTTACTCCCATTTGCCAATGGTCTTTTCTATTTTTCTGGCTTCTACGTATATTCTAAGTTATACACACAAAACAAAAGATTCAGAGGTAGGATCCACAAATAAGAAAAAACATATGGTGTTTGTCTTTCTAATTTGGCTTACTGTACTTGGTGTAGTGTTTCCAAGTTCCATTCATTTACCTGCAATTTTCATGGTATCATTTTTCTTTACCACTGGAAACATTTTGATTATGTATATACACACCACACTTTAATTATCCACTCATCAGCTGATGGACATTTGGTTGTTCTCATTTCAAAGCTATTGTCCATCAAGGAGAAATTAATATTGTTGAGCAAGTTTCTGTAGAATGTGATGGTCAGTCCTTCAAGAATACATTAAGAAGTGGTGTAGCTGGGATATATGGTAGATCTATTTTTATTGGTTTATTTTTATTTTATGTGAGTTGTTTGCCTACATGTATATATGTGCAACACATACATGCAGTACATGGGGCCAGAAGACGGCATTGAATTTTTTTGAAACTGGAGTTAGAGATACCTGTGAGCCGCCATGTGGGTGCTGGGAATTGAACCCGGGTTCTCTGGAAGAGCAGCCAGTCTCTTAACTGCTGAGTCATGTCTCAGGCCCCAGCTTGTTAGTTTTATGAGTTCTAATTTGTCAATTGTTGCTTTTAATTCCTGAGCAAATGAGGTCCAGTTCAGAAAGTTCTTTCCTACACTCATATCATGTAGGGTACTGCCCATGTTTTGTTCTAATACTTTCATGTTTTAAATTGAGACCTTTAGCCCATTTGAAGTTGACTTTTATACAGTTAACTTTGATAAATGTGGGTTTAATGTAATTCTACTCCACATGTGTATCCAGTTTTCTCAGTACCATTTGTTGAAGATATTCTCACTGATCACTGAAAGAGCAAAAGTTGTGAATGGAGTGGACTTGTGAGAAAGTATCATTTTAAGAATATCATGGCTTGCTTGCAAATTGTGTAGTAAATGTGATGACTAAACAGGTGTATATGTAAGACTTATGTTTAGAAGAGCCTGGGCTAGGGATATAAGCATGGGGTACCATGCAAATGGTAGCAGAAGACTGGAACGATCAGCAAGGTAGGAGGTGTAGATAACAAAAGGAAGAGGTTGGAGTGTGAGGCAACGTTGCAGGGCCTTGTCTGCTCGCAGGTAGAGATCACAGGACAATGAAACCTCTTCACTATTAGTGTCCTAAGCTGGTCAACACAGTTGCCACCTTTAAATGTGACTTCTCCTTTCCTTAGCCACTCATATTGATTATGTGGCTATAAAATACTTGTCTAGATTAGGAGTTATCAACCTGTGGGTCACAACCCCTTTGCCAAACCTCTGTCTGCAAAAATATTTACATTGCATCTCATAACAACAGCAACATTACAGTTATCAAATAGTAATGAAAACAATTTTATGATTGTGTGCTCTGTGTTAAAGGGTCAAAGCATTAGAAAGATGAGAACCACTGCTCGGGATGATTCCTCCTTTCAACATTATTTCCAGTCTGCCAACTATCACAGCTGATCACAAAAATGACTTCTTATTTTGATTGTTACTTTTGCATCATAATCTCAGGGAAGAAAAAAATAATCTGGTAATAATTTTACTTCTCCAAAGATAAACAGTTTTGTGCTTCTTAATAGAGAAAGTTTGTGGCTCTTAACTTTTAACCCCGAATATCTTTCTAAAGTGACTATGCCAATTTTCTTTACATATTACATGTCTACCCAAACAGATCATCTAATGACAAGAATTTGTCCCAGAAATTCAACAAACCTGAACTAGTAAAATTGGTCTCCGCCCAATACAGTCTCACATAGAACTGTAACTATCTGGTTTGTTTCCTTTGGGAATATCCAGTGTGTCTCTTCATCGTCTCTATATAAGGAAGTGGTATGATTGGGTGTTCAGATGCAGAATAGAACTGAATTCAGAAAGGATGTAGTAGCTGGAAGTGTGGTGAATCAAAAGTTCAGACTTAGAAATCATCCTCTGGCTACAGGTATGCATACATCTGGTGTCTGTGGGAAATAGGTCAGCAGTAATATTTTTTGAGAAGCTGAGACCATGGAAGGAGATTAATTATGGTTAAAGGTAGAATGTGGGAATAAACTGTTTCATCATATTATCAATAATGTGTGAAGGAAAATTCACTAGAAGAAAAAGAGTGAAGACCTACATGCCAGTAAAAGAAAGCACAACCTTCCAGACCCCAGACGATGTATCTGTGTACCCTGGGTTGGACAACACTCCAGAGAAGAAATTGTTACTGAAAAATATGCAGACCTTTCGTAATTTATTTTTCTATGGCTATTCTTAGAATTCTGGAAATTTACAGTAAAAAAATTAAATCCATCTAACATTAACAGAACAATCTTTATTATTTCTGCAAGCATCATGTCTGACTTTGCCAATATACTGGGTTGCAAACTATATATGATTATTATAAACTGGTTTCCTAGGAAACAAATTCAGATACAGGTTTGCTACTGAAGGATCACTGGAGAATGTCCTTAGGAATATCACCTGTCAGTGGATAAGAAGATTGTAAAGAGAGAGAAGTTAGCTGTGCTTACTGACTCCAGGAGCCTCTGGGATTCCCACAGGAATCAAGGAGGCTAGCATAGGCCATTAACAACAATCCCGATTAGAGACCTAAGGTGAAGGCTTAGACTTCTAGCTACAGTAGTCACAGAATATAATCTTTGTTCAGGAAAAAGTAAAAACCTTAGCCAGACAACTCTGCAACAATTCTCAAATAGGCACCTTGTTTCACACTTTAATGACCAGAACTCCCCAAGCCTGAGTCAGAGGGTGCCTCACTTCATAAATGCTGGCATACATTAACACACCTACCACAAAGAACAATTGAAAAACTACCACAGAATTAATCTATCCCCTGTGCTGTGCTACCATGGCTAAATGATCATACAGCAGGATCTTAATCCTTTGTTCTATTTACAAAGCCCATATTTCTCCCAGCTTACATCTACGGCTAAACAACATATCTAAGCATCCCCTGTGTCTGGGCTTGTCCCACTCTTTTAACAACACTTTGACAGAAGCAGCAGGAAATTTCTGAGTTCAAAGGCAGCCCGAGATACACACACACACACACACACACAAAAAAAGCCCACCTCATTTCAAAAAATCTAGGTAAATAAATATAATATAATTTGAGTATTTAAAAAGAAAACTCAAGAATGAGTCTTGGCAAACTAAATATCTAGCATGTACCTTACAGTTAAGGGCACTTGTTTTGGGTCTGGAGTCGTTCAGAGATTTACTAGTCTGACAATGAATGTATTTTAGAAAGGAGAGGTGGTTTTATTTCTGGCACCAGGACTACACATAAGATTCAGAATTCTCAAAGTGTATCCCTGGGCTAAGTAAGCTTAGAGCTTATGGAGGCAAACCCCACAAGATTTCACATATCCTGCCTAGGTGTAGGGAGGACTTACATTAATACATATGTCTTGCAGCTGTCCTAGTCATGTTTTTTAGCAGAGTAGCCAAGCTTAATTACAGATGCAGAAACAACAGCCTCATGATCTACCACATTGCAAGAAGAACAGTTACATTTTAGAAGATCAGTCAATCACAAGAATAGTCTTCAGCATCTGGGAAAAAGAGAAGAGGGTTGCTGGGGTACAGCTTGTACAAAATATGGCTACATGCTAAAGGCATTTTATATTTTGTTTATTATATTTTGTTTTATATATGTACATTGTTATATATAGTCTAATCATAGTATATATACTATGCACATGCACATACATACATATGTATAATATAGGTATAGTTTATATACTTAGAATATATATATCCTAGTCATAGTAATTAAAACCTTGAGCATAATGTTAGCCATCACATAGCCTGTGCTCTCTGGCTAATAGGAGGAAAGCATGAAGTAAGAAGGAAATATAAAAAAAGTAACACAGAAAAGTAAAATGTAGAAAAAAAATATCTGTGCAGTATTTTATTGTGCCAGGTGCTGTGTTTGAAAATTACTGAGTATCTATGAGAAGGAGATACTATTGTTTTCACATGAATGAGAGAAAACTGAAACCCATAAACCTGCTCATAAATACATGCTCATCCTTTCAGTGTATACACAGTGCCTCTAGAGTCCAAATCAGATCTATTTGAATGATCAGTATCTATTTTTCAATACACTTTTCTCTGTGAAGGCATATTCCCCAACAGAGTGTGTTACTTCATACTTTAAAAAAGGATCTAGTAATTTGGAGAATAAATTATGGTGAGACATCAGGGCATCCTGAGCTGAGCAAGGATATCTCCTTTATGCCTCCAGACTGTTACAATGAACATTGCAAATGTGTTTAATGTACATTATTCTACACATATCAAACTCAATCCAAGTGCTGACATTTTGCTGCCACTTCTTAATTTTGCATAAATTTATAAAATTTTACTAAAATTAACTCCTCCACATATCAAATAGGGAGAAAATATCTTCTTTCATTGATATTTCAGGATTAAACTAAATATGCTGGAGGTATCTTTTGAAGATTACAGTGTTGCAAATTAAAATATCCCCAAATAATCATATTTAGTCCATCTGAAGTTGACAGAGATTAACAGAGAACAAAGCTTTCTGATGTTTCATGAAATAAACAAAATTCCAAGATGACATGAAATGATGACTTCTAGAAGTTTCCCCAGAGCAAGAGCACAGTCCCCTCCAAGCTACGATAAATCCAAAATAAATTTGTAGGTGGATGTTTTTCTTCCTTATAAAAGATAAGAAATTAATTTCATTTGCACACAGATGCAATCTTGAATGATTTTTAATAAGTATGCTACATCCTATAAACAGACATTTAAAAATATTAAATTAGTGCTCATAACTCTTATATTATTATCATTCCTGATAAAAATGAGAACATCTTAATGCTTGGTCTTTGACCTCTTGTGTTCTACAGTTTTATTAATAAAGCCCAGAAAAACAAATAACTTCGAAGTGGCTGCTAGTGCCACACTGCACATTACTTTTCATACTAAGTGCTGTCAAACTAATGTAAATGCTGCAAAATAACAGACTTTTGTTTTTTTGTCATTAGAAATAAAGACAAAGCACCATTACAAACTAAAGAAGACGAGGAGATGTGACAACTCCACACAGCACTCATACTAGCTTGTGTTCTCAACCAGGAAACAATTAATTTTTTGCAGAAAGGTACGTTATAGAAATTGGTGAAACTGAGGAATATTGAATGGCTGAGAAGCACCTAAAGAAATGTTCAACATCCTTAATCATCAGGGAAATACAAATCAAAAAGACACTGAGAGTCCACCTCACACCAGTCAGAAAGGCTAAGATCAAAAACTCAGGTGACAGCAGATGCTGGCAAGGATATGGAGAAAGAAGAACACTCTTCCATTGTTGGTGGAATTGCCAGATGATACAACCACTCTGGAAATCAGTCTGGTGATTCCTCAGAAAATTGGACATAGCATTACCTGAGGACCCAGCTATACCACTCCTATGCATATACCCAGAAGATGCTCTAACATATAACAAGGACACATGTTCCACTATGTTCATAGCAGCCTTATTTATAAAAGCCAGAAGCTGGAAGGAACCAAGATTTCCTTCAACAGACGAATGGATACAGAAAATGTGGTACATTTATGCAATGGAGTACTACTCAGCTATTAAAAACAATGAATTCATGAAATTCTTAGGCAAATGGATGGAACTAGAAAATATCATCCTGAGTGAGGGAACCCAATCACAAAAGAACACACATGGTATGCACTCACTGATAAGTGGATATTAGCCCAAAAGCTTGCCATACCCAAGGTACAACTCACAGACCACATGAAGCTCATGAAGAAGGAAGACCAAAGTGTGGGTGGGTCCTTCTTAGAAGGAGTAACAAAGTACTCATGGGAGCAAATATGGAGACAAAGTGTGGGACAGAAACTGAAGGAGGGGCCTTCCAGAGACTGCTCCACCTGGGTATCCATCCCATGTGCAGTCACCAAAGGTAGAAGCTGATGTGGATGCCAGGAAGTGTATGCTAACAGGAGCCTGATATAGCTGTCTCCTTAAAGGTCTGCCAGAGCCTGACATATACAGAGGTGGATGCTCACAGCTAACTATTGAACTGATCACGGGGTCCCCAATGGAGGAGTTAGAAGACTGAAGGAGCTGAAGGGGTTTGCAGCCCCATGGGGAGAACAACAATACCAACCAACTAGAGCTCCCAGGGTCTAAATCACCAGCCTGGGAGCACATAGGGAGGGACCCATGACTCCAGCTCTATAGGTAGGGGGTTATGGCCTTGTAGGGCATAGGTAGGAGAGGAAGTCCTTGGTCCATTGAAGGCTAGATGCCCCAGTATGGGGGAATTTGAGGGTGGGAATGTGGGAGTAGGTGGGTGGGGGCACATCCTCATAGAAGCAGGATGAGTGGGGATGGGATAGGGGGTCCCTGGGTATGGGGGGAGATGGGGAAATGGGATAACATCTGAAATGTAAATAAAATATCCAATAAAAAAAGAAAGAAAGCTATTTGAACAGGAAAAAGAAAAAAGAAGGCATGGAAAAGAATGGTTACTAAAGTCTGCTTTGCTGGCGATGGTTTTACAAGAAAACCACTAAATATGAAAGATTCATTAGGCCAATGGGTCTACATTTTTAAAAAGCCCATGTCACACATCCTGAGCTGAAAGCTATTTTTGCCTGCCTAAAGTCAGTGTGAAAAAGTATCCATCATCCCCATTATGTACAACCCTGGGTGTGACCACCAAATAACTCACAGTTATTGAAGTGAGTGTGAGCGAGTTGGGCCTTGTGACACAGGAGGCAAAGTTACTTGGGGAAACTATGCCCAAGTTACCAACAATCCTGAAAACGATGGGTGCATAATGCAGTCTTGCTGGTTTGACAGTGACATCATACAAGTCATTCCACTCACTACTGAAGAGTACACACTGTTAGGAAAACACATCCCTGTCACCTTTCTGAGCTACCAAGCAACCTTTCCCCGTGTGCAGTCATCAAGAAGTACTTATTAAGCTGTAAAACACTGAAAATAAAACACTGCTCAATTTTAAAAAAAATATTGGTCTTTTTTGTCTAAAACCATCACTCAACTGGATGAGCCTCAACCAAACTGTGAAAGATAATCCATTTTACAAAAGTCTACTGACTTGAACACCAATTTCATGTAAAACTTCCTTCACAGCATCGTCCAGACTGGTGTTTAGCCAAACATGTGGGTAGCAAACCTCACCATTGTTGATGTAAGATTAACCTTCATTAAATGGTAAAATCTAGTTTCCTGATAGTGATAAAAAAGTAACATTTAGCCTTCTGGTCTGGGCCCGAGCACTGAGCAGATCCCAGGGCAGTAGCTCTACACCCAATCTCACATATCCCAGAGGAAGCAGGCCTCCCAGGAGCTCTAACCTGGGCAGTATCTTAGGTAAGGAGACAGCAACTCTGATCCCAAACAGGGAGTAACTGGGACCCACTGGGACCCAGGAATTAACTCCTGGCCTGGAGCAGTGGTTCCTTCCTGTCTGCACCTAAGCACTGAGCAGATCTTAGGCCCCAGCTCTAACTCCAGTAGTAACACCCACCTCACACAGTTCTGAAGTAACTAAGATAGTAAGAAATACAGGCTCCAGTCAGAGACAGGGCAGGTAGCACTAAGGAGATCCAGATGGCGAAAGGTAAGCGCAAGAACATAAGCATCAGCAACCCAGGGTACTTGGCATCATTAGAGCCTAGTTCTCCCACACTAGAAAGTCCTGAATTCCCCATATCACCAGGAAAGCAAGACTCAGATTTAAAATCACTTCTAATGATGATGATAGAGGACTTTAAGAAGGACATAAATAACACTCTCAAAGAATTTGAGGAGAACACAGGTAAACAGATAGAAGCCCTTAAAGAGGAAACACAAAAATCCCTTAAAGAATTACAAGAGAACACAGCCAGGTGAAGGAATTGAACAAAACCATCCAAGACATAAAAATGGAAGTAGAAACAATAAAGAAATCACAAAGGGAGACTACCCTGGAGATAGAAAACCTAGGAAAAAAATCAGGAGTCATAGATGCAAGCATCACCAACAGAATGCAAGAGATAGAAGAGAGAATCTCAGGTGCAGAAGATACCATAGAAAATATTGACGCAACTGTCAAAGAAAATGCAAAATGAAAAAAAATTCTTAACACAAAACATCCAGGAAATCCAGGACACAATAAGAAGACCAAACCTAAGGATAATAGGTATAGATGAGAGTGAAGATTCTCAACTTAAAGGGCGAATAAAAATCTTCAACAAAATTATAAAAAATTAAAAATTATAGAAATAAACTTCCCTAACCTAAAGAACAGGATGCCCATAAACATACAAGAAGCCTACAGAATGCCAAATAGACTAGACCAGAAAAGAAATACCTCTGGTGAAATAATAATCAAAACACCAAATGTACAAAACAAAGAAAGAATATTAAATGCAGTAAGGGGAAAAGGCCAAGTAACATATAAAAGCAGACCTATCAGAATTACACTTGACTTCTCACCAGATACTATAAAAGCCAGAAGATCCTGGACAGATGTCATACAGACCCTAGGAGAACACAAGTACCTGCCCAGGTTACTGTACCCAGCAAAACTCTCAATTACCATAGATGGAGAAACCAAGATAATCTATGACAAAACCAAATTTACACAATATCTTTCCACAAACCCAGCATTACAAAGGATAATAGCTGGAAAGCTCCAATACAAGGAGGGAAATTATACCCTAGAAAGAGGAAGAAAGTAATCCTCTTCCAACAAATCCAAAAGAAGATAGCCACACAAAGATAATTCCACCTGTAATAACAAAAATAACAGGAGGGAACAATCACTGTTGCTTAATATCTCTTAACATCAATGGACTCAATTCCCCAATAAAAAGACATAGGCTAATGGACTAGATACATAAACAGGACCCAGCATTTTGCTGCTTACAGGAAACCCACCTCTGTGACAAAGACAGACATTACCTTAGAGTAAAAGGCTAGAAAACAATTTTTCAAGTAAATGGTCTTAAGAAACAAGCTGGAGTAGCCATTCTAAAACCTCTAGCCCTAGAACACAAAGGGAGGGACTCATGGCTCCACCTGTATAGGTAGTTGAGGGTGGCCTTGTCAGGCATCAGTGGAAGTGGAGGGCCTTGGTACCCAATAGTTTGGATTCCCTAGTGTTGGGGAATTCAAGAGCAGGGAGACGGGAATGGGAGGATGGTGGGAGCACACCCTCATAGAAACTCCCAGAATTATATGGATTAGACATGACAGAGTCAGGCCGCCAGAAGACTAGTTTCCAGAATTCAAACAAAAAATTATCTTGATACTAAAATTTGTTTTGAGAATTGTATATTTCAGGATACACAGCCTTGGTGTATCTACTCATCAAGCAAGCTGAGCAGATCTGCTCGAACCTCTGATGTCCTGGAATTTCAGCTGGATGCAGTGAAGACACAGACATCAGAGGCTTATCAATTTACTCTTCCCCCCACCCCTCTTCTAATATCTCAACGCCCGTAACCAGCTTGAAGAAGTTAATGAAGAGTCGGCGCCCCTATTCCCTGGGCTTGGGGACTGAGGTGGTTAATACTGGGCTGTCTTTCTAGGGGAAATTAGTAGTTTTGTCAGAACGGGGAGGAATAGCTAGGATTTATTGCATAGCCATAATGTATTGTGAGAAATCTGTATAATTGTTATTAAGCTGAAGTTATAATTTTTTAAATGGTACAAAATTTATTTTGATTTCAAATTTAAGATTTTTATTGATATGAGTTTCTTATTGATATAAAAGTGAGATTAATATTATTACTCTCATAGGCATTGTACCTATATAACACATTTAGGAATCCAAGGCTTAGACCCAGTACTTCTTTAACGCTTTTAACTGATTCAAGATGGTTAGCCTGTGTGTTAAGGGCCTATAGCAAATTCATGGCTCTGAGTTTATCAGAACTCTAATGACACATGTATAAGGATGCTGTAATAAAACCCAGTACTTTGTATGTTAACTTAAAATACTAATAAAGAAAAAAAAGCTAGAAGGAGGAGGGGGATAGGATAGGGGGTTTCTGGGGGAGGGATGGGAAAAGGGGATGACATCTGAAATATAAATAAAGAAAATATCCAATAATAAAATAATAATAATAATAAAAGAAAAAAGCAACATTTTTTTCAATATTTTGTTATGTAAGATAGATTCTTTTTGCATAAATATATCCTGATTATAGTGTCTCCTCCCTCTACTCCTCCCATCTCCTGCCCACCTCCCCTCCACTCCATATCTACCTTTCTTTCTCTCATTAGAAAAGAACAGGCTTCTAAGAGAACAACCAAACGTGAAAAAATAAAATGTAATCAGTTAAAGAAAAAACTATCATGTCAAAGTTGATCACAACAATCCAACAGGAAGAAAAGTGTACCAAGAGTAGGCACAAGAGTCAGAGATTCACACTTTCTCATAGTCAGGAGTCCCATAAAAATACTACAAGCTAATAGCAATAATGTACACATAGATATATTCTGTTGTAGCACCCTGTGCTTCCGGCTTCTGTCTCAGTGAGCTCATGTGTGCCTTGCTTAGTTGATTTAAAGAGCCTTGTTCTCTTGGTATCCTCCATCCATCCCCATCTTCTGCCAAACTAAGTCTTTCTGATGATGACTGGATAAGGTACTGAACAAGGAGTATTACAGGATTGTCAGGAGCTATAATAGGACAAGCTAATAATTAGCAGTTAATCATCCTGAAATGCTTGCCTCGGATTATTATCTGCGACAAGTGTGCCACATCAGCAAGGCTATGCTGGACATATTTTAGGAAAGATCCTGCTATTAATATGCTTTTCCTATTATTATTATTATTAAACATATATAATAATCACTAAGCAATAGCACTCCCCTTTGGAGCAGATCTCTGCAGACCCACGAAGATGTACTGTCTTGAAGTGTTGCTATATAGACAAATAGATGACTTCTTAAGTCTTAATGATGATCCTACAAGAATTCCTAAAATTATACCAATGATTATTAAGCTCTTTTATAGTGGGAATGCTATTAAGTCCCTTTCTGATATTCAAAACTGCTATGAGAATTCTGCCAGTCTCCCAAGTGTCATCAGTTAACAGCCCTTAGATAGTAACCAGACTCTCTTCTACTCAGAGCACATTCCAAGGTGGTTGTAAAACAATTGACCAAGAGTCACTAAAAGGGAACTCACAATTTATTATAGGTGCTAGGACAGAAGAGAAAATATTGCCTGGGTTTATCTATACAAAACTTCACTAATTTCTTAGTTATAGTTTTAAACCTTCAGTGAACCTGTGGAGCTAGATAAGTGATGGATGTTTAGCCAGATAATTACTCCTAATGGATATGCATGTGAACATTCTCTATTGTAAACTTCTGTTTCAATTTATGATTTGAATTTTGGTGTGAACTTGTGATGAACTTTGTAACATGTGATCGGGTACTCTGAATGATGTGTAAGACAAAGGGACATTCCTTAGCGACTCACTTTCTCTTTCTCACTCACTTCACTTCACTTTCTCTCACTCTCTCTCTCTTCTCTCTCCTCTCTTCTTTCTTCCCTGCTTAGATTCTCTCCACTCAGAATTTATCCTTTGTTAGAATTTTTTACCTTTCTCTACTTGGTCTCTTAGGTAGCTTTCATAGGAAACATTTTATACTTAGTAATAAACTACAATAACTTCTTTAAGTGTCTTTTATTCCTGCAACCTCAAACCAACAGACCTAAGTTAGAGCCTGGCAGTGCCTGCAGAGAGAGTACTAAGGATATTTGCCTAATTCTTTGCTGTCCCTGGGCTGAGGTATTAAGTGCCAGAAACTGCAGTTTCTGGACAGAGGATACCAGAGGGCAGGCCAGCTAGAGTAGCCTAACCCTAGGTCTTACTAACTGCCGATGCTCTTCCCATCCCACTCGGCTGCCTCAAGAAGAACCGACCAACCTGAGGAGAAGAAAGAAGATCACCTTCTCCTCCAATCAAGCCGGGGCTGGCTCCCGGCACAGGATATCATTAGGAACCATTTTATTGATATTTTTAGATCAGTCATCTTTGCTTTTACCACAGGTCTCTAGGCTGTCTAGTCTCTTGCTCTTGGTTACCATAAAGGTATAAATTCCTTCTCGTGCAATGTTAGATCAAATCAGACATTATTGGCTACTCCCACAAGTTCTGTGGTACTGTTGCCCCAACATATTTTGTAGTGAGGACAGATTGTTGGTCAAAGTTTTTGTGGCTGGTTGGTGTCCACATTTCTCTTTTGGTAGCCTGTTGAATCCCTTTCTGCACCAGAGACACTAGAACATAGGGGTGAGGGCTCCATACAGGCACCACCTACTTCTCCATGATCAATGAGCTGTTTGGGTGTTGTCATTGACAATGGAGACCCCATGTCAGTTTTCAGATAACAACCTCTTGTTCCAGCAACAGCCTTGGTTGTTTGAGGATTTTCATGGGTCCCCTTGGTCATCAGCTCAATTGAATGGAATCTAATCCTGCCATTGGAAGACTTGCCTGGCTACAAGACAGGCACAGTTGAGATTCCATATCCCCTGCGATGACTCACCAATAGACTCATGGATTTGAATCCTTGGCCCATAGTGAGTGGTACTATTAGGAAGTGTGGCCTTGCTGGAGTAAGTGTGTCTTGCTGGAGGAAGTGTGGGAGAGCAGACTTTGGAATCTCCTATGCTCAAGCAACATCCAGTAACACACTCTTCTTCTGCCTTCAGATTAAAACATAGAACTCTCAGCTCTGTTCAAAGTACCATGTTGGCCTGTATGCTGCCATGCTTCCTGCTATGACAATAATGGAGTAATCCTCTGAAACTGTAAGCCAGATCCAATTAAGTGGTTTTCTTTATAAGATTTGTTTGGTCTTCACAGCAATGGAAATCTTAACTAAGATTACTATGAGTCTTCATTTGGCTTAATTTCATAGATTCCAGAAACTTTTTATTACACTAACTTTCCACCCTCCCTCCAAATGCCTCCCCAGTTTGAGCCATGTCTCCCTGCATTCTCTCCCTCGACCCCATCTCCAGCCCTACCTAGTTTCCCTGATCCACTATCCTTCCACATCCCTGTCCATCCATAAATCAATTATATTTCCCCCTCCAAGGGCTCTACTTAACCTCTTGGTGTTTACAGATTGTACCTTATTTATAATTTACTATATCCTCTTATAAGTGGACACATATCATAGTTCTCTTTCTAGGTCTGCATTATCTTACTCAGGGTGATTATTTTCTAGCTCCATCCATTTGCCAGCACATTTCATGATGTTGTCTTTTTTAACAACTAAATAATACTCCATTGTGTTAATATACCACATTTTCTTTGTCCATTCTTCAGTTGAGAGGGACATCTGAGTTGTTTCCAGTGTCTGAATATGATGAACAAAATATAATTGGGCAAGTATCCTTATGGTAGGATGGAGCATCTTTTGTATGTATGCTCAAGAGTGGTATAGATGCATCTTTAGATAGATGCCTATTTTTCTAAGGAACCTCTATCCTACTATCATGACTGAACAAGTTTGCACTTCCACCAGCAATGGACAAGTATTCCCCCTTGCTACATATCCTTGCCAGCATGAACTGTTACTTATGGTTTTTTTCTTAGCTATTCTGACAGGTGTAAGATGGAATCTCAAAGTCATTTTGATTTGAATTTCCCTGGTGCCTAAGGCTGTTGAACCTCTCAGTGTTTCTCAGCCACTTAAGATTCCTCTATTGAGAATTCTGCTTATATTTCTTCTCTGTTGGGAGGTCCTACTATTAAGGTAGCACTCCAGCATGTCTGGGTCCGCTTCATGTAAATGAAGCATTCCCAGCTTCTCTGCCACAGCCAATAATGCACTCTCACCCTGAAAACCCCCACCCATTCCCTAAGGTTCACATAGTCCTTGTTCATCCCAAATAGAGAGCACA
This sequence comes from Grammomys surdaster, assembly GCF_004785775.1. Taxonomy (NCBI): domain Eukaryota; kingdom Metazoa; phylum Chordata; class Mammalia; order Rodentia; family Muridae; genus Grammomys; species Grammomys surdaster. The sequence continues at coordinate 3,005,580 of NW_021604782.1, forward strand.
AGCTGTTTCACTGAATATCAATCACTTAAGAGAGTTGTTTCAATGACTACTATCTAAAATAGCTGTAAAATCAAAATCCTCAGAGAAGACCCCAAGCACTTCCAGCCAGAGCGAGATCCTGCTGACCCATCTATGAGCAATGGCAGGTACCTGGACACCTAGAGAGAAGAAGTGAAACTCAGAACTACAGTTCCTCATTTTTTATTGGTTATTTTATTTATTTACATTTCAAATATGTTGTCCCCCTTCCCAGTCTCCCTCCACAACCCCCTACCTCATCCCCACTCCCCTTTGCCTCTAAGAGGGTGCCCCCACCCACCCATTCCAGCCTCACCTCTCTAGCATCCCTCTGCTGGTGCAACAAGCCTCCACAAGACCAAGGGCCTCCTCTCTCATTGATGCCAAATAAGGCAATCCTCTGCTACCTGGAGCCATGGACTCTTTGGTTTGTGATTTAGTCCCTGGGAGCTCTGGGGGGTGGGGTGGGGGTTGGTTAGTTGATATTGTTGTTCTTCCTATGGGGTTGCAATCTCCTTCAGCTCCCTTAGTCCTTCCCCTAACTCTTCCATTGGGGTCCCTGGGCTCAGTCCAATGGATGGCTGTGAGTATCTGCATCTATTTTAGTCAGATGCTGCTAGAGCCTCTCAGTTCCCCATTTTTAAATGTATTTTTTTATACCCAGTTTCTTCAGCTCTTTATATATTTTGGATATTATTATTCTATCAGATGTGGTGTTGGTAATTCTTTTTTCCATTCTGTAGGCTGCTGTTTTGTTCAGTTGATTGTGTTCTTTGCCATACAGAAGCTTTTTGATTTCATGAGGTCCCATTTACTAATTGTTGATTTTAATGCCTGCACCATTGGTGGTCTGTTCAGAAAGTTATCTCCTGTGCCAATGTGGTCAAGGTTATTTCTCACTTTCTCTTCTCTCAGGTTGAGTGCATCTGATTTTATGTTTGAATCTTTGATTCACTTGGATTTTAGTTTTGTGCAGGAGGATAAATATGTATTTAAATCGCATAATTCTACATACAGACATCCAGTTTGGCCAGCACTATTTGTTAAAGATGCTATCTTTTTGCCAGTACATATTTCTGGCTTGTTTAGCACAAATCAGGTGTTGGTATGTGTATAGATTTATGTCTGGTACATCGATTCTTTCCCATTCATCAATGTGCCTGTTTTATGGCAATATAGTGCAGTATTTATTACTATTGTAAGGGGCCCCCCAGGGGAGTCCCCACTCTCACCCAGAGTTGCGCGCCCCCAAGGAAACAGGGAGAACGGCTTGATGCAAGATAGCAAAAGGTAGTTAACTGACAAGGGCCCTTGGGTCAAAAACATATCCCATGCAAGGGAAGGATTTCGACCCAGACCCCAGGAAGTTTAGAACTTTTATAGGGGGAGGAACAAGGGGGAAGGGAAAAGCGGGAAATTCAGGCGCGGTTACATATGATTGGATATTTCAAACATCAGCACTTTGCGTAAGCAATCATTTTGGCGGGCATAGCAAGCTTTTCCTGGTGGTCATGATGACTCATATTTTTTTGTATTTTTGGCCATGAAACCTCAGACTTTCTAGGATAAACACCAGGTGGCCCATTACTCACTTGGGCATGTTTAGACTGGTCAAGATATGTCTTTAGTTGTTTCTATATTCATGGTCACTTTGCCCTAGGAGGAACTGGTTATTTTTTGTTTGGGCTGTTTTCAGCAAATTGTTGGTGGTCTGGGGGGTTCTGCTGAGGTATTTTGATTTTTTTTTTGTCCTCACACTATAGCTCTGTAGTACAACTCGAGGTTGGAAATGGTGATACTTCCAGTCATTCTTTTATTGGTCAGGATTGTTTTGGCTATCTTGGGTTTTGATTGTTTGTTTGTTTGTTTGTTTGGTGGGGGGATTACATGTTTGTTTTCCTTATAAAGTTAAGAATTTTCATTTTAAGATCTGTAAAAACCTGTGTTAGAATTTTGGAATTGGAATGAATATGTAGATTACTTTTGATAGGATGGCCATTTTTACTATGTTAATCTTACCAATCCATGAGCATGGGGAAAGCTTTCCAGCTTCTGATATCTTCTTTAATTTTTTTTCTTAAAAGACTTGAAGTTTTTATAATTCAAGTCTGCTACTTCCTTGGTTAAAGTTACCCCAAAATATTTTATATTATTCGAGGTTATTGTAAAGGTGTTGTTTCCCTGATTTCTTTCTCAATCCATCGTGTCATTTGTACATAGGAATGCTACTGTTTGTTTGTTTTTTAATTACTTTTATATTCAGACACTTTGCTGAAAGTATTTGCTGAAAGTAGGAGATTCCTGATGGAAACTTGGATTTATTTATGTATACTATCATATTGTCTGCAAAAAAAGGAGATACTTAGACTTCTTTTCCAATTTGTATCCCTCGATCTCCTTCAATTGTCTTATTGCTTTAGCTAAAACTTCATGTACTATGTTGAATAGATATGGAGAGAATGGACAATGGAGAATGGAGAATGTTTTTTACTTTAGTGGAATTGCTTTGAGATCCTCATTGTTCATGTTGATGTTGGCTAGGGGTTTGCTGTAAACTGTTTTTATAATGGTTATGTATCATGAAGGGGGTATTAGATTTTGTTAGATTTTAATCATGGTGAATAATTTATTGATGTGTTCTTGAATTTAGCTTGTGAGTATTTTTACATCTGTGTTCATAAGGGAAAGTGGTCTATAATTATATAATTATATCTTTCTTTCTTGGATCTTTATGTGGTTTGAGTATCAAGATAACTGTGTCCTCATAAAATAAATTGGACAATGTTTCTTATATTTCTTTTTGCAGAAAAATTTGAAAACTATTGGCATTAACTCTTCTTTGAAAGTCTGATAGAATTGTATGCTAAAACCATCTGGACCTGGGGTTTTTTGGTTGTGAGACTTTTAATGACTGCTTCTATTTACTTAAGGGATATAGATCTTTATTACCAAGACCTCTTGCCAAACCAAGGACACTTTGTAGCAAACATTTGCAAGTGAAGATGTGTAGACAGAGAGATATACTGTGGGACACACTGTAACACAGTACAGCTTCTAAAAGATGTTTTCAGTGATTTGTTTTTTTATTGGTTGGTTGGTTGGTTGGTTGGTTGGTTGGTTGTGTATTATTTTTTATTGAGGGAGGAGGTTGAAAGGGTGGAGGGCAGTTACAAGGAGATAGGGAGAGTAGTGGACCTGGAGTACATGATGCAAAACTCAAAAAAAAATCAATGAAATGCTTTTTTGAAAAAAAATACTATATATATGCATACATATATATATGTATATATATATATGGAGAGAGAGAGAGAGAGAGAGAGAGAGAGAGAGAGAGAGAGAGAGAGAGAATTGAAATGTCACCTTGGAAGATATTTCCTTTGTCCTTCCCTATCTCAATAATAGTTTCAGTTTGAGGTCTATTTTGTTATATAGTAAAGTGGATATGAATACACTAGTTTGCTTCTTAGGTCCATTTCTGGAATGTATTTTTCACTCATTCATCCTGAGGTACTGTATGTCCTTGATGTTGAGGTGTGTTTCTCAAATGCAGCAGAAGGATAGAACCTATTTTCACATCCATTCTAATAGTCTGTATCTTTTTATTGAAGAATTGAAATCACTGACACTGAGAAATATTAATGACAAATAATTGTTGATTCTTATTATTTTGTTGGTGGTGGTGGTGGTGGTGGTGGTAGTGATCTGTGTGTGTGTGTGTGTGTTTGTGTTCTTCCCTCTTGACTTTGCTGCCTTGAGATGATTTATTGTCTATGTTTTTATGAGTGTGGTTTACCTCCTTAAGTTGTAGTTTTCCTTTTAGCACCTTCTGTAGGGCTGAATTTGTGGGTAGATATTGTTTACATTTGACTTTGTCACAGAATATCTTATTTTCTCCATCTATGGTGATTAAAAGTTTTATTGGAAAGAGTAGTCTGAGCTGTTATCCATGGTCTCTAAGAGTCTGTAGCACATTTGTTCAGATTTTTCTGGCTATTAGAGTCTCCACTGGGAAGTCAAGTATAATTATATTAGGTCTGCCTTTATATGTTTCTTGTTCTTTATTCCTTTGAGATTTTAATATTCTTTCTTTATTCTGTATGTCTAGTGTTGTGATTATTATGTGGTAAGAGGAGATTCTTTTCTAATCCTATCTATCTTATGTTCTGTAAGCTTCTTATACCTTTAAAGGCATCTCCTTCTTTAAGTTTGGAAATTTTTCTTCTTTGATTTTGTTGAAAATATTTTCTGAGCCTTTAAGCTGGTTTTTTCTCCTTCTTCTACAACTATTCTTTTTAGGTTTGGTTTTCTTTTTTTTATTTACTGTCCCAGATTTCCGGGATGTTTTGTGTCAAGAGTTTTTTAGATTTAACAATTTCTTTAACCAGTGTATCCATTTCTTCTCTTGTATTTCGACACCTGAGAATCTCTCTTCTATCTCATGTACTCTGCTGGTGAAACTTGCCTCTGTAGTTCCTGTTCAAGTTCAAGTTCTTAACTTTTTTATCACCAGAATTCCCCAAGCTTGTGTTTTCTTTATTGATTCTATTAAAATTTCAGGTCTTGAACAGTTTTATTTATTTCCTTACATTCTTTGTGCTTTTCTGTATTTCTTTAAGGGATTTATTAATTTCCTCATTAAGGACCTCTATCATTTTCATATAGTTGGTTTTAAGGTCATTTTCTTGTGTTTCAGTTATGTTGGAATATTCAGGGCCCATTTTTTAAGGATAGCTGGGCTCTAGTGAAGAAATATTGGCCTGGCAGTTGCTAATTATGTTTTTACACTGGACTCTTAGTAACTAGGTTTGGGTAATTAAAAGTTTAAGAACTGATTTCTAGATTTGTCTTTGTTGGGTGGGAATTTTGTTTCTTGACTTCTGTTTCCTCTCTGGATTCTTAGAAAGTGTGATGACAATATAGCATGGTTTTCTGGTCTGCTCAGTTGGTGTGTTCACAAGGAATGTCTGCTGGTGTTGGATCTGGATAATTGGGATTTATAAAAAAAAGAAAAGAAGATCTTTGTGATCCCTTGGGGATGGAGTCAGAGAGAAAAGGGAGACTACATCAGGTATTTAGCTGTAGAATTGGGTCACAGTAGCGGTAGAAGAGGTGAGGGTTTGTCTTCAGCATACTTGATATTCTGAGAAGGGTTGCCCTTGGGTTATCAGGAGTGCCTGCTGGATCTGGGTGTGGGATAAAGCAACTAGTGTGGGGGAAGATTAGGAGGGGGTGATCTGTGGGATCCACAGGAGATGTCAGCAGACAAAAGAGAAGGCTAGAACTGGTGTTCTGTTGCAGAGCTAGAAATAAGACTATAGGGGTGGGTCTGAAGAAAAAAAAGACACAGAGGTCTATAGGCAGCCTACCTGATTTTCTAGCAGGCACAGCATGTGGTCTAGGCATGTGGTCATGCCTGCAGGGGTTGGGGGCAGGGATATAGTGACCAGTGGGAGGAAAAAGGTTAGAAGAGGATGGTCTGTAGGATACACTGGAGAGGTGAGTCGGGGTGCAGGGTTGGGGAAGTTGGAGGCAGGTGGAGGCTTCAGCTGAAGTTCTGGTGCAGCATTAGGGATAAGACTGTGATTGTATCTGAAGGAATAGAGAGACAGGAGAAAGTCTGTGAAGACATGTATTTTTAATTGGTATGGAGGTTACAAGAATCTGTACATGGAAATAAATTACATAGAGTTATAAATACAAATGTGTGCATACAAAAACATAATATATTTATAAACAATAAATTACAAAAGTTGTATATTCTATTAATAACCTCAAATTAATGACAGCTTTGTGGCTTTGATGTTAGGCTACCACAAAATGAAGGTCAGAATTTTGGCACATAATATCATTTGAGTCTATACTGATTTAGAAATAAAAGCATTTTAAAACATTAGCAAAACCCAAGTTTAAGATGTTTTGTAAAATAGAAGTACCATTATTTTAATTTCTTTAATAGTTCAAAACTGTAATCATTCCTGGTTGAGTTGACCACACAAAACCCAGTAATAGAACAGGTTTGCCTGGAGTCATTGTTTGCTGATTTCTCAATTATATAGCAGTGTGTACTACAGCTCTGTGTTGTTAATTGTATCATTGTTGTGGAAATGATGTCTTCAAGTGGCTCCTGGAAAGATCAGGTAAAATGTTTAAGTAAAAAATTTTAAAGTTGCCTTGTTATTTTCAGATTCAAACTATTGGTGCCAGCTTTCCTCAGGAAAAGGAAACACCCCCTCCTTCCTGTGCCTAGAGGTTCAAGGGAAGGCAGCTCAGCCCCTCTCTCCTCCTTGGCCCTGAAGTAGCATAAATATGTTCCAGTTTCCATGGGAACCCTTGTAGGTAATTTCTTCCTTTGTAGAAATATGTTAGAGAAAGGACGAGAAGCAGTGGTGAAACATATTATCATAAAGACTTATGAGAAAGAGAATAAACTCTAACAATTAATTGGTAGCTGACAGAACCCCTTGGTATTAGCTATGAGCCTTTATCTTCAAGCCAGTTTCTTGATCTCAACCCCCAAACTCAAAGCCAACAGCATGAGTCATCCTCACCACACTCTGCAAAAGGGAGCGACTGACAACTTGGCACAATTCTGATGCTTTTGTGCAATTTAATGAAGTTTTCCAGTATCACTGAGAGCTCAGCTTACTTACTTATTCCCATTTTGAAAATAAGAAAACTACAGTTTTGAAAAGATAGTAACCACTGAATACTATTTAAGTGGTTTATGACAGAATTTATACTCCAAATAACTAACTTACAAAATTTACATTTGATGTTTTCCATTCTGATTCCCAAATAAAAAATATTGAGAAAGACTCGGTTCAGATATCATCAGGGATCAGATTCCAAAGGAATTTATTGTCTTTGAAAGACTTGGATCAGAGATAATTTTATAGCAATTAATATTTTCAGTGATTCTAGTTGAGCCTGGTTAGTGAAAGTATAGAATAAAGCCATGTCTCTGTATCTTTGTTTTCAACATCACTGACGGTTGACCAATTATGTATTCTATACCACTTTTAAACTTTAGCTTAAACGACAACTTCAGAATGTATATATTTATGTTATGTAATATGTTTAGACAAACTGAGCTCGTTATAGATGTCTTATATTCGCCTTTGGTGGGTTTTCATTAGCAGCTTTGCAATACAATAACGATTTCACAGCAGCTTTTATATCTCTATTTTTTATGCTATAGATGATATAATTTAGCATAAAAGTTGCTACCCAATAAAATTCAGATGAGAAACTAATTTCTAGCTTGCAAACTGGCTTTCCAAATCTCTTGGGACTTGTGTTTTGCATACTTAAAAAATGATACTATGATCACCACAGTCAGATGAGCTGAGACATTGGAAAAGATCTTGATTCTTTTTGTGACTGAATTCTTATCAAAACTGTGTACAGTAGGAACATAAAGGATGAAAAGATGACCAGCTGCTGAAGAACCAGGAAGGCCATATTTGACATCATTAAATTAAAAGCATTGAAGGATATCTTACTTTATGGTAATGTGAAAGATGAGATCTCATATAAAAAAAGTAATTAATAATGTTATTCCTTCAGAAGGTCAATCACCTGGCACAAAATATCTTTGCACATTTTTTGTTTGATTACAGCAGAGAGCCATGACAAAGAAACCATCAGTACACCTACCCATCATCCCCAGCAGAAACCCTTCTGTTGCTCCCATTGCAAATCCAAAGAATATTTGCAAGAAACATACAGGGACAAAGAAAGAGAACTTCAGACCAGTCTCTCTTATGAATGTCAATGTAAAACTACGCAATAAAATTCTCACAAACTGAATCTAAGAACATATCAAAACCATCATTCACCACAATCAAGTGGAACCTCATCCCAGGGATGCAAGGATAGGTCAATATATGAAAATTCATAATGTATTACACTACATAAACAAACTCACATTAAGTGCTGGAAAACCCTTCTACAAAATACAACACCCCTTCATGGTAAAAGTCTTGGAGAGATCAGGAATCCATTGCACATACCCAAACATAATGAAAACAATATAAAGAAAACCAACAGCCAACATCAAATTAAATGAAGATAAACTTGAAGCAATTCTACTAAAATGCAGGACAAAGATAAGGCTGCCCACTCTCTCTATATCTATTCAATATAGTACTTGAAGTTCTAGCTAGAGCAATTGGAAAACAAAAAGAGATCAAGGGGATACAAATTGGAAAAGAAGAAGTCACAGTATCCCTATTTGCAGACGATATGATAGTATACATTAGGGACCCCCCAAATTCCACTAGAGAACTCCTACAGCTGATAAACAATGTCAGCAATGTGGCAGGATATAAAATTAACTCAAACAAATCAGTAATCTTCCTTAATACAAATGATAAACAGGCTGAGAAAGAAATTAGGGAAATAACATCCTTTATAATAACAAATACTATAATGTATCTTGGTGTAAATCTTACCAAGAAAGTGAAAGATCCGCATGACAAGATCTTCAAATCCCTGAAAAAATAAATTGAAGAAGACTTCAGAAGATGGAATGATCTCCCATGCTTATGGATTGGTAGCATTAATATAGCAAAAGTGGCCATCTTACCAAAAGCAATCTACAGATTCAATGCAATCCCCATCAAAATTCCAACACAATTCTTTACAGACAAGGAAAGATCAATTCTCAACTTTATATGGAAAAACAAAAAACCCAGGGCAGCCAAAACAATTCTCAACAATAAAAGAACTTCCAGGGGAACCATCATCTCTGACCTCAAGATGTACTACAAAGCAGTAGTGATAAAAACTGCATGATATTGGTACAGAGGCAGGCAGGTCAATCAATGAAATAGAATCAAAGACTCAGAAGTAAACCCATACACCTATGGACACTTGATCTTTGACAAAGAAGACAAAAATATACAGTGGCAAAAAAAGAAAACATCTTCAATAAATGGTGTTGGTCTAACTGGTGGTCTGTATGTAGAATGAAAATGGAACCATATTTATCACCTTGCACAAAGCTCAAGTCCAAGTGAATCAAGAACCTCAACATAAAACCAGATACAGTGAATCTAATAGAAGAGATCGTGGAAAAGAGCCTTGAACTCATGGGCACAGGGGCACAGAACACCAATGGCTCAGGCTCTAAGATCAACATTGATAAATGGGAACTCATGAAACGAAAAGCTTCTGTAAGGCAAAAGATACCATCAATAGGACAAACTTGCAACCTACAGATTGGGGAAAAAATTTTTCACTAACCTTACATCTGACATATATCCAAAATATATAAAGAACTCAAGAAGTTAACCTCTAAAAAACCAAACAACCCAATTAAAAAACGGAGTGCAGTACTAAACAAAGAATTCACGACAGAAGAATCTTGAATGGCCAAGAAGCACAAAAAGAAATGTTCAAAGTCCTTAGTCATCAGAGAAATGCAAAGCAAAACGACCCTGAGATTCTCACATCACTCAGAATGGCTAAGATAAAAAACTCAAGTGAGAGCATATGCTGGATGAGGATGTAGAGAAAGAGGAACACTCCTCCACTGCCAATGGGATTGCAAACTCATACAACAACTCTGGAAATCAATCCGGTGGTTCCTCAGAATGTTAGAAATAGTTTTATCTGAAGACCCAGCTATATAATTCTTGGGCATATACCCAGAAGACACCTCACTGTATCACAGGGACACATGTTCCACTATGTTCGTAGTGGCCTTGTTTGTGATAGCAAGAATCTGGAAACAACCCAGATGACCCTCTACCCAAGAATGGGTGCAGAAAATATGGTTTATTTACACTTTGCAATACTATTCGACTATTAACAAAGGGGGAACTGGATCAGGTATGGGGGATGGGTCAAGAGAGAAGCCCAGAGGGCCAGGAGAATGAATGGAAATAGGCAGCCTTGGTGGGTGGGAGATGGGAAGAGCTTGTGAAAAGTACCAGAGACCATGGAAGAGAAAACTCTCAGGACTCAATGGGGATGACCTTAGCCAAAATGCCCAACATTGGAGAGAGGGAACTCGAAGAGTCCATCTTCAGTAGAAAGACAGGGCCTCAAGTGGAGTGTCTGAGTTATTAACCCACAGTTAAAATTTCTGACTCAGAATTGTTCCTGTCTAAAAGAACTGCAGAGGCAAAAATGGAGAAGAGACTAAGGAAAAGGTGGTACAATGACCAGCCCAACTTGGGATCTACCTCATGGTGGAGGGGGGCAAGGCCTGACACTATTACTGGTGGTATGATGCGCTTACTGACAGGAGCCTGGCATGGCTGTCCTGAGAGGTCCTACCAGAAGCTGACTGAGACAGATGCAGATATTTGTAACCAACTATTGGACTGAAGTCTGGGACCCTTATGAATTGAATTGGAGGAAGGATTAAAGAAATTGAAGAGGAGAGTGACCCAATGGGAAGCCAGCAGTCTCAACTAACCCAGACATACACGGAAGGAAATATTTCTTTTGAGATTGGACTCACCAGTGTTGAGGGAACAGAACAAGTTGTGTAGCAGACATCCAGAAGACAGGTTGCCCAGGAAGAAGTACACGGGCATTTGAAGAGGGGAATCTAAGATGCTTACTACAATCAGAACACAGTTAACAGTTAGAATCATTAGGTACATAACCAGTCTCAGAACACAGAAAATTATCTTAAGTTCTAGCGGTCCAGAAAGATCCAGAAGAATGCATTTCTCCACAAAAGTGAATGAGGGTTGTCCTATCCATAATCCGTCTTTCAGGATGTCAAAGGAGGAGCCATGTTTTATATAGACATAGTATAAAACATGTCTATGGAAAAGCAACACGTGTAACAAATATCTTATTGTTATTCTAGGGAGAAAATGTTTTGAAGCATTGACATTTGCTTAACTTTAATGGCATTTACACCTAAAGTAAATACCGGGACATTGAAAGTGTCTGTGCCAGAGAGTTAATATATGACGGTTTATTTAGGATCAGAAACAAATTTGGAAGGGTTCTTCATTACTGAGGATGCCTGAGTTTTCCATACAGACAACTAAGTCATCTCTTCACTTCATAAATCTCAGTGGGAGATCAATGAGGGCAAGAGAACTCAACAGAGACTGGAAATTCAATAACAATTTATACCAGAATGGCTCAGATTAAAGAAATCTATACATTTGTCTGTCAACCTAAAGCTGACCTTCCAATAAGTTTAATGTGTACATTCATAGGATAGCCATTTCCTCAGAGCAAATCAATGTGCCTACACTGCAATCGCATCTATCCAGGGATGAAGCACATGTCCACTGTCAATTACGTGTATTATCACTGAGGTGTTTAGCTTGCTTTCCTGTTATTATTTCTGGTAGATTAATTTCCTAAAAGATGCCATGACCAATCACTTTGGAATGAAAAAAAACAGATAAATACTGAAATTAATAAATCAACAAGATAAAGGCAAATCCCTTAAAGACACAAAAGAAGAATAAATAAGGTATAGATTTAGATAGGTAGATAGTATATTATTTAATTACGGTGATTTATGAAAGTCTACTAAACTATAATGTGGATGTTAATACTTAAATCACAACTGTGTTCTTCTAACTGATGTTTCAATTACAATGAAATATTTGCATTCTGAAAGACAATAACTTATTCAATATAGCAAAAGTATATAAAAACATGTACATATCACAAACTATGAAATGTGTTCATTAAAAGTGATGGAATGGATAGAGTAGGTCGCAGGCGGCAGCTCCGTACTCAACCCCAGAAAACCGAGAGAAACAGGGACTCCCAGGAGCTTGAACTCACGCAGCATCCCAGGTAAGGTAAAAGCAACACTCTCCCCAAACAAGGAGCAACCGGGACCCACTGGGACCCAGGAATTCGCTCCTGGCCCGGGGCGGGCTCCATCCGGTCTGGGCCCGAGCACTCACAGATCCCGGGAGGCAGCTCTGCACCCAATCTCGCAGAATCAAGAGGAAGCGGGGCTCACAGGACCTCTGTGCCAAGCAATTTCTTAGGCTAGGAGGTGGCAGTTCTTGCCTCCAATCAGGGAGCAACTGGGACCCACTGGGACCCACTGGGACTCACTGAGACCCAGGAATCCTCTCCTGACCCGGAGCCCAGGCCCCTTCCGGTTTCCACCTGAACACTGAGCACATCTTGGGCCTCAGCTCTAACTCAAGCAGCAAAACTCATCCCAAACAGTTCTGACACAACCTAGATAATAGGAAAGACAGGCCCCTGTCAGAGACAGCACTGATAGCACAAAGGCGATCCAGATGGCGAAAGGCAAGCGCAAGAACACAAGCACCAGCAACCCAAGGTACTTGCCAGTATCAGAACCTAGTTCTCCCACATTAGAAAGTCCTGAACTCCCCATATCACCAGGAAAACAAGAACCAGATCTAAAATCACTTCTAATGATGATGCTAGAGGACTACAAGAAGGAAGTAAATAACAGTATCAAAAAACTTGAGGAGAACACAGGAAAACAGGATGAAGTCCTTAAAGAAACACAAAAATCCTTTAAAGAATTACAAGAAAACACAAACAAACAGATGAAGGAATTGAACAAAACCATCCAGGACATAAAAATGGAAGTGGAAACAATAAAGAAAGCACAAAGGGAGACTATCCTGGAGATAGAAAACCTAAGAAAGAAATCAGGAGTCATAGACACAAGCATCACCAACAGAATACAAGAAATAGAAGAAAGAATCTCAGGTGCAGAAGATACCTTAGAAAATATCGACACAACTATCAAAGAAAATGCAAAATGCAAAAAGTTGTTATCTCAAAATATCCAGGAAATCCAGGACACAATGAGAAGACCAAACCTAAGGATAATAGGTATAGATGAGAGTGAAGATTCCCAACTTAAAGGGCCAGTAAATATCTTCAACAAAATTATTGAGGAAAACTTCCCTAACCTAAGGAATGAGATGCCCATAATCACACAAGAAGCCTACAGAACGCCAAACAGACTAGATCAAAAAAGAAACACCTCCCGTCACATAATAATCAAGACACAAAATGTACAAAACAAAGAAAGAATTTTAAAAGCAGTTAGGGAAAAAGGCCAAATAACATATAAAGGCAAACCTATCAGAATTACACCTGACTTCTCACCAGATACTATAAAAGCCAGAAGATCCTGGACAAATATCATACAAACCCTAAGAGAACATAAATGCCAGCCCAAGCTACTTTACCCAGCAAAACTCTCAATTACCATAGATGGAGAAACTAAGATATTCCATGACAAAACTGAATTTGCACAGTATCTTCCCACAAATCCAGCTCTACAAAGGATAATAGCAGGAAAGATCCAATACAAGGAGGGCAATCATACCCTAGAAAGAGCAAGAAAATAATCCTTTTCCATCAAACCCAAAAGAAGATAACCACACAAACGATGTCTCCATTATTAGCAAAAATGACAGGAAGCAACAACATCCTCTCCTTAATATCTCTTAACATCAATGGACTCAATTCCCCAATAAAAAGGCATAGGCTAACGGACTGGATACGCAAACAGGACCCAGCTTTTTGCTGCTTACAGGAAACCCACCTCAGTGACAAAGACAGACACTACCTTAGAGTAAAAAGTTGGAAAACAATTTTTCAAGCAAATGGTCCTAAGAAACAAGCGGGAGTAGCCATCCTAATATCGAATAAAATCGACTTTCAACTTAAAACTATCAAAAAGGATAAGGAAGGGCATTTCATACTTGTCAAAGGAAAAGTCAACCAACATGAACTCTCAATTCTGAATATCTATGCGCCAAATACAAGAGCGTCGACTTACATAAAAGAAACCTTACTAAAGCTCAAAACACACATTGCACCTCACATAATAATAGTGGGAGACTTCAACACCCCACTCTCAGCAATGGATAAATCATGGAAACAGAAACTAAATAGAGATACAGTAAAACTCACAGAAGTTATGAACCAAATGGACTTAACAGATATCTATAGAACATTTCACCCTAAAGCAAAAGAATATACCTTTTTCTCAGCACCTCATGGTACCTTCTCCAAAATAGACCATATAATTGGGCACAAGACAGGCCTCAACAGATATAAGAAAATTGAAATAATTCCCTGCATCCTGTCAGATCACCATGGTCTAAGGCTGGTCTTCAAAAATGACAAAGAGAATGGAAAGCCCACATTCATATGGAAATTGAACAACACCCTACTCCTTGATAATCAGGTAAGGGAAGAAATAAAGAAGGAAATTAAAAACTTTTTAGAATTTAATGAAAATGATGACACATCATACCAAAATCTATGGGATACAATGAAAGCAGTGCTAAGAGGAAAATTCATAGCTCTAAGTGCCTACAAAAAGAAACTGGAGGGAGCATACACTAACAGCGTGACAGAGCACCTGAAAGACCTAGAACAAAAAGAAGCTAATACACCCAAGAGGAGTAGACGGCAGGAAATAATCAAACTCAGGGCTGAAATCAACCAAATAGAAACAAAAAGAACTATCCAAAGAATCAATAAAACTAGGAGCTGGTTCTTTGAGAAAATCAACAAGATAGATAAACCCTTAGCTAGACTAATCAGAGGGCAGAGAGACAGTATCCAAATTAATAAAATCAGAAATGAAAAGGGTGACATAACAACAGAAACTGAGGAAATTAAAAAATCATCAGATCCTACTACAAAAGCCTATATTCAACAAAATTGGAAAATTTGGATGAAATGGACAATTTCCTAGACAAATACCAGTTACCAATGTTAAATCAGGACCAGATAAACCATCTAAACAATCCCATAACCCCAAAAGAAATAGAAGCAGCCATTAAAAGTCTCCCTACAAAGAAAAGCCCGGGACCAGACGGTTTTAGTGCAGAATTCTATCAGACCTTCAAGGAAGACCTAATTCCAATTCTTTTTAAACTATTCCACAAAATAGAAACAGAAGGTACATTACCCAACTCATTCTTTGAAGCCACAATTACACTCATACCTAAGCCACACAAAGACCCAACAAAGAAAGAGAACTTCAGGCCGATCTCTCTTATGAACATTGATTCAAAATTACTCAATAAAATTCTAGCGAACCGAATCCAAGAACACATCAAAACAATTATCCATCATGATCAAGTTGGCTTCATCCCAGGAATGCAGGGTTGGTTCAATATTCGGAAATCCATCAATGTAATCCATTATATAAACAAACTCAAAGAAAAAAACCACATGATCATCTCACTAGATGCTGAGAAAGCATTTGACAAAATTCAACACCCCTTCATGATAAAAGTCTTGGAAAGGTCAGGAATTCAAGGTCCATACCTAAACATAGTAAAAGCAATATACAGCAAACCAGTAGCCAGCATTAAACTAAATGGAGAGAAACTTGAAGCAATCCCACTAAGATCAGGGACTAGGCAAGGCTGCCCACTCTCCCCCTACTTATTTAATATAGTATTGGAAGTCCTAGCCAGAGCAATTAGGCAACACAAGGAGGTCAAAGGGATACAAATTGGAAAGGAAGAAGTCAAAATCTCACTATTTGCAGATGATATGATAGTGTACTTAAGTGACCCCAAAACTTCCACCAGAGAACTCCTAAACCTGATAAACAACTTTAGCAAAGTGGCTGGATATAAAATTAACTCAAGCAAATCAGTAGCCTTCCTCTACTCAAAAGATAAACTGGCTGAGAAAGAAATTATGGAAATGACACCCTTCAAAATAGTCACAGATAATATAAAATACCTAGGTGTGAACCTAACCAAGCAAGTAAAAGACCTGTATGACAAGAACTTCATTCCCCTGAAGAAAGAAATCGAAGCAGATCTTAGAAGATGGAAAGATCTCCCATGCTCATGGATTGGAAGGATTAATATAGTAAAAATGGCTATTTTGCCAAAAGCCATCTACAGATTTAATGCAATCCCCATCAAAATTCCCACTCAATTCTTCTCAGAGATAGAAAGAGCAATCTTAAAATTTATTTGGAATAACAAAAAACCCAGGATTGCGAAAACTACTCTCAGCAATAAAAGAACTTCTGGAGGAATCACCATCCCTGACTTCAAGCTGTACTACAAAGCGATAGTGATAAAAACTGCATGGTATTGGAACAGAGACAGGCAGGAGTATCAGTGGAATAGAATAGAAGACCCAGAAATGAACCCCCATACCTATGGTCACTTGATCTTTGACAAAGGGGCTAAAACCATCGAATGGAAAAAAGATAGCATTTTCAACAAATGGTGCTGGTCCAACTGGTTGTCAGCATGTAGAAAAAAGCAAATTGATCCATACTTATCTCCTTGTACAAAGCTCAATTCCAAATGGATTAAGGACCTCCACCTAAAACCAGCCACACTGAAACTAATAGAAGAGAAACTGGGAAAAAGCCTGGAATACATAAGCACAGGGAAAAAGTTCCTGAACAGAACACCAATGGCCTGTGCTCTAAGAACAAAAATTGACAAATGGGACCTCATAAAGCTGCAAAGCTTCTGTAAAGCAAAGGACACAGTCAATAGGACAGAGCGGCAACCAACAGATTGGGAAAAGATCTTCACCGACCCTACATCTGATAAAGGGCTAATATCCAAGGTATACAAAGAACTGAAGAAATTAGACTCTAGACAATCAAAGAACCCTATTAAAAAATGGAGCACAGAGCTGAACAAAGAATTCTCAACTGAGGAAGTTCGAATGGTTGAGAAGCACCTAAAGAAGTGTTCAGGATCACTAGTCATCAGGGAAATGCAAATGAAAACAACACTGAGATTCCACCTTACACCAGTCAGAATGGCTAAGATCAAAAACACAGGTGACAGCACATGTTGGCGAGGATGTGGAGAAAGAGGAACACTCCTCCACTGTTGGTGGGATTGTAAACTGGTACAACCACTATGGAAGGCAGTATGGCGATATCTCAGAAAATTGAACATAGTGTTACCTGGGGACCCAGCTATACCACTCCTGGGCATATACCCAAAAGAAGTTTCACCATACAACAGGGACACATGCTCCACCATGTTCATAGCATCCTTATTTATAATAGCCAGAAGTTGGAAAGAACCCAGATGCCCTTCGACAGAAGAATGGATGCAGAAAATGTGGTACATTTATACAATGGAATACTACTCAGCTATTAAGAACAATCAGTTCACAAAATTCCTAGGCAAATGGATGGAGCTGGAAAATATCATCTTGAGTGAGATGACCCAATCTCAAAAGAACATACTTGGTATGCACTCATTGATAAGTGGATATTAGACCAAAAGCTCACAATGTCTAAGAACCTACATACAGACCACATAAAACTCACATAGAAGAAGGAAGACCAAAGTATGAATTCGTTGGTCCTTTCTAGAAGGAGTATCAAAAGTTTCAACCAGAACTCCCAAAGTCTAAACCAGAGAACACAAAGGGAGGGACTCACACACCTGTATAGGGAATTGAGGGTGTCCTTGTTAGACTTCAGTGAAAGTGGAGGGCCAAGGTCCCCGAAAGTTTGGATTCCCTACTGTGTGGGAATTCGAGAGCAGGGAGATGGGACTGGGAGGATGTTTGGAGCACACCATCACAAAAATTAGGAGGAGTGGGAATGGGATAAAGGATCTTGGGGGAGAATGAGAAAGGAGATAACATTGAAAGGTAAATACGTATAATACCCAATAAAAAACCCACACAGATAAAGGATTTTTTTAAAAAAGGGAGTTTACTTATCTTAAATTAATTTCAAAAGTTTCTAGGAGTTGCAAATTGGCTAAGATCCTATTTTAAGCTCTCCACAAAAGAACTTAAATCTCTGATCAATATTCTCAAGAGAGAGGTAAACCCTAACTTCCTCAACAGTTAATTGACAGAAGAGAGGTAATCTCACAAAAAGTAGAAAAAGCTATTTCCAATCGATATATCATATAGTCTGATTAATTGTCAGTGGTGCTATAAAAGTCCTTTGACAAAAGATTATAAATATAGATTTATATATCCTTAAATAAGGTCTTCATGACTCTCTGACTTATTTTTATTTATAAAAATAAAAGTGATGGAATGATGTCAAAGTCATTTTTACACTGAGATAACACAAGATAAATAATAAAAGAAGAGACTGTGGGTGTGGGAAGGGAACACAGATGTTTAATAGAAAAGGGCGGTTGGAGTGATGTAGGCAAGATGTTCATGTAAAAATTCTCAAATAAAATATAAAAAGAAAGATCATAGATGTGCAGGACCAACAGCTAAATAACATTTAGTTTCTACAGATGGATACATGGAGGCTTGAGTGATGAGTAATATTCCCAGGTTATTGTTCAGGAACACTTAATAACAGTATTCCTCACTCATCTGAAGCACTAGAAAATGACAAGATGCCACATGAACTTTGAGCAAGGATTTTCTCAAGGGAAAGCTAATTGAATATACAGGACAGTCTATGAATCCAGGCTTTCTGTGACTGTATAGCCATGTGACGTATAAATTCTGATATCCCTTAATTTACGGATGAAAGTGAGGTTATTAAACTTGTGCAGTCTCTGTCTAGGTCTGACAAAAATAATAATAAAATAAAAATAAAAAAACCCTCTCTGAATTCAGAAAAGACTAAGGGAAACAGGAAGCTTTATTCTCTCTTTGGAAGCAGCTTCATAGGGAACAAAGATAAAATGAAATGAAGGCATTTGGCCAAGTAGAGAACAAGCGAGGGAAAGAATGAAGTTTTCCATTTCCCTCGGGATGAGAAGTAAACATAAAAATTGTTCTTTTTGTCGGCATAAAAATTAAAAGCTACCAGATGGCCAATGAGAAGATCCAGAAAAAGCAATAGCTGGAAAGTGAATGACCCTGGATAATTGCCCATGTTTACAGGTGGATAACCGTGACCCTTAGTTGAGAGACATATACTGGGCAAATGAAGTTAATTACTCTTGCCACTCCTGGGGCCTAGAACAGGAGTGTTTTTTAATTTGAATGTTAATCATCTAATTAAGACACTTCATGTAAAATTCAACAATATGCTGAATAGAATCACAGACTCACTAGATACATTCTCACCCATAAAAAGTGTGTGACAACAGACCTGTATTTCTGCATGTGTCCAACAATACTTTATATAACTGGGTGTAAAGGGGGAAATATTGGCTACACTTACATTCTTGCCAACTCTGTGAGTCAGTTACCTGGCTAAATCCAACAGAGCAACTCCAAGGAGGAAAATCAAGATGAAATAAACCTAAGATAGAATAGCACACAGATTGCTGGTTTTATAAACAAGCCTACAGAAAGCTCTTTAGCTTGCTCAGTCAAAAGTGTACTTTGGGGTTGCAATGGCATCCTTGGGAAAATTGGCATTTGAGATCCAAAACCTACACCCAGTGAGTGAACAGTTGTTGTACAACATGACCATTGTACAAGCCAACATTGACAGAAATGTTCTAAAACACAGTTGGAGCAGTTTGAACTAGTTCCTGATTCTCCTTCTGGTCCTGACATGTCCTTAGCGTGGACATTCAGCCCTAACTATGTCTTTGCTGAAGCTCCATGTGAGTACACACTACAGCATCTCACCTGTTCTGTTAGAGGTGACAGTGAGCAAGAATGAAGTGTTTTATTTGAAAATAAGGCCTGTCTTGAAATTTAGAAAACCAGTCAACATACAGTATTAATTATCTCACAGCAACAACGCACTAGGAGTAATTATGGAGTTTACATGGTTCAAGTGTCCATGTCTTGACCCAGTCTTCTGTAGCATTATCCAATTACTCAACTATCAGGAATATCATGTTACATATTGCAGTTCTAAGCAACTGCAGTTTTAGCACGTGGATTTGTGATGCTTACTATATAATCACACACACATATCTACTGATGTAATAATATAAGGCATTGCTATACATACATAACACATGAATCATATATAATATGATCATGTCCAGGATTTTCCTCAAGATAATCAGGAGGATAAAAATAAGTCAGTATGGATGAGGAAGACTGACTGGGCTCTGGTAATTACATTAGCTTTATAATTTACAAATAGGGCTTTATAATTCTTACTGTGGGGTTTGTGTGTGTGTGTGTGTGTGTGTGTGTGTGTGTGTGTGTGTATCTGTTTTTGGTATGAGTAGATTACACTTCCATGTATGTGTTGGAGTCAGAGGATGTCATAAAGAAATTCATGTTTCAGCAATTCTTTGATATAAACAAGTTACCCTTCATTCAAGCTTAAAACAAACTTTCACACTAATGAGGTGCAATGTTCTTGTTTATTTTTACAGAGAGAATTACATCTTGGCTTGAACATTTGGTATAGAAGGATGTAGATTCAACATTTTTTCAAACTTGGGTGATCGTCTGAACTTATAATCATCACTGTGAGATAGCACTGTTCTAAAAATACATGCATTAAAAATAGCAGAAGTATCTTAGAGCCATTTAAAAATGTTGGAAATTGATCTTACATTCAAACCAGCACATATTTAATGGTTTTTAACTGAAACCCAAGTCATCAACTAAGCCACAATTTTCAAATTAAATATTCTGACATGACTCAAGTGAAAGGGTCTACTGCTCTGATGCTTACATGCTGAGCAGGCACAGGGGAGAATATTGAAAGTCTTTGCTTGCCATAATCAAGTCATTGTGTTTCTAAAATGGAGAAAGTCAAGAAAAGCCTGAGTGAGGTAGTCCTGAGTAAATGTGTATGGTTCACATAGGTACAGCCATGTCCAGGACTCCAGGACTTCTAATCCATGGGAAAATTGTTATCGCTTTTATCTGTATGAGACAGGCTGAAGTGGGTTGGCAAAGGCTTTCCTCAGGGTCCAAGTATGAGCTGATGAAGGATGAATCACTGTGTGGAAAGGGTAGCTGTAAGGGTTGTTGGCCCACATCAGCTCCAACACTGGGCACAATTCTGAACCCAGGGAATTTGACTGTGATCATCCCACACTGCCACCATCAAGGCTGTAGGAAGTGCATCGCTCCGGGGGTGAGGCAGTCTGTGACATGAGAAAGCTAGAGCTGGCTCTGGGTCCCTGGGCCTACAAGGACGACAAAAATTAGAGCAGTGGGGCCAAGACACTGCTGTGAGTCAGGGAAGAGTAGATAATGCAGTCAGGGGCCTGCAGACTGTGGACAGCGTCTAGCCCAGGGTGGGGATGGTGGGAGATGATTGTCTTTAGCTTGCAGGATGGATGAAGGCTTGGTGGCAGTTGTAGCTGAAAGCGCAAAGAGGCCTTCTACAGGAGATTGGGCTGAGGCTCTGTAGAGGAAGGCCTTCTTCATGGCTCCCCATGGCAGATCTTGGTGAAAAGAGACAGTCTACGGATCGAAACAGTTTATTGTCACAGCAGGAAGTGGATGCATGAAACCATACCCCACTTATCAGGGAGGGCCTGAGATTAAATACCTTTTAGAGGGAAAATTGTCTGGGGAGGGAAGCTTATTGGCTAAGACCTCCAGGCCTCTAGATACCTCATTAGCATGGAGACCTCTGTCTTGAGCCTACTTGACTATAGGATACATTTCTTTTATGTGAGAAGCATGGCATGTGTTGGCAGGGAGCTGGGAGCCACCTAAGCCTCAGTCAGGTGTGTGCCCACAGAGTCTCTAGGTCTCTACCTGCTCTACCTTACCAAACTTCCTGGCATGGTTTTATGTTCCATAAGTAGCCACTACAATTTCCATCTCCTGGATCTTTGCAGCCTGAGACCTTCTACAGAGACTAGCTTTTCTGCTCTATACCTAATAAGAAGGACTGAAGTTTCAAGTTCAGCAGCAATGGTTGCAGTACCACCTGACTCAAGCATCCCTGTGTGCAACTTTGTGTCTCTATGTACATGGTCTTTCCTTTCTTCATTCCTTTGTGATCCCTAGTCACCATTCCAGGACCCAAACAGCTTGGGACTAGGCACTAATGGGACTGAAATCATCTGAAGTAAAAGCATTGCAGTTCAAAATATACAATACTCTTATTTATTGGTGTTCTGTGGTGAGATGTCATGCTTCATGCAAAGAATGCATGTTGTATATTTGGCACAAGGCACAGTGATATCATATATGAAAAGGTACCACAAACACTTCAGATGCATTTCGTATTGATTTTGATTAACTTTCGGTCACTGGGCATTTAGAAACTTTGTACATGTTTACAACTTTCACACTCAGTGTGTCTCACATTTGGAGTTATAAAGCCACTTAAGAAGTGGGCGTGTTCCACCTGGTAGGAAGCTTGCATGTAAGTTGTGGACATTCTTGATACTGTGACAAAAATATAAGGTGAGGTTGGAGGAATTGGCCAAAACAAAAGAATTTTTTCATATGCTTAAAGTCCTGTAATTGTCAAAAGTGATAGATATCCCATCAAGATATCTCACTTAGTAAACAAGCTTGACATGTGTCCCCCACCCCTTGACCTATATTATGGAAGGAAAGAATCAATTCATGTAAGTTGTCCAGTGAGGTCCACCTCCACACAGGTGTTCCCCTGCATAAAAATGAATAAATGAGTAAATAAATAAATAAATAAATAAAGCTAGTTTTTATTAACAAAGTGAAAGACAAAGGTTAGAAAGAGTGAAACATCCAGAGAGGTGTTAAAATTATGCCAAGTACCCTGCAAGTGTCTTTAAACTTTTTCATAATTATAATGACTACCATTGTAAATTTTAGAAGTAACACAACTCCTTTGGTATTTGGCATAACACTCGAGATGGCTCCTTACTCTTAAACTCTGAACCTGTTCCCAATAATTTGAATAGGATAAAGAATATCAATCTGATGTTCTGAATCCTCTTGTATACTCAAGGCATTAGTAACATTTTTTGGTAAATGATTAACAAAAGTAGCTGTCTGAACTTCTTGTGTCAAAGCTATTGCAGAAGCAGTGGTGCTAATGATTAATGTAACTAAAGCTGTTATACCAACAATAATAAGCCCACTACCCTCTTGCTTCTGCTTAAAACCTAACTCACTTCTTCCAGTATTTGCACACTTGCACACTTTTTTCAGAAAACCAAGGTTCTGTAATACTCAGGTCAATAAAAAAAATAGCTGGTTGATAAAGCCCTGTAACAGACATGCCAGGTTTCAACACGCTAACATAATTAGAAAGTGTACAATCAATGAAACTTACAATAAATACTGTAGAAGAAACAAAAAAGTAATTTTCACTTGACAATTAAAAGAGCCTTAACATACGCACTAACACTTGTTTGAAATCCAGATCCTGTCCCAACTTTATCTCTTGCTAACATAACATCATAGAGAACTGAAGCTAACTTCCAAATATGTTTCTGAAACTGTCCAGAACCAGATTTCCAAATGAAGACTGCTATTCCCAATATTGGATTGATTTCTAGACCAGTACATCATTGAGTCCGAATAACTGGTCACATTTAAGAAAAATACAAGAATCATTATAACTTCTCCTTTTGATTCTCTGTCTCACAAGTTCTAAAAACTTGAGGCAAGGCAGCTTGTCCCATCTGAGATATAGGCAAGTAAAGGTGGGTCAGGAACATATGTCTAATACAACTTTCCAGTCACCCTTGTCAGGGCAGTCAGCAAACTCACAGGTCAGCATCATTCTTTGTCCTAGCATCAGCATGTTTCACCAATCTCTCTGGGAGCCCAGCATCCTGCAGAAAAAAACACAAACATGCCCACTTCCCCATATTAGATACATGATCAGGATCATGCCATATGCCAGTAAGTGGATCCTTCCCTTTCACCCCTGCATAAGTATGCTTAGTTGTAGGGTGCCATAGACACTCAGCAGAAAGTTCCTTGGCATCCAAATTTTTTATCGGATATTTTATTTATTTACATTTCAGATGTTATCCTTTTTCCTCATCCTCCCCAGAAACCCCCTATCCCATCCCTCCTCCTCCTGCTTCAATGAGGGTGTGGCCCTACCCTCCCACCCACTCCCACCTCCCTGCCCTCGAAGTCTCCCACACTGGGGCATCCAGCCTTCACGGGACCAAGGACTTCCTCTCTCACCAATGCCTGACAAGGCCATCCTACTCTACATATACAACTAGAGCCGTGGGTCCCTCCCTGTGTGCTCCCAGGCTGCTAATTTAGACCCTCGGAGCTCTGATTGGTTGGTATTGTTGCTCTCCCCATGGAACCGAAAACCCCTTCAACTCCTTCAGTCTTCTGTCTAACTCCTCCATTGGGAACTCCTTGATCAGTTCAATGATTAGCTGCCAGCATCTTCCTCTGTATATGTCAGGCTCTGGCAAAGCCTCTAAGGAGAAAACTGTATCAGGCTCCTGTCAGCATGCACTTCCTGGCATCCACAACAGCATCTGCCTTTGGTGACTGTACACAGAATGGATCCCCAGGTGAGACAGCCCCTTCTTCAGTCTCTGTTTCACACATTGTCTCCATATTTGCTCCCATGAGTATTTTGTTACTCCTTTTAAGAAGGACCCACCAACACTTTGGTCTTCCTTCTTCATGAGCTTCATGTAGTCTGTGAGCTGTATCTTAGGTATTGCAAGCTTTTGGGCTAATATCTACTTATCAGTGAGTGCATACCATGTGTGTTCTTTTGTGATTGGGTTCCCTCACTCGGTATGATATTTTCTAGTTCCATCCATTTGCCTAAGAATTTCATGAATTCATTGTTTTTAATAGCTGAGTAATACTCCATTGTGTAAATGTACCACATTTTTTGAATCCATTCCTCAGTTGAGGGACATCTGGGTTCTTTCCAGCTCCTGGCTATTATAAATAAGGCTGCTATGAACATAGTTGAGCATATGTCCTTGTTATATGTTCGAGCATCTTCTGGGTATATGCCCAGGAGTGGTATAGCTGGGTCCTCAGGTAATGCTATGTCCAATTTTCTAAGGAACTGCCAGACTGATTTCCAGAGTGGTTGTATCAGCTTGCAATCCCACCAACAATGGAGGAGTGTTCCTCTTTCTCCACATCCTCACCAGCATCTGCTATCACCTGAGGATTTGATCTTAGCCATTCTGACTGGTGTGAGATGGAATCTCAGGGTTGTTTTGATTTGCACTTCCCGCATGCAAAAGGATGTTGAACATTTATTTAGTTGCTTCTTGGCCATTCAAGTTTCCTCAGTTGAGAATTCTTTGTTTAGCTCTGTACCCCCATTATTTAATAGGGTTATTTGATTGCCTGGAGTCTAATACTTCTCTGGATGTTTTAACATTGCATAGTAAGATTATGAATTTAAAGAATGATGCTCTGCTGAGACTTGTAATCTTTCTTCCTGAACCTGTGAGAACATCTCAGGGAGATGTGAAAGCATTTCTGTTGGCTTTGGCCATTTATATCCACCTTTCTCTCTTCTAGACTACCTCCTTTGCCAGCCTGTTCTCTTGAGGATGCAGCAGGCCTCAACTCATCAAATATGATGCCAGTTCTTCCCACTCCCCAAGCACCCCTAACCCTAACCAACACTCTTTCAGGATCCTCACCTTAGGTTGTGTTCTCTCATGAGGGCAGTATGGAAATTCCTCCCACCACTCATTGAGCATCCTATTTCTTCGTCTTCCTTGATCTCTTCATGTAGATGTGCAGATGGAAGATGTGATTAATACTAATGGAGTCGATAGGAAAGGCATATATCCGGCTCTAATAATGAGTGGCTTTGAATAAAAGATGTGTTAAGAAACAGTAGCTGTGATTCCTCACTTATGGCACCTGAAGCTCACTTGCCATGACACTGACCTCAGTAATTGTATTTTCCAACTTAGTAAAACTTGAAAGAATACTTGGAACTTGACTTACTTGGTTTATCACTAGCAAGTTAACTGTGGATTTGAAAGAATGGATAATCAAACCAAAAAATTGATTAAAGTTTTGGGAATAGAAATATTGTCACACTTGTCTCTCTGTTTCCCGAGTTTGGACGCAGTCATGACTTAGTGTTACCACACAGCCCACTGGATGCACTTAATTCAGACATTACCAAGGAAAGGATTATAATCAGAATTGATGGTGTTTGAGAGATCAAGACATGTTTGAAGATCCATTTGAAGCAAACTCTAATCCTCAGAAAATGTAGCTGAGCACGACTAGTGAAGTCAAAGAATGAAAATATCAGCCAGGTAGTGGTGGCACATGCCTTTAATCCTAGCACTTGGGAGGCAGAGGCAGGTGGATTTCTGAGTTCAAGGCCAGCCTGGTTTATAGAGTGAGTTCCAGGACAGCCACATTGAGACAGAGAAACCCTGTGTCAAAAAATCAAAACAAAACAAATAAAAAAAGAAAAGAAAGAAAGAAAGAGAGAAAGAGAGAGAAAAGAAGGAAGGAAGGAAGGAAGGAAGGAAGGAAGGAAGGAAGGAAGGAAGGAAGGAAGGAAAGAAGGAAGGAAGGAAGGAAGGAAGGACAAAATATCTCCCCCTAACCAAGGGTTTTCTTTTTTATTTTATTTCTGAGATTATAATTTAATTACAATGTTTCTCCCTTCTCTCTCCTCCCTCCAAATGTTCTCATGTACCTCTCCTTTCTTTCAAATTTACGGTCATATTAACTAATTGTTATTGTATGCATATATATATTTTCTTTTCCTTTATCACTAACTAATATGTATATTTGTATACATAAATTGCTAAATATAACCTGTTCAGTCTATATAATACTACCTACATGCATGTTTTCAGGGATTACCATTTGGAACAGTACAACTAACTGGTGTGCTCTTCCCTGGGAAAGGCTACGTCTCCCATCCCCAGATTTACTGAATTGTTTGTGGTTCTTTGTGAGGGGTTGGAGTGTTGTGAGCTCTTTCCTGTACAGTTTGGCATGCTTGTTGGTGTGTGTCCTCTTGGTTCAGGTCATATTTGGGCACTCCTGTTAGTGAGACTTTACAAGTGTAGCTTCTGGTGTTACAAAAAGGCACAATATCACAGCAAGGTCCCTGATACTCCAGCTACTACAATCATTCAGCCACATCATTGGCAATGTGCCCTGAGCCATCAGTGTGGACGCGTTTGGTAGATACATCCAATTGGACAGGACTCCACACCTCTGCATATTTATTAGTGGTAGTTTTCAGTAGTGGACTCTGTTGCAAAAGAAGTTTCCTTGAAGAGAAGTGAAAACTCCACTTATCTGTGGGTATAACAACAAAGGTATATAGACTGTTCTCAGAGATCTAGCTGCTTTAGTGGATGTAGATTCTCCTCAATAATGACAAATTCATTAGCACTGGATAGTTAGCTTGATTTCTAGAACCAGGCACAGTTTCCTTTTTTGTTGGGTAGGTATTAAGTCCAATTAGCTCAGTGTTGGTCACCACCAAGGCATGTATGTCATTACTATGCCCTTATGATTACTGTGCATGCAGTTCATTGAAATGGCTCATAGGCATCAGAACTGAGTAAGACTGTTGATTGTCTCCCTCCTTATACAGCTTGCATGGTGTTTTCTGGGACCATAAAAGCTAGTCATCAGAAGCTTTTGAATCCAGTTCAGTGGCTGCTGAGTCATTTCGGAAGTTCATAGTGGCTTCAGAACTAGGGACTTACCTTCTATCTTTGGGAGGTAACCAAGTAGCCAAGGTTTTTCTAAATTGAATAGATAATTAATTAAAATGTTCTCAAAGATTTGCTGCTGAGTCAATCTCATGCTTGCAACACAAAAACCTGTGTTTGGGACGTCTTTATGGAATGTACTTTCGTTTCAGTATGTATTTTACTGCGGCTTTAACATCCTTATTCCTCAAGCTGTAGATGATTGGATTCAGCATGGGAGTAACTACTCCATAAAATAAAGAAATGATCTTATCTGAAGTTTGGAACTTGTTTTCCCCAGTCAGATCTTTAGACTTAGGTTTTGCATACATAGAGAAGATGGTTCCATAAAATATGACCACCACAGTCAGGTGGGCAGAGCAGGTAGAAAATGCCTTACGTCTCCCTGTGGCTGAGTTCATTCTCAAGATTGTGTGGAGGATGAACAGGTAAGAGAAAAAGATGACTAGTAGTGGAAGAACCAGGAAGGCCATATTTGATATCACCATGGTAATGATATTGAGAGATATATCAGCACATGCCAGCTTGAGGACAGCTAAGACCTCACATGTAAAATGATTAATAACATTATTCCCACAGAAAGGCAACCGCATGGCAAGGGATGTTTGCACAACTGAATTGATGCCACCAGAGAACCATGATGCAGATGCCATGGAAACGTACACTTTTTTGCTCATGATGATGGAGTATCTCAGAGGGTTGCAGATGGCCACATAGCGATCAAAAGCCATCATGCCAAGAAGCAAGCATTCTGTTGATCCCATTGCAAATCCAAAGAACATCTGCACTGCACAACCAGAGAAAGAAATGTTTCTTTTCTTTGAAATTAGGCTTACCAGTGTTGAAGGAACAGAAGATGTTGTGTAGCAGATATCCAGGAAAGACAGGTTGCCCAAAAAAAAATACATGGGCGTGTGAAGATGAGAATCAAAGATACTTGCTATGATCAGAACACCATTGCCAGTTAAAATCACTAGATACATAACCAGAACAATAATGAAGTAAATGATCTCAGTTTTTGGGTATCCAGAAAGACCCAAAAGAAGGAATTCAGAGACAAAGGTCTGGTTATTTTTATCCATTTCAGCCACGGTCAACCATAATTGGAAGATCTACCATATCACATATCCACTGCCCCCAAAACAAATGGTACAAAGTACCTGAAAAAATCGTTTTTCATGTGTTAGAAAGGGCTCATTTCTTAATCTCTGGTATTGATATCCCCAATAATGTATGTTATTGAATACAGTGAAATTAAGTATATTGGAAGTATGCATGCCCATTGGCAGCATGTGACTATCTATCCATATCAGATGCACATTCAATCAGTGATGCTTTCTATTGTAGAGAAACATTCCTAAATGGATGTTTCTAAACCCCTGGCTAATTAGCCACAATACACTTGACTTCATTTCACCTGTCCTAGAAAACTAACAATGAAGAAGTCAAAACAAAAATATACAAAAAAAAAGACTAATTCTGAGTCAGTGGTTGATAATAGTCAAAAAATTTTAAAAACATTTATGTTCTGAATAATATTTCCTTTTATGCCTGATGTTACATACACTATTAATCCTTTTACTTGAATATTACCAACATCTACTCACAAAAAATAAAGTGGTATAAGCTAAAATTTAGCATCAAATCAAAAGCGTGACTGTTACCTTCATATTTTAAGCTTACTCTTAGCATCTTGTGTGATTATTCCTATGACAAGACAATTACACAGACCAGATCCACAAAACTGTGATGGGGAATCTTGGCAAAGCATGACACATTACATTCTTTTATTCTGTAGCACAAGAGTTCATCTTGACAATTCACGTGTTTAAAACAATGATAATAGTAATGAAAAACTAAAATGAACAGAAAGTTGGTGCATTCAGTGCTTCTGGCTTTTTTCAGATTCAAATATGTTTCATTTTGCCGAATTATACAGGCTCACGTAGACACCTTGAGAGATTCAAGAATAATAATTCTTTCACATTTTATAGACAACCACTGATTAACATAATGATAAATATTAGAGAAATTTAAAGACACATTTTTAACACATAACCAATTTGTACAAAACTACTATAATGTTTTCGAATGTTGCTAGTAGTTTACCTTGAAGCCAATCGCATTCTAAAAACAATAAGTGTCAGTAATGTAAGGCATTACCACTATGAGGTTGTCAATGGAATTTAGAATACCGAAAAAGTGTATAGAAAGATATATTGTGAAGACTAGCATTCTGTATCTTAGGTTAAAATTATACATTTGCAAGAAGGTTGATATTTATGAGAAATAATCATCAAAAGAGACTTAAAGGAATGTTCTGGAAATTCTGGATCTAGAAACATGGAAAAGATCAGATAGGTTAAGAAAAGAAAATAAGATGGGCAAATGTAATATGAGAAGCTGAGCCAGAGTTAGGAGCAGGCAGATTGGCTGCATATCCATTTATTCAAGGCTGTCTCTGTGAGGGTGTGATGGTAAGCATACCTAGGAAAGTAGTAAATGGGGACTGTTGAAAGCCTTGCCTAACTGGTAACACTAAACCTGTCTATAGAAATCCTATTGTCAACAACAGAGAGTAGTCAGCAAGAACCAGAGAGAAATTAGTCACGATGGTGAATGAATTGTATTGATTAAACATTGCCCAGAAAAAAAAAATAGGGCAATGATTTTACACTTATCTAATAGCATCTGATAAATCAAATTTCTCTGCAACTGAATTTCAGAAATTGTTCAAGAGACACTGGATCACAGACATTAGCAGAAGGATTCATACAGAGACATGAAAAGGGAAGGAGGCATGTTGACTCACCAGGACATGCGACCATGCTGATTCCTTTCATAGTGGAGTCCAAGCATATGGAGACCATCTTTCTCATCCAGACAAATGTCATGACTGTGCATCTTAGATGACTTGAATGGCTTCTCCTGTCACAGATGCCAGTCTTTTTCTCCTTGGTTGAAATCCCATCACCTACTCAAAGCTACCCAGAACTAAGCCTGTCTCGCCGCCTTTGGTTTTGCTCCTGCTCCTGACACTCTAAGTAGGTTCACTTTGGGTAGAAAATATGTAAGAGGAGACATTAGCGTGTTTGCCTTGCTTATACCTTTCCTCAAACACAGTGACTAGACACGGTGCAGGGTTTCAACTGAATGTAACAACTTTTACTTTCTAAGCCATTTCTCCCTGAAGTATTTTTACAGAGTCTAGTCCAGGGTAACTTAATGTACCCAAATTGTTGGCCAGTAACAGATTTTAATTATCTTTTAGCTTCTTTTAGTCAGTACTAACAAGCAACAGTCATAACTAGATACCCACTAGTGTCAGCAGTGGTGGTAACAGGGGTACCCAGAACTCACTGAAGTACATATGAAATAGATTTAGGATCAAGGAAAGGTACTCAGACTAGAATTATAGCCTTAGGGGCTGGAGAGATGGCTCAGTGGTTAAAAGCTCTTCCATGACTGCTCTGCCAGAGGTCCTGAGTTCAATTACCAGCAACCACATGGTGGCTACCAACCATCTGTAATGTGATTCGATGCCCTCTTCCGGTGTGTCTGAAGACACCTGCAGTCTACTCATATAAATAAAAAAATAAATAGAATTACAGCCTTGGTTTGAGAATCCCTCTCATTTTATAATCTGTTTTGGATTTACCTTAATCTTTTCCATATATTACATATATTACTTTACATATTATAACAGAAAAAGTATGTGGAAGTTTCTTTAAAGATTAATAGTTATAAAAATTACAATATAAGTTAATAATTTACAGAAGTATTTGGAAAAATAAATTACTTGCTACATGGCTTCTGGCCATTTTTATTATTAATGCATAATAATGAATGCCTTTAATTACAGAAAGGCTTTAATTGACTTAATTGACTCACCCTTAGAGTGATGAATTTTCACCCCTTTTAAGAACAAGTTACATCTTTATAGAATTAGCTTCAGTATTCTGAAGATTGAACAAATAATGTCAGATTCCATAGAAGGGGCAGAATAAATATTTATTATGCAACAGCTATTATAATTGTTCCCCAAATCCCAAAGCAATTTAAAGTTGAGGGAAGGGATGTGGGATAGAAAAACTTTTATACAATAGGGATGGTATCCCACAGACCCAATTAAGTATAGCTGAGAGTGTACTGTAGCTGCATAAACACCAAAGAAGGGAATAACATCCTCCATTCCCAGTGACTTTAGGGAAGGGCAGCAGAAGTACAGTAAACAAACTACAAGGAGTGGGAATCTCCATTGTAAAACACAACTAGAAAAGCAAATTTAATAAAGACATTAGTTATTTAAACAGTTATGACTATTATTAAACATTATAACTAAACAAGAGATTCTTAAGTCTGAACAGATGATTCAGCAAATAAGAGCATGTACTGTTCTTGACGAGTGTCTGGGTACAGTTCCAGAGAGCCATAGCAAGCAGTTCACAACTGCCTGGAACTCCAATTCTAAAAAGATCTGATGCCTCCCTGCATGACACTTGCACTCCCAAGTACACACACACACACACACACACACAACCACACACCACAAATTTAAAAATAAAATCTGTATTTAAAAAAGAAAAATGAAAAACACTGACCACACATTGGTGAACCATCATTTAACTTTTTCGTTACTATCACTTTATTGACTTGTTACATTAACTTCATGGATAATTTCATTACCAGTCATCTTTAAATGGAAATAAAACAATGTAATAAATATGCCTACAGGATGCACTGATTCCATATGTTAAGGTTACAGAATTTGGGTGTTGTTTGTTCATTTGTGGGTTTTTTGTACTCATAGTAAATAGTTTGGGAGGAATCCAGAGTATTATTAAACCAAAGTATTTGAGGAATGTCTGCAAAGCTATGTATAGAGGTTGTCTGCAGATCCTCTAAGTTCTGAAACAGAATCACTTTCTTAGCAGAGAAGGCACATACATACATACACACACATACAGAGAGAGAGAGACAGACAGAGAGAGAGAGAGACAGAGACAGAGACAGACAGAGACAGACAGAGACAGACAGAGACAGACAGAGACAGAGAAATAAAGTTTTTTAAAGTTATAGAAATGATATAGTAGAATTTACCTTATCAAAGATGAGTATGTTATAATGGGAAATGTTAAAACATTTTTAAGTCAAACAGTGATATTTGAATAATCAAAACCTGTGGAATTCAAATAGTCAAGATTGTTATGTGTATTGAGACTCCTGTGTGCTTTCTTTACAACTTTCGTATCAATTACAAACTATTCTAAAATTGCAATATAACTTAAGTAAATATAAATGAAAATACAACCATGTATTATCTATATTTTTCAATTTAGATATTTTAAATTGAAAATCTAATGAATCCCGCTGGTTCTACTTTCTAGTTACTCACTTGTAAACAGCTATAAAGTGATCAAACAAAGTTCAAAGTCATGATAGCTCTTAATATTTTAACGAGTGAGTAGGGGCTCTAATATCTAATATTTTAGGTGATAAATCTCTCTAAAATGTGTCTTAAGAAACATTTTATCTTTAGAAAACCAACAATAATTCATTATAATTTTAATCAATTAAGTCAATTTGATAAAAACTATTTGTCACCTATGAGCAGGTTCTCTGAACACTGAGGACATGATTTTTTTTATAAATAATTTATTTTTTCTCAAATTGTAATTAATTCACACAGGGGTTATAAACACAGAAAGGCAGGATGTGGGGAAGGGAATACAGATATCTTTCAGAACCGGGTATTGGCTGGGTGAAGGTTCAGGGGACAAGTCACTGTGACTCTGCCTATGACTCGCTTGTCCTTATCTAAGTTGGTATTATCCGCCAAGGCTACCTATTTACAAGGTCTATGACTACTCAGACTTGTAAACTTCCACAAAAGCTGCCTGTTTACATTAGCTTATAGCCATCTGTTTCAATGTTTTTCCACTGAGACCCAAGACTTGGTGTTAGTATACATGTATGACAGGCCTATTGCTGATTTTAGGTCTATGGCTGATTTTAGGTCTACAGTGTGTAAGCCGGGCTGCCCCTGACATCTCCTCCCTTCTCTAAGTATAGAAGGGCTGTGGCAATTCTAATCTTGCGAAGGCGGGGATAGAGGCCTGTTGGGAGCCGACTCTTAGCTGAAAGTGGCTATCATCTTTACAGCCATCTCCAGCCATATACTCTGACAAGAGACTTGTTTTCAACAGCCTGCAATAGCTGAGTGCACTCTGATAAACATCTTGTTACACTGTTTAGTGCCCCCAGCTGCTCCTGGTATCCATGGCTACAAGGCACGTGACATAGTGCCTTCAGTTGAGCTTGTCCACAAGGGCAAGTCACGTGGTAAAGGGTATAAATACCCAGGATTTCCTTTGTAGAGGAGAATAGAGGAGAATAAGAGAGAATAAAGGAGAATAAAGAAGAGACTTGAAGAGACTTGACCAGACTCTGTCCTGTACCCATCTTTTGCATCTCTCGCCCCTCTCGCCCTTCCTCTGTCCCCAATCTCTCTCTTGCTAGACCCTGACCTGCGGACAGAGCAGCAGAACGGACCATTACAAAGTAGCAGAACCAGCCGTTACAAAAGAAATGGCAGTTACAGAGGCCTGACCTCCAGTTCTTGAAGGGGACCTTGTAATGGCCCTGGTCCCCCTGTCGTTGGAGGACATGATTTTTGATATAGGAATTTGCAAGGATCTCGGGTCTAGTAAAACAAATACATATTAAATACACATAGCACATGAAGATGACATTGTTTTAAAAAGAAATTTTCTTACAAAATTCTTAAAGTGGCAAAATATTTCTCAATTTACATAATGCATATATGTAAATATGTATATATGATGTCCAAGTTTAAATAAAATGCCAGAAAATCTTGTTACTTTATTTTTAAAGACTTTTTTTACTTATTTACTTTACAACCTGCTCACTGCTTTCTCCCAGTTACTCCCTCCCACAATCCTTCCCCCTTCTCCTTCTCCTCCGAGTGGGTGGGGGTGCCCCCTTGGGTATCCCCCTACCCTGGCACATCAAGAATCTGTGAGGCCAGAGCTTCTTCTCCCACTGAGATCAGACAAGGCATCTCAGCTAAATGAATATAACCAACATACAAACAGCAGCTTTTGGGATAGCCTTGTTCCAGTTGTTTAGGACCCACATGAAGACTAAGCTGCACATCTGCTACATATGTGTGGGGAGGTCTAGGTCCAGCCCGTTTATGTTCTTTGGTTGGTATTTCAGTCTCTGAGAGCCCCAAGGGTCCAGTGCGGTTGACTCTGTTGATCTTCCTGTGAGTTCCTATTCCCACTGGGGCCTGCAATCCTTCCTCCTGTTCTTCCATAGAGTACCCAAGCTCCACCCACTGTTTGGCTGTGGGTGTCTGTATCTGTCTGAGTCAGCTGCTGGGTGGAGCCTATCAGAGGACAGCCGGTTAGATTTCTGTTGCAAGTATAACAGAATAACATTAATAGTGTCAGAGACTGATCCTTGTCCATGGGATGGGTCCCAAGTTGGGCCTATTATTGCTTGGCCATTCCCTCACTCTCTGCTCCATCCCCTGTCCCTGCATTTCTTATAGACAGGATGAATTTTTTGATTGAAACTTTTGTGGGTGGGTTGGTATCCACTGGGATTCCTGCCTGGCTACAGGAGGTGGCCTCTTCAGGTTTCATATCCTCAGTGGTATGAGTCACAGCTAAGAACACTCCCATTGATTCTTAGGCATCTCCCTTATTCCAGGTCTCTGTCTCTTTCTGGAGATAAACCCTACCTTCCCAGCCCTGTTAGTTGCAGATTTTCATTCATTCTCATGGCCATCTGGCCAACCCTTCTGTCCCTTCCCACACCTGATTCTAAACGCACCCTATTCCCCTCCCTATATCTTCTCCAACCCAGTTCCCTCCCTCCATCTGTCTCTTATGACTATTTTATTCCCTGTTCTAAGTGAGATTCAAGCATGCTTGCTTGGGCCTTCCTTCTTGTTTACCTTCTTTGGGTCTGTGAAGTATAGAATGGGTATCCTGTATATTATAGCTAATATCCACTTATAATTATATAATATCCACTTATTATATATCATTCATGTCCTTTTGGGATTGTATTATCTTACTTAGGATGGTATATTCTCAAGATACATCCATTTGCATGCAAAATTCATGATGTCTTTGTTTTTAATAGCTAAATGGTATTCCGCTGTGTAGATGTACCACATTTTCTTTATCTGTTCTTCAGTTGAGGGACGTTTAGGTTGTTTCCAGATTTTAGCTATTACAAATAACACTATTATGAACACAGCTGAGCAACTGTCTTTGATAGTATATTCTTATATCAAGATTTTAAAATGAGAATTACACTATGAATTATGCCCATGTATGTATATATGTACATGTACAAAATAAAAATTACTTGTATAATTTTCTCCATTTTCTTTGCTAAACAGAGTGTGATGCTTTCCTGGAAAATCTAAAGAAAACCTAGAACATTATAATGACTTATGATAGCCAGCTCTATACCAGCACCAAGAGAGATTCTGAGTTAAACAATATTTTACCTTCATTTTCTAGGCTTCACTTTTTCAGAGTAAAACCCAACAGAAGCGTAGAGTTCATAAACTGTGCTCATATTTACAGCTGAATTTAGCAGTATTTCCGAGTGTCTATTATCTGCAAGACAATAAAGTCATTATAATTTCCCTCCTTGGATTTTTAACACAATGGGATAAACAGACCTATGAAAGACAACTGAATGAGCAGTTGGAAATAACTTATGAGCAATCTTATTGTATGTCTATAGTAATTTCCACCCCCTCACTTTAATGGCCTAGTAATTCTAAAAGAACACAAGCCATTCATTAGAATGTAATGCCTTAGGAAACTATCAGTGTACAATCTAACATCAAAACTCCACATGGCTATGTGCAGTGACGTTTCTCAGTGTTAATCTTTCTCTACATCTCTCCAATTCATCTACCGATTAAACCATTTCTAGCTTTGCTTTATCCAAAATTGACCACTGTCTCTATTTTGATACAGAAATAATTGTGTTCTCATTTTAAAATGAATCAATTTTTTCTTACTCAAAGACAGATTAATTGGAGTGGGCATTTGCAAAGCTAGCTTGCTATTGGTTTAGTTTCAAGGAAATCAGATTCTCCAATATATTTTAAATTCAGTATCACTAGAAAGCTAAACTATTTCCTTCACATGTTGCTCATCAGCTCAAACACTGGGAATGCTATTAGGTTTTAAGGGGAGAAAAGCAGAGCAAATTTTTATTTTTTAAAAAAAAAAATGTGCAGAATATAAAACAAAGAAGGGGTCCGGTCAGATCGCTCAGAATGTCAAACAAAAGCACTTGTCAAGTAAAACTGATGACCTGTGTTTTATCTCAGGAACCCACAGTGGAAGAAAGTACAGACAGTTAAAAGTTGTTCTCTGATCTTCAACGGGAACTACAGCATGCATGTGACTATAGCCATATGGGCACATGTACTTGCATGCTTGGGTGCATGCATGAGCATGCGAGCACGCTTACACGTAATGAAAATAATTAATTAAAACTTGAAGAAAGGCAAAGAACAAGGAATATACTGAAGTACTCAAGGCGCTCATCACAGAGACTTCCTCAGGCAGCAGATGGGAGTGCAAGCGGAGACCCACAGCCAGAAATTACGCAGAGGGAGTCTAAAGTGGTGGTTTGCATTCAGTCTCTCCCCTCAGAGATCAAGGAACCCCTCAAAAGAGGAGGAGGAAGAGTTGTAGGACTCAGAGGAGATGGAGGACACCAGGAAAACACGGTCCACGGAATCAACTAGGCAGGATTCACATATGCTCGCAGAAACTGAAACAGTAAACACAGAGCCTACATAAGTCTGCACTAGATCTCTGTGTATATGTCACGGCTGTTAGCTTGATATTGTTGTAGGACTCCCAACAGTGGGAGAGAGTGTATTTCTGACTCTTTTGCCTACACTTGAGACTTTTTCTCTTGTTGGATTGCCTTGTTCAGCTTCAATATGAGGGCTTTCATCATGTATTATTTATTGTATCTCATTTTGTTCTGTCTGGCTGTCCTCTCTTAAAGACCTGCTCTTTTTTGAAAAGGAAAGGGAAAGGTAGTGGATATGGGGAAGATGGGGTGTGTGAGGAAGCTAGGAAGGATGGAAAGATAGGAAAATATTGTATGAAATAAGAATCTATTTTCCTCCATATTTATTTATTTACTCAGCTATTTAGTTAGTTATTATTCTTCCCTCATGCAAAACATCTTGACCATAGTTTCCTCTCCCTCCATTCCTCCCACCTCCCACTAAAGTCTCCCGCAGATCCACTCTTCCTCCGGTTTCCCTTCAGAAAAAGTGAGGCTCCCATGGTGTATCAACCAAACACAGCATAAAAAGTTACAATAAGACTAGGCACAAACTCTTATACAAAGGCTGGTCAAGTCAATCCAGTAGGAAGACAAAGATCCCAAGACAGGCAAAAGAGTCAGAGACACACTCCACCCCCACTGTTAGAAGTCCGACCAGAACACTAAGCTACACAACCGTAACATATATGCAGAGGACCTAGCACAAATCCAAGCAGGCTGAAGCCTCTGCGAAGTCCTATGAGCCCTGCTTAGTTGATTGACATCAGTGCCTTGTACTCCTGGTGTCCTCTACCTGTCTGATGCCTGCAATCCTTCTTCCCTTGCTCTCAGGGCAATTGGCCAAGCTCCATCTAATGTTGGGCTGTGTCTCTCTGCATCTGCTTCTGTCAGATGCTAGGTGAAGCCTCTTTGATGACAACAGGACTAGGCACTAATCTATGAATATAGCAAATATCATTTGAAATCAAAAGAATCTATTTTCTGAATTTTTCCTTTTATTCTTCGCTCATATGTTAAATCTGGACCACTGTTTCCTCTACTTTCCCTTCCTCCAGCCTTTCCCCTATGTCTCTCTTCTCCCCCAGAACCACTCCCTTTCCACATACCCTCTGCCTAATGTTTGGCTGTAGTACTCTGCATCTGCGTCCAACACTTGTTGGGTGATATCTGTCTGGTCTCTTTGATGATGGATGATTCTGCTAGGCTCTGGTCCCAGCACATTCTGCAGGCAGGATGAAATGTAGGTCAAAGATTTTGGAGCTGTGTTGGTGTCCCAGTTGAGATCTTGCCTGGTTACAGAAGATGGCTGGTTCAGGCTCCGTGTCCCCCATTACTAGGGGTCTTCGCTAGGGTCACTCTTAGATTCCATGGAGTTTCCATTGCACTAGATCTCCATCTTGCCCTGAAATGTCCCCCTAATTCCAGTCATTTCTCACAGTATATTCTCCCTCCCACTCAAGAATCTATTTTCAATTTAAAAAGACAAAAAAGAAAAAAATAAGAGAAGTACTCAAGAGAACTTTGAGTGGTTTCGAAAGGAGAGAAATACAATTAGCTGGGAGTGCACTGATCCGGTTAATTAAGCATGAAAAGTAATTTGAAATTTTACCAGCATGCTGTAGAGCTGGAAACAGATACTTGGTTTTTGTAGTTTATCACCTACTTGTGAAGTATCTATTGGAGCCTGGTGAAGAAAATCAACATTTTCTATAATGAAGAGACAAATGAGTATAACAGCTGCATGTTTATAATTATGAGCATCTAGAAATTGACACTTGGAGGAAATGAAGGTGAAGTGTCTAAAGTTGTGATCAATTTATCATGTAGAGTCTGAACCTCCCCTGAAGACATTCTGTGCTTGCCTGTTTATGAAAATAATCTATATGGAGCTTAAATCATTCATGCCATATTTTGCATATATTGTTACTGGGTAACGATGATCTCTTACCCAACTTTAACTTTGGTTCTCTTAGGCCAAATTACTTCAAAACCTATCTTGGTGTTTAAAATAATTAACATTAATTTATCATGAACTATTTTACAGAAATTATCAATGAATTCATCATGACCTATATTTTCTTTGGGTAAAAGTTGGTGGTTATTGTTTTATTCTCCATATTTGTTAGTGATCTATTCAGAGTATCTATTTCTTAATGATTCAGTATTGGTACAGACTCATTTCTTCAAGATTATCCAGTTCATGGTATATTGTGTAAGACCACTTCATGATTCCTCACACTTTAGTAGCATCCGTTACACTGCCTTATCCCTCAGTTATATTCCATGTACATGAGTCTTCTCTGGCACCTCTGGTTCTGCTGGAGTCCTATGACGTTTGTTTATCTTACAAAGAACAAGTCTTAGTTTCAACTAGTTTGTGCTACTGCTCAGATTCTCTCCATTCCATCTATTTTTACTCTGAGGTTCTACTACAAAAACTTATAGACAAACATTCCTAATTAACAATGATAGAAAACCATCAACAAAACGCTAAAAAAAAAAATCCAATACAACAGGAGTATCTTCCACTGCTATTGGTTTCCTTCTTCCTACCAAACATTCTCTCATTCTACTCTCCTATCATAATCAAGTATATATGTAAAGTAAGCAAATAGACAGAGACAGAGAGAAAAAGAATAAGGCTCTACACATGAAAAAATTAGTCTTTTTATATTACAGAATTGATAGTATGTTAAGCTGAAAAGACAAATCAGGAAATTTCAAAGAAATGATATTAATTAGTCCTCACGTTCTTTCCAATAAACACTTTAAGGACCAGTATTTAAATGGTCTCCATTAAATCGCACAACTAAATGTATTTCTAAATAAATGAAGTGTAAGAGTGAAGCTGAAATATTTAATAATTCTATGTAAGTGTTGTAAGTCAGAATGAGTGCCTTCACAACAAGTAGATGACCATAGTGTATATATTAACTAATTATTGCCTGTTTTATATCAGAGAAAAAAAAAACAAAACTCAAATTTCATCTAAATTATTTGAAACTTCATGAAACAAAGTCTCAAGGCATAGCCACTGCTACAGTTGTATTTTCTGTTACAGTAAGTGACTGCTGAATAGTTGGTAAGCCGTAGTCTTTGTAACATATTCTCACTGTCCCTTCTGTTAAGTTTGCTACAAGAGAAAAATGTATATTAAAATTGACTAGATGCATAATTAGTATGACAGTTTGAAGGAGAATGGTCTACATAATCTAATATATTTTAAATTTGGTTCTCAGTTAGTGGAACTGCTTGGGGAGGATTAAGAGGTGTGTCACCTGGGGTTGACTTTGGGGTTTTAAAGTCATGCTCCACATCATGATGGCCATGGACTTACTCTATGACACTCTAAGCAAGCTCCCAAGAAATTCTTTCTTCTGTAAAGTGGCTTGATCATAGTGACTCCTCACAGCAACAAATAGGTAACTAAGATAACTAATTTTGGAGGAAGTAGTCACACATAAATTCTTTTATAGAAAAAGGAGGAAACAGAACACAAAATGGAAACAATGCAGAAAAATCTAAATTTTAATTCAGAACAAGTGAGCCAGACATGTACTATATTCATATCCTGTTATTTCTTAATAAGGTTTCACAATAATGTTAAAAGACATGCATAATTTTATAATTTAAGGCTGAAGACTCTATATTTTATAGAGGTTTATGCAGGCTATAAGTGCTACAGATAGATGTAAATTTCCAGATAGGAATTTTCTTTCCTCCAGAAACCAACTGTCAGCAAAGAAATACCCTAAACTCCAGTAATATTTACATCAGTAAAACAATTATTAAGGCTTCCTTGCATTTTCCAGAAGGGAACATGGGAGCAGCAGGCAGACATGGTGCTGGATAGTAGCTCAGAGCTTACATCCTGATTTCTCTACAATCTTTCATTCTAGAGAAAGTGCAGTTAGACATACAACCATGGAGGTGGAGGAGTTCACTTATAGACAGGTTTGCTCGGGATGACAGAGGATAACTAAATTCATAGTATCCAGCTAATATATAGAAACATGAAGGTCTATGCTGTGGTGGGTACTCACCTTGAGAATGTATTGAATATGATTGGTGATGCAAATACAGCCCTTGGAAGTGAACAAAAAAAGGTAGTCACTAGTAATCTAATCTCACTTTAAGAGAAGTAAGACCAGTAACAGAAGAGGCAAGAGGTATGTCAAAAGAGGAAGAAGGGAGCCATGGCTGTGTAGACTCACAGAGATCAAAAGAAAAGACTCACTGGAGGTCTGAAAGGGACTATTCTAACTTAGGAAAGTACATTGGAGATGTTGAGATCAGAGATATTTTTACAGAGAAGATTTGGAGATGAGTTTGGTAATGACTCCTCTGGGGCAGTTAGAGTCAAAAGTAGTAAGTCCAAAGTTGTCATATGTCAATGGGACTCTAACTAAGATGAAAGACCAAGATAAAAGACCAGCAATTTCCCTGAGACCAGATGAGGCCAACTCTTTTAAGTAACTCCACTCAATATCCTTGAAGTTTCCTACTGCAGAGTAATTAAAAGTGAAGCTATCGTCTCTTTATTGTGTATGCCATTGTGCAGGGAAGGAACCTCACTGAAAATGTTATTCTACAGATAGATTTATTCCTCATAAAAACTAAAAATATGCAAATTTATACAATTAAGTAGTTAGAGTCCACATAGTTCAGTGGAGACTGGAACAGTGGGTTTGAAAATTCATACTCCCATTAACCCTATCATATGATCCCACTGTGTTTTTGACTGATGGCAACCTATTAAGACCTCTTTCTTTAGCAACTAGTTAATACCAGTTTTAAGCTCTATAAGACTTAGGCCATGTAAAACATATGCTTTGAAAGAGGCAGATAACAGAGAAAGTCACCATTTCTTTTCTGCTTGTTTTCTCATAACTTGGTAATCTCCTCCCTCAGGAGTACAGAACACAGTCAATATTTATACGCGAACACAGAACATCTCAGAGGACATCATTATAAGTTTACTGACCTACTTCTGTCTGATATCAAGATACAAATAACTTGTATGTGGTAGGGTCCCACGTGCCTGTTAACAGTCTAATGTCAAGCTTGTTAAAGTGAATGGCTAACTTTAACATCACTCTTCTCTCTACATGTTTTCTAGAGGGATTCTGGATAAAGGGGCTCCTAAGCGTTTGAGTCAGTCCCTTATGCACCACTAAATGGGGGCAAGGGGACCACATGCGGTTATCATATGGAAAAGCAAACCATTCTCAGTATATTTCCAGAATTCAGATTTGACATAGTAAATGAGACAGACCCCAATGAAAACAGAATTGTAGTGATCGTTTACTAACAAAAAAAAAAAGCATGCCAATGTCCATCTTTCTTAGAAACATGGAACTAGCATCTGTGCCCTGGAGCTGACCCTGTGCCACAGCGTTCCACACTCAAATCCCACCTGGAGAGAGCCTGTCTCCCAGGAGTGCTGATACACCTGTGAGCACTGCTCAAATACCTGGCCTAAGAGCAACCCATACAGAGTCCTCAGGACACAGAAACCAAAGAGCAGCCTGGGACAGGATCCTTCTGGTTTCCATCTGCACCTGGAGTTACTTTGTGCCACAGCTCTCTGTACCCAAATCCCATTGGAAGAGAGCTGGTCTCCCAAGAGTGCTGAAACACCTGTGAGGATAGGTGAGACCACCACTTCTGCTCAAATTTCTAGCCCAAGAAGGACCTGCCCAGAGCCATCAGGACACAGGAACCAAGGAACAGCCAGGGGCAGGATCCTTCCAGTTTCTGTCTTCACCCCAGAGCTAACCCTGTGCCACAGCTCTCCGTATCCAAATTCCTCCCAGAGAGTACTGGTCTCCTAGGAGTACTGACACACAGCCTTGCAGGAGGAAACAAGCCACAGTCAGAGTCAGCCAGAGCAGCTAACCCCAAAGATAACCAGATGGAGAGAGGCAAGGGCAAGAACATAAGCAACAGAAACCAAGGCTACTTGGCACCACAGAGCCCTACCCACAGCAAGCCCTGGATACCCCAACAAACTGGAAAAGCAAGACTCTGATTCAAAATCACATCTCGTGATGATGATAGAGGATTTTAAGAAGAACATAATAACTCTCTTAAAGAAATGCAGGAGAGCACAGGTAAATAGGAAACATAAAAATCCCTTAAAGAAATACAGGAAAACACAACCAAACAGGTTAAGGAATTGAACAAAGCCATCATCCCGGATCCAAAAATGGAAATAGAAACAATAAAGTAATCACAAACAGAGACTACCCTGGAGATAGAAAACCTAAGAAAGAGATCAGGAGTCATAGATGCAAGCATCACTAACAAAATACAAAGATAGAAGAGAGATTCTCAGGTACAGAAGATAACCATAGAAAACATTGACACAATAGTCAAAGAAAATGCAAAATGCAAAAAGCTCCTAACCCAAAACATACAGGAAATCCAGGACACAATGAGAAGACCAAACCTGAGGATAATATTATGGAAGAGAGCAAAGACTTCCAACTTAAAGGGCCAGTAAATATCTTCAACAAAATTATAGAAGAAAACTTCCCTAATCTAAAGAAAGATATGCCCATAAATATATAAGAAGCCTGCAGAATTCCAAATAGGTTGGACCAGAAAAGAAATTCCTCCTGTCACATAATAATCAAAACACCAAATGCACAAAACAGACTTAGAAGGGAGAACAAAATAATCAAGGGAAGGAGAGGGTGGGAGTGACTTGGGAGGAAGAGAAGAGAGGGAGGGGGAAAAGAGGGGCAGAATCAGGTATGGGAGGAGATGGAGGAGATGTAAAAAGGATCAGGAAATTGAAGGTGTGTAGCAATGGGGGATAGGGAACTAGAGTAGCCACCAGAAAGTCCCAGATGCCAGGAAAGCAAGAGCCTCCCAGGACCCCATGGAGATGGTATTAACTGAAATACCCCACAAA
This sequence comes from Grammomys surdaster, assembly GCF_004785775.1. Classification (NCBI taxonomy): domain Eukaryota; kingdom Metazoa; phylum Chordata; class Mammalia; order Rodentia; family Muridae; genus Grammomys; species Grammomys surdaster. Next base: position 3,049,851 of record NW_021604782.1, read on the forward strand.
GAGGAGGGAAAACCTGTTGAAACCGTATCCAGAGGTTAGGCATGGCCTCCTGATTGAGGGATGAGGCCACCCAAAATTTAACCCAGAATTGCTCCTGTCTAAAGGAAATAGAGGGTCAAAGAGTGGAGCAGAGACTGAAGGAAAGGCCATCCAGAAACTCCCTGACCTCGGAATTCATCCCACACACAGACACGAAACCCATATACTACTGCAGATGCCAAGAAGTTCTTGATGTTCCAGTGTAGAAAAATGCTAGGGTGGTAAGGTGGGAGTGGGTGGGTGGGTAGGGAAGTACCCTCATAGAAGCAGGGTAAGGGGTGATTGGATAGAGGGGTTCCAGAGGGGAAACCAGGAAGAGGATTACACTTGAAATGTAAATAAATAAAATATCCAATTAAAAAAAGACCGAGAAAAAGAAAATGACAATGTAACATTTCCAATGCTTAAACACTAAAAAAAAGAAAGAAAGAGAAGAGAAGAGAAGAGAAGAGAAGAGAAGAGAAGAGAAGAGAAGAGAAGAGAAAAGAGAAAAGAACATGTAGTTAAGGATTAGTCGCAGTCCCCATCCTCCACAGTCTGTATATCCAAATACAAATTGGTTTCATAACTGTGAAGATTATTTGATGTTTTCTCCTCGGTTTCACAACAAACTGTGCAATTGGTTAATATTAATTGCAGAAGAGTATTCACAAATGTATTTGGATTTTAATGGACCCAACTTTTTCTACAGGCAGTTCTTTCTCCTGCAATGTTCACATGGATCCAAGACCATCATGGGATACAATTACACAGGATTCAGTATGCATTCAGAAATTCATTTTCTAACTTTGACTTGAATAATCTAGTGACATTCAAAGAAAAACTCAGGACCAAGATCATGAAGAATGGGAAATTGAGACCAGTGAGGAAATAATCGCACTAATTAGGGCACTCTGTGATAAGGGCAGTCTTCATTCTTCACATTGATTCAAAACCACTGTGGAGTAATCAATGCCACCACAGGAAAAGGCTGTGTATGTGAGTGTGTGTGTGTGTGTGTGTGTGTGTGTGTGTGTGTGTGTGTGTGTTTATTTGAATCTCTAATTGTGAACATCTATATTATCAAAAATTCTTAACAGTTACTATGTGATCAGGCATGAATAAGAAGATTCACTGAGAATAAGTTCACATTAACTATAACACAAGTATCTTTAGGGCCAATAAAATGCCTCAAAGGACCTTGTCACATCGCCTGATGACCTGAGCTTGATCTCTTGGACAAACATGTTGTAAGGAAAGAACCAATTCTGGTGGGTTGTCCTCTGACCTCCAAGTGTACACTTATACATACATACATACATACATACATACACACACACACACATATGGGTAATAAAAGCCTCTTATACATACATACACACACACACACACATATGGGTAATAAAAGCCTCTTTACCAATTATTGGAATTTTCTAATCATTGTTCAAATTTGTGATGTAGTTTTAGAGAACTTTAGAACAATTCAAATAAGTATACTATTTTAAGCATACTCTGGCAGTAATCACAACTAAAAATTAATCAGTGTCTCTCTCTTCCATATCTGGTAGCATAGAATGCCGGAGTACACTGTGAGAAAGCAACTGAGTCGTACTGATCTGCCAACTCCAGTATTTTGCATTATTTTGTTTCTATTCCATCTCGTGCCTTTTATCCACCTATACTCCACACCAAGCTTAGGAGACATAAGATGCTAGATTACTCTGGACCACAAATGAGAGACTCAGTAAGCATGGCCACGGTTTAGAGGAGCTCATCTGTTCCAGTAAAAGGACTCAGCGTATGCAGTGAAACCTGTAAGAGTAACAACCCTAAGCCTTGTAAGTCACAACCTTAGCTGCTCCCGCCGTCAATCTGGGGCGTGATGGTGCCTGGCTGTGAGGGTTGGCTGGCTGGCTACCAGATGAAGTGCTCAAAGTCTCGAGTGACCCAAAGCAACTTTGCAGTTGGCTACAAGACAGACGAATCCCAGCTTCACACTAATGTGAACCACTGGACAGAGTTTGGCGGCTCTTTACCAGAAGGTAAACAAGAAGTTGGAGACTGCTGTCAATCTTGCCTGAACTACAGGAAACTATAACACTCGCTCTGGAATAGCAGCCAAGAATCAGGTAGACCCTATTGCCTGCTTTTTGGCCAAAGTGAACAACTCCAGCCTGATTGGCTTAGGGCACACTCAGACCCTAAAACCAGATATCAAACTGTTTCTGTCAGCCCTGCTGGATGGCAAGAACATCAATGCTGATGGCCACAAGCTTGGCTTAGGACTGAAATTTCAAGCATAAATGAATATTGTATAATCATTAATTTTAAACTATTTTGCAGCATAGGTACCTTCAGAATTTAGTGTACCTTTTAATCTTGTATGTTGGGGATGCGAGAATTGATAAATACCACGTTAGACCTCCAGGCTAAGGATGACTTGGCTTTAAGGTGTTTGCCATTTCAGAGGTACAGCAGAAACCCCATTCCAGAAAGGGTCCTTTTCAGTTGTAGGTGTGGATTGTGGAGAAGAAGCCCCTCTAGAGATATTAAGCTGTAAGTGGAAGCTGGGAATGTCTGGACCCTTTGTAAATCTGTATCCAGTTCCCAGATGAAATTGTGACTTCCAGAGCATCGAACCCTGGTGTCCCAGTCCTATCTGCTCGGAAGCTAATACACACCTGCGTGAAAGGGACGTGTTTAGACAGATCGTCACACCCTGTACCCATCATGCCCTGTTCCCATTCTAGCCCATCAGTTACCTGTTTTACACCAAAAGTAGTCTTTAGGGTGTGGATGGCTATTTCTTTTGTGCGATTTTAGGGTGGAGAGTGTGGGCATGGTGGAGCCAGTCATTCAGGACTTAATTCTTCCTTGTGTAGTGGAGTGGTTTTCTTTTTCCTATTATTTTTTTTTTTATTTCTTTTTTGCCATTGCACCAGAGTATGGAATAGCTTCCGGGTTCTCTGGCTCTGAGCTGGGCAGGTGATTGTGGTCACACCCTGACAACACTAGGGATCTCAGCTGACTCCTCTTGTAGCCTCACCACTATTTTTTTAGCAGTTTAATGGGTACGTTATAGAGTCTTCCATTTTGTGTGCAATTAAATCCTCTGTAATTAACATCACTTAAAAAAACGAATAAAATACTGAAACCTCAAAAAAAAGATAAAAAGAAAAATCACAATCTTGCTTCTCTTAATTTTCTGCTACTTTTGTTTTACAGAAACCTATGCTGCTAAAGAAAATAGACGTTATATAGTCAGTATTAGCAATTCTGCTGCTGGAAGACAGGGCTCACAGATAGCCAAGACATGATGTCATTCATGCTTATGAAACCAGGGACTGAGATCAGATGATACCAAACAACAATTTTAATGGGCATGGCATAGACAAATCAGAACTGAAGCCCAGCTGGTAGGACATGCATAAAGTTGAATAGTAGTTTGAATTCTTTCATCTTCTACTAAAATTCACCACAATACTATCTATATAATATGCTGAAAGAAGACGAGAGTGAAAGCTGAAAGACCTAACAAGAAAATTTTGAAAAAAAAACTATATTTAAAATTTTATCTTTGTTTTAAAATACTTGTCAAATAAATTAAAAGCATAGTCGACATTATACTTTATTACATCTAAACATACAGTGAATAGCACAACCAAATTAACTAACATCCAACATCACTCAAACTGTATATTTGATATCTAGATCTGATTCATCACATAATAGAAAGCTTTGATTAAAATTTCCCCAGTTCCCTCCACATCAGACAACCACCATGTCTGTTTGTCCTAATATTTGTTTCTGTGAATCTAGACAGACAGGGTACATATTAAGCAAAAATTCAATTCTCTGAATTATTCACTACTCTTTCTAGGTTTAAAGAGTGCCTGCTGAATTAAATTGACTTAAATACACTTATCAAGATAAAGGAGCCTTGCCAGGACACAGTGACAGGCACCTTTAATCCCAGCACTCAGGAGGCAGAGGTAGGTGAAGTGGGATTGAGGCCAGTCTGGTCTACAGAATTTTCCAGAACAGTTCCAGAACAGTTAGGGGTACACAGAGAAACCCTGTCTCAAAAAAAAAAAGAAAAAAGAAAAAAAAAGCCCTACACTAAAATAAAATAATTATCCTTTTCTAAGGCAAACAGCATTATCTTAAGCAACAGATAAAAATGTATGCAATTAAATCCAATATGGTTCATAATTTTATCTGAGAAGCAGTCCATATTTCCTTGGCTCTTTAAGGGATGTATTCTATATTTTGGTGGCAGTGATTCATTTTTATGCTCTTTTGTTCTATTGATTTTTTTTGTTGTTATTTCGTGCTGTAGCACAATTAACACAGGTGTTTTACTGGCCAAAACTAACTGAAAATGATCATATGTGACATCAACTTTAGGCAAACAGTGCTTGGGCTCACTGGTTCTTGTGCAAATATTACAATGCATATCACATGTCAAAGAGCATGATAAACACTTTCAAACTTTATATTAAAACAGATGATTATAATACTCATTTTATGTCTTCAGTGACTTAGTAAAGTTTGCTAAGCCACAAGCCAGGAAACTGGAAAATAAGTTATTTGTATTCAACTACAAGGTCATTCTCTTTTGAAAAGATGCATATTTTTAACCTTAAAATAATTAGAACAGTAAGCACTATGCCTCCTGTACATCTCCTCGTTTGTTCTCAGAATAGCAACATCAATCACAAATTCCACATGTCACTAATCAATATGTAGTAATCAATACTCAGAAAGACTTAGTGACTTCCATGGAACTATAGAGGCAGTGCTTGACAAAGACAGCCCAATCAACTCTCATGTTCATCTTGGGAATCACCTTCACTTTTTCTTTCTGCCTCTCAAGTGAAGGAGATATTGTATTTAGAGTCAGGCCAAACCATTAGCCTGTAGGAAAATGCACAATGGGGTCCTCTAGTACCTGTCCCTCCTAAGATGTGTTCTTCATCAAAAGGTGCTCTTCAGTATCTTTTAAAAATGTGAATAATGGCAAAAGGAATAGAAGAATTCTAGGTTAAATGAAGAAAGACCAAGACTTGAAAAGCCATTTGGAGAAGAAAGCATACTTAAAGATATGATAACCGAGTTCGGATTTCATAGGCTTGAAATGGTGAATTCTTTAGTAAGAAAAGACACAAATATATTTGAAGAAATTTTAACATGTCTGAGAATTTTAGACAGACTAATTACATCCCCCATGTGTGCTTAGCCCACTTAATTCATGCAGGAGCTCAGTTAATGTTCCAGGAATTGGGTCTTTGGTCTGAACAGAAACCAGGCAGTTTGTCTGTAAGAAATTCCCAGTTCTTGACTTACAACCTCAGGGGTTATAGTTCTTTGTGTAAACAAAACTCAAGTTCATCTCCAAAAGGAGATGTCTTTCCTGAGTAAATCATATCAGCATAATGAATCATGGGAAACATTTGCACCATGGGTCTTCATGGTTACTAGGCTTCAAATCTCTGCAATCCTTTTAGAATGTTTGGTTACAGAAAGCCTCCTGGTTGGGGCTCTTCTTTCCCATGTTTCTTTTTAGGAAAGAGGAATCACCATCTTTCAAATAGAAACTCTCCTGCTTTCATCTAGAAATGAAATTTAAATTTTTGGGAAATGTCTAAATATCATGACATGTGCAGGTGATTTAGAACCCATCAGAGAATAAAAAAAAAAATAGGACAAATAGTTCATTATAGTTATCTAAAAATAATCCTGTAAATAAATTACATATTTTTAGTTGAAGTGGTCATTGCTTTCTGATTTTATTTAACTGAATATAAAACCCCAGGCATCACCTAACAGACCCAGTTGTTTTATCTTATTTTATAAGTTCCAAAATGCTGCAACCGTTGGCAGTCTTTTTTTTTTTTTTAATTTTTTTATTGGATGTTTTATTTACATTTCATATGTTGTCCCCTTACCCCATCCCCCACCCACCCAGGAACCCCCAATCCCCTCACACCTCCTCCTTCTTCTTTGTGGATGTAACCTCTATCTACCCCCCCACTCCCACCTCCCCACCCTCAAAACTCCCACCCCCTGGGGCGTCCAGCCTTCATGAGGTCAAGGATCTCATCTTCCACCTGTGCCCAGCAGGGCCCTCCACTCTTATATATTCAGCTAAGGCCCTGGATCCCTCCATAAGTGCTCCCAGGCTGGTGGTTTAGACCCTGGGAGCTGTGGTTGGTTGGTATTGTTGCTCTCCTCATGGGGCCACAAATCCTTTCAGCTCCTTCAGTCTTCACTCTAACTCCTCCATTGAGAACCCCATGATCACTTCAATGGCTAGTTGTGAGCATCTGCCTCTGAATATGTCAGACTCTTGAAGACCTCTGAGGAGACATCCATATCAGGCTCTTATCAGCATGCACTTCCTGACTTCCACATCAGCATCTACCTTTGGTGACTGCACATGGGATGGATACTCAGGTGGAAAGGTCTTCAGACGGCCCCTCCTTCAGTTTTTGTCCCTCGCTTTGTCTCCATATTTGCTCCCTTGAGTATTTTGTTGCTCCTTCTAAGAAGGACCGAATCACCCCCACTTGGTCTTCATTCTTTATGGACTTCATGTGGCCTGTGAGTTGCATCTTGGGCATTTTAAGGTTCTGGGCTAATATCCAATAATCAGTGAGTGAATACCATGTGTGTTCTTTTGTGATTGGCTTACCTCACTCAGTATGATAATTTAGTCTTTTTTAAGACCATGTTATTTTATCGTAGAGGAAGAGAAGATCACTTGCAATGCCACTGAGCCTCAAGAAGTGACAATTAGATGACAGTCCTCAAGAACCTGCCACATACTGTCAATTACTCTCCCTTTGTGAGGTAAAATAATATACCTTACTCTTAGTGCACAAAGAATTAGAGTTTCTAAAATCTATACATTAAGAAAGGACTAGTCCACTAATTTTTCGTTCACAATGGCAATTGTGTTGATTGATCCATTTTGAATGATAAAAAAGATTGCACAATTGTTTAAGGTACAGATGTCACATATTCTAAATGGAAAAAATCACAAGCATTCAAGCAGCTATGATGTTTGATAATGCTAAATGCTGAATTTCAGTTAGGTAAGTTAATGCACAAGAAATCAACCTGTAAAAAATTAAAAGTTCTATAAGGTAAAAAAGTTCTGTAAGAAGTGAACTTTTAGCTTAAAAGTCCCACTTAGTCCCATCTCTTAAAGCAGGAAATCATAATGAGCTCCCCACGAAAGACCATGATGTGGAGGAAATGGTGAGAGTGTAGTAGCGCTTGCATTGGCTCAGAGCATTTTACAAATATGAGCTTCATCTTCTACTGGAAATACTTTATTAGCCAACCATGGTCTGCAGTGTATTTTGAGAGTGTGTAATTCCATGAAGAATTATTAAGCATAATGTAACTACTGAAGACAGTGAAGACTGTCTTCGAGCATCCTCTCTAGACACCTAAGATAGTCTCTGCTCTATTTAAACTGCTTTTACCTTTATGGCTTCTTGTGTGTTAATCATGAGTATAATCATAAGCAACTGTTTCCATCTCTTCCTTAATTACATTCTTTACATATCTATTTATCTTCGAAACTGAGATAATTCAGAAAGGTAGAAAAATAGCTCTCTCCGCTAACCATCAACATTCTGGATGTTTCTTTTAATCTGTATATTCTGCTTATGTTGTTTTGCTTGTAATTTTCAAACAGCATGGTATGATATCCTTTTCTGTCACCTTTCAGTCAAGCACATAAACATAATTTGCATCACCTTTTAGTTAACACGGATTCCAAACAAATATAAAACTAACTGCACAATAGCCGTAAGACAAGGGCCTTGGTTTTACAAAAAAAAATGTGTTTATAAAACATAACTTTAAAAGAAAAGTATCAATGATAGGAAAGATCCGGTAAAAACAAGATAACACCTGGTACTACAAATCTTACAGAAACTCATTTACAAGAAAACACTGTCTTAGCAATTTTCACTCCTGTTCCGTAACAGATCCTAGGAATCATTGGTATAGGAATAAATTTATTTGTAGAAAAAATCCTGCATGATGATATTCAACTATGTGTATAGTAATCAATTATTAAAATTTATACTACCATTACAAGGGTGATGAAAACTCATTTCTCCACACTGTTTGTCAATCATCCCCTTTTTATGTCCCTTTTGCAAGCATCAAAATAGATTGATACTTCCTTTTATAAATATTTACTAATGAGATTTCTGTTGCAACAACCATCTGAAGACAGTTAAGATGCCATATGTCTACCATTCTTATTTTCTGAGATTAAATTTCAAATCAGAATCAATGTTTACATGTGACTGGAAAGGAAAGGGCATTCTATTCAATTTATACCTTTATGCAAAAATCTCCAAACAAAGACCAGACAAACTGTTGCTCCTTCCCAGCCTGTCTCAGAATTGCAGGGGCAGATTAGGAGAGGGCCTTAACAGTGCTGCTCTACTTTGATAATAAGATAATCAATTCCAGTCTGATTTTTGAAAGAAGTGTGATGGTCTATCTCACACTTCCCACACTTGTAATGTGTGCCTTCACGTTTCTGACTGAAGGGGATAGTGCCCTCATTTCTGTAGCCAACAAAATCAAAAACATGCCTTCGTGTAGATTAAATTCCCTGGCAATTATAAACTAGATTTTTCATAGAAAGCAGTATACCCTGAAGCAATCAATTATCTCAGGAAAGGTGATATTAATTCTTATACTAGAAACAGTCAACTTTTGAAAACACTGAGTAGCAATTCATCCATTTTGTCTGTCCACCCCTTTTATATATATTGAAATCTTATGTATATTTAGGTATATTATCATAACAATGGTGGGTTTTTTAAAATTTATTTTTATTTTTAATTATGTGTAGTGTGTGTGTGTGTGTGTGAGAGAGAGAGAGAGACAGAGACAGAGACAGAGAGACAGAGAGAATTGGGAAGAAGGCAATACATATACCAGTCAGCATTGGCTAGTGTAACAGCAGCTATGAGTTATGCTCTTGTGAGTCCTCTGCTTGTTCACAATGCAGTTGATCGAAGACATAGAAAATGACAATGATAGCTTCTGAACAATGAATGTGCCTGTAGTCTATTTCCTGAGATGGTAATGCGCTTGGCCTAAGGCAGGGGAGAACTATTAGCATTTTTAATGAGCAATTGTTGTTTCTGATGCAGTCATTTTACACAGCCCACTTTGATATCCATAGTTTGGAGGCAGACTATTGTGATCTGTTCAATAAAGATTTATTTACTTGATGTTAATGAATGACAATGTCATCCACTAATAGCATCAATCACTTAGAGTTTTGTCATTTACAGATGTTCACATATTTTCATCATGAAAATTCTCTGGGGAAATAAATATGTGAGAAAAATCTCTATTCATATTATAATAAGTGAACAAACTATTAGAGGAACTTTCCATTTCTACATTTTAAGTCTTAGTTTCTGAAATTACCTGCTATTGCTCTCTTGAAATTATGTGAATCAGTCTGGAGGCATAGCTCAGTGGTAGGGACTTGCCTACCACATACAATGTTCTCTCTCTAGTGGATTAATCAGATGTGGGGATTTGAATGATAATGAGAAATTGAATGCTTAGTGCCCAGTTGGTGGGCTGTTGAGAAAGATTGGGTAGGCTGTTGTTGGAGACGGTGTGGGCTTGTTGAAGATACGTCCCTGGAGATGGCTTTTAATTTTCAAAATTCCACACCAGGGCCAGTCACCTTTTCCCCTGCCTGCCGGCTGTAGATCAGGATGTAAAGCTCTTAGCTGTTTCTCCAGCAGCATGCCTGCCTTCCTGCTGCCATGCTTCTTGCCACGATGATAATGGAGTGGCTCTCTGAAAGCCCTGGTTAAATGTTTTCATTCATAACAGTTTTCTTGGTTTTTTAAAGATACATATTATTTGACTTTTACATTGTGTGTGTGTGTGTGTGTGTGTGTGTGTGTGTGTGTTAGTGTTTGCATGTGAATGTGGGTGCCTAGGGAGATGAGAAGACATCTTCTGGTCTGCTGGAGCTGAAACTGCAGGCAATTGTAAGCTGCCTATTGTAGATAATGGGCACTGAACTGGGGATTCCAGCTCCAGAAGATATAATGTCTCCTTATGGCTTCTACAGGCATTGTACTCATTCTCTCTCTCTCTCTCTCTCTCTCTCTCTCTCTCTCTCTCTCTCTCTCTCTGTATGATAACACTATTAAATTCCGCAAATTCCAAGTATGTGCAAAGAAGTAGAAAGGACCAACTGGACAGAAACTGGGTGATTCTTCAGGGGCTTCCAGAGTACCCAAGTGCTAAAGAACTGCATTCTGTACTATGTTTGATGAATTTCTAATAATCCTCCCAGAGAACCACATCTTTCTTTTTTTTTAAATCAAATAGTAATTTTTCCTTATTCACACAGGGGTTATAAACACAAAAAGGCAGGACATGAGAAAGGGGATGACACCAGAGTGTTTGTGTTCAGGGGGAGTACAGATATCTTTCAGAACAGGGTATAGGCTGGGTGAAGGTTCAGGGGACAAGTCACTGTGACTCTGCCTATGACTCACTTGTCCTTATCTAAGTTGGTACTATCCACCAAGGCTACCTATTTACAAGGTCTATGACTACTCAGGCTTGTAAATTTCCACAAAAGCTGCCTGTTTACAATAGCTTATAGCCATCTGTTTCAATGTTTTTCCACAGAGACCCAAGACTTGGTGTTAGTATACATGTATGACAGGCTTACTGCTGATTTTAGGCCTATGGCTGATTTTAGGCCTTCAGTATATAAGCAGGGCTGCCCCTGACATCTCCTCCCTTCTCTAAGTATAGAAGGGCTGTGGCGATTCTATTCTTTCGAAGGCGGGGATAGAGGCCTGACCTCCAGTAATTGAAGGGGACTTTGTAATGGCTCCAGTCCCCCTGTCGTTGTCCAGTGAGGCATGAAGGCCATACCCATCCCGATGTCTTTTTCCTGGAGAGGGGATACTTTTCGAGAACCACATTTTAATCATCTTAACTCTTTGGGATTCCTGCCTGCATATGCCTATGTTCCTCTTCCAAGGGAATATTTCTTCCTAAACATTTGGTACATGCCTCTTTTGTCTCCATGATACTAAACCATTTTTCCCAGAAAAGAAAATTCTCCTTTACAAGATGTATTATGTGTTATTTACATGTCTATGTCCTACAGTATGGGATCCATGGATTATGTCCTCTTGGCAGCCATGTCCAGATGGGTACAAGACCATCTGGAACCCCTGCAATACTGGGTCACCCTGAGGAAGGCATTCTACACTCAAGTGGCAGCTCTCTTATCAGCTCATTGACAGAAACCATGTTTTTCATAATGGTTGCTCTATAGAAAATACGACATTAGTCATTTGTTTCTGGAACATTACCCTCTGTCAACTGGCTCACATGGGAATTTCTTTGGATGAAACTGCTATAATGTTGGGCAGTTGTAATGGTTTTGGTTTTCATTATTACAGATGTGCGTCTTCCATATCTTCATTCTTTGTAGTGTAAAAATCGATTTAGCTAAAGGAAGAAAAAAGCAGTTTCCTCCTGACCAGGCTCCATGATGGGTGAATATGTTTGTGGGAAAATTCTCTTCATACACATGAATCAAAAACTCTGCTTTTGATAGAATAATTTCTTTGTTCTGTGGTACTGTGACCCTGTACCCAATCCTGAGGAGTCAGGCTGAGGAAAAAAGAGGTGCCTGAGCTATGAAGAACTGATGGGTTTCATAGTTCTTCAGGAAACCTCCACCTTTGAGCTTACGCACAAAGTAAGCTCCTGTATCTACAGGGAAGATTCTAAATGTAAACAATAAACGAGATTAAGGTCATATGCCAAGTCATAGAATTCCAGCTAAAAATAAATGTAAAGTTTAATCATCTCAGTATATTACTCTAAGAAAATGACTAGGAGGTCATAAAATATAGGAATATGTGGTATAAGAAATGAGTTAATGTTTAAAAACAGCAAAAAAAATTAATTTGTGCCTTTCCTTGGGAATCTAGCCATATATCTACTTTAGTAAATAAAATGCGTATTTCAGACCTCTGTTTTAAAATTTTATTTAATGGTACTTTGGTTTGTTTATTCTATTCTGACTTTTTATCTAATTCGGGCATTTGATGTGGCTCCAGTCTGCACTCCAGCTCCGTCTTTGACTAGCTTCCCCTGTATGCATCCCCACAGCCCAGGCATAAATGCTGTACTCGAGCAACTAACAGTGAGGTCATTACATCACTGTCTTTACATCTAGTGCCAATCGCATATGCTGTTTTAGCTTCCTTTTCACACTTCTCCTTCTTGGTAAGCCCTAACAACCATCTCATCACTTGTGTTCCTTCCTGCTACCCTGACTTTTCCTCCATTACACTGTTTTCACTGATACCATAATCATGTGTTAGCTTATGACTCTCTCAATAACAGAACTGGGGTAACTGTTCTCTATGTGAAATCCAATGTCATGCTAATTAAAGACAGATGGCAGTAATTACTACCAAATCCATTAATTAATAATTGAAAGGATGATAAAAATGTAGACCAAGTTCCAGAATTAATATAAGGAGCTAGGACAGCTGGAATTTATGCACTTGTCATCACCAACCTATAAGCACAAAAGTATTTGATACAGTATCAAATAACCTTCAAATATAAAGAAAAATAAGAAGAAATGAAAGATGGGTTATGATATCAAAGAGATTGTTAGGGCTGGATTAAATAACGTTTACAATGAATATTATTCTTAAATAAACAATTGCTGTAAACTATGTCAAATTTATATACATTCTGTTGGGAATTGGTTCTAATGGTTTGTCTTAATCCAGCTTCCAAAGCTGCACTTCCAGACCTGAGGGTCCCTGCCCCTAGCTGGCTTCAATTGATAATATAGAATTGCCGTAGAGCCAATGACTGGGCAGAAAGACAGAGGAGAGATTTTTAGATTGCACCTGCAAGGAACTAGGGGAGAGGGGAAAATGAGACTCGCCATAACTCGGAGGGAGAAGAATCAGAATTAAGAGCTGCAGAAAAACTATCTTCCAGCAATGTTGATGGAAAGAGAAAAGTGGCCCTATGAAGGTGGGGAGCGCTATCGAGAAGGTAACAGGGCAGCAAAGATAAAACATAGATTTAGAAAATGTTAAGCCAGGAATACTGGAGGGAAATGTATGCTAGCCATGGGAGGATTAGAAATGCCCAGGCATTGAGCTAGTCAAGGCATATCAAAACTAGCTGGTGTGTGTGTGTGTGTGTGTGTGTGTGTGTGTGTGTGTGTGTGTGTGTGTGATTTGCAAATCCAGAGAGCTCTTGGCTGGGTGCAGCATGAGTGACCCGCCTGGAGCCAAAATGGTTTAAATAATTCACTGATACAACATTCCTTCAAACAGCACCAAAAGCACTCCTTGTTCCAAAAGGAGTTGCTGTCTTCTTTTAGTTTCATTTATGAGTGTGGGTGTTTTGCCTGAGAAGAGACTGTCAGACCCTTCTGGAACTGGATCATGGATGGTTGTGAGCTGCATTGTGGGTGCTGGGAGTGGAACACATGTTCTCTTGAAAAAAGATCCCGTGTTATTAACCACTGAGCCCTGCTACCTTTTTTTCCTTCCTTCCTTCTTTTTCTTTCTTCTTTCCTTCCTTTCTTCTTTTTCTTTTCCTTCCTTCTGTCCTTCTTTCCTTCCTTCCTTCTTTCCTTTCTTTCTTTTTTCTTTTAAAACAGGTTCTCACTTGATATCTCTCTCTGTTTCCTTGTACTCACTCTGTAAATCAGACTGCCCTGCCTCTGCTTTCTGAGTTCTGGGATTAAAGGTATCATGATGCCCAGGTATATTTTTTTTAATTAATCATTCCATTCATTTACATCTCAGATGATATCCCACTTCCCAGTTACCCCTCCACACACACACCCCACATCTGCCCTCTCCTCCCTCCCCTTTGCCTCTATGAGTATGCTACCACCATCACCAACCCACCTTCTGCCCCACTGCTCCAGCATCCCCTTACGCCAGGAGCATCAAACCTCCACAGGACCAAGGGCCTCTCCTTCCACTGATGCCAGATAAAGACATCCTTTGCTACATACATATCTGTAGCCATAGATCCCTCCCTGTATACTTCTTGGTTGGTATTTGTCTTTTATCTGAAAATAAAACAAAAAAATCCTTAAAATGTCAAGCAAAACATTTTTACAAAATAATTATCATATATTGTTGAATTGCCATGCACAGCTTTCCAGCCCGAAGTAGCCTGAACCGCTTGATGTATGTACTCAAAGTCTGCTCAGCAAAAGTTTTAATTACACAACAATATTGAGGGTGGTTAGTTTTCTCGGTGCAGCATAGTATTTTGGAGGGTAGTCAGAGGAAAAGAGGTGCTATTGTGGAAGAGGCTCGTCCAGGTTCCCAGTGGACATATATCATAAAAGGGGCATCCCACGAAAGATGGGCTATGAGTCCCAATACCTGGGTAAGAATGGCATCTTCAAAGGAAAGCTGACTGACAGATATTAAAACAGAAATAGGGTAAATAATATATCTACACAACATAAGTAGGAGTTAGCTCCAGTAAGTTGGCTGTTCTTTAGTGGAAAATCACACATCCAAAAATATTGAGGCAGCACAAATTACTTTTGAAAGATTTTTTTTAATGGTCACTAAGTTTGATCAAAGTTTAATAAGTAGGAAGAGGAGGGTGAATCTGAGGGAAACTTGAAGAGTAATAAATTTTTAAAGCACTGAGAATTTATATATGATCCTTGAAGTAATTTTTATATAGTATCATGAAAATGATGATACTAAATTACTAGAACACATTTAATTTAAAAACTAGGAGTGCATAGGGACATAAAATGAATAAATTGAAATTTTGATGAAGAGCAATACAATAACACATTAAGATTAAGTATAGAAAGTTATTTTATGATGACAAAACCATCATCACTATATGTTCTAAGTTAACTCTGCTAATAATGAGTCAGATTGAAGTCACAGACTTCTTTCCAGAATGCAAAGAGAACAATAGATCATGAACTTTGTCATTTTCCTACCAAGTCCTCTTTCTTCGGGATCCATCACAGTAACTTCAATTGAAGGATATTCTGCAGTGCATAGGGTCTATAGTCTTTGAAATTATTCAAGATGTAAGAGCGAAGATGGGCCTACTTCAAATTGAGAGATTCAGAGACTAAAAAGGCATGAACACTAAATTCAACATAAAATTTTAACCAAGCATTTTATTTAAACCATTATCAAGAAATGATCTAAAATTGATTGGAAGCTAGAGATTACATATGGTAATATATCGATTCTAATGGGTTTATTACGATCACGGAAAAAGATTTTCTCATTTGTAGAAAAAGTATACTACAACTGAAATAATGAGGTACTGTGTCAACTGTGATCTCATGTGAACCAAGACTACTCTAAACACATGTTTTCTGATCCAATCAGATGGCACTTAGTTACTCCATGATTATGTCATTATCATCCAGATGGGCACATCTTACCTGGAACATTGGTCATGGTTCATAGGATCCACATCTGGGCAAAGCTAATGATACCTTTTCTCCCCCTGGAACCCACAACCCCAGTGCTTTGAAGGCAGATCAGCTGGGAAGATGTTTCCAGCTTGGTATCAGCTTACTTTCTCAGGATCTTGTAACAAAGGCAGTGGTGTCTTCACCAATAGTCTTATCCTCTATTTCTCGTGGACAATCAGAAGAATTGACAAGAGCCTGGAACATCCCTGACCCACTTCTATGGAAATATTCTACACCTGAGACTAGAGACTATGTTCAGTAACCCTCTGCTTCAATGAGAAGCATGTTCTAGCTATGCAGGGTAACTCACTCTAATCCTTCTGTAGTATTTCTATTTGAGTTACAAGACAGCAGGCTTCCATATGAGTTCTTTATATTCTTCTCAGTTAATATTTTCCCAACTTTATACTCTCATCTCCACAATCCCCAACTTGCCTCCCTACATACTTTTCCACTCAGTCTTCTGCCTCCTTTCTTTTACCTGTGTTTTCCTATCGCCTTTCCCTTCAGGTAATCAACCCAAGCCCACTCTCCACAGTAGGGGATCTATGCCTAATACCAGAAGACCAGCTAATAGCCCAGCTGCCTCTGTTCCTTTAGATCTGTGAAGTTCCTTGCACAATTTGTATTTTATCCTCTTTATTTTGCGTTGGTGAAAAATTATGTATTTTGAACTCATGTTTTTAGAGTTCTCTTCCACAGCCTTTAGGGCTGTCCTGAATATTCCAGTTGTTACCATTTTGCTGAGACAATAGCTACACCTACACCTCCTAGACACTCTGAAGGACATTCTCTGAAGGAGAAATGTGAAAATATGTACATTATTATACAAACAAGACTTATACCCACAGCAGCCATCAACACTTGTGGACACCCATGCCTTTTGGCCACATCCCAGCGGCAGGAGTCGTGTCATTCCACTCCCACCAAGAGCATACTGGACCTGACAGTAAACTATGGTGAATGTCAAGACTCATTGCTGCCCAAGATGCTGAGAATATATGAAACATAGGGCTGAGAGCAAACAAGACAATTACATCATTCTATCTAAGACAAGGGAAACATTATGGAAAATGGGAGGGGGCAGTCAGAGCCAGAGATAGATTGAAGAGTTTTTAAATGCCATTCTTTCCTCTCAAGTTGCTACATACAGTGCAGTCATTAACCAGAGCTGTGAATGCCTGTATTAGGCTCACACAAGACTGGCCCTTGTCAATAGCCATGAAAGGAGGAGTGGATTAAAGGATTCCACCCATACTGCTGTATTATTGGTTATTGATCACTTTAGTGTGCACATTACTGAGCCCATTTGGTTACAATAGTGTCTAAGACCACCATTCAATCTCTTTAGTATGAAAAGATATTTTCATCAATACTGGATTCTTATGGTTATTGTAGCTTAGCTCCTGCTTCTAACCTCTTCCGTGTGTGTGTGTGTGTGTGTGTGTGTGTGTGTGTGTGTGGTGCATGTGCCTGTGTGCATGTGTGAGTGTGTATATATGCAAAACTCTATGAGGGTGGGTAGACTTGGTTACAATGGCTAGGGTATAGGGACAAATAGCCACTGAACTTGCGTGGCTTACCACAATAAAAGTTTACTTACTGTTTTTGTGGCATGTTTGATACATGTCAAGTGGTGGACAAATAAACTAGGGAATTGACATCATAGTCACATAAACCACATCTACCTTTAATTAAAAATATTTTTGAATACACACATACACATTAACACACACACACATGCTAACACCCTGTTCAGTTTCACTACCAAAGCTCAATAATACACTGTTGTAGACCACAAATGAAGAGTCATAAGGGTGATAGCCACAGAGGTAGAGAAAGTTGAACCCCTTTCTCAAAATCTACAAGACTAAACAGAAGCAGGATTGAAAATGAGGTAATTAAGCACAGATCAGTGTGCTGTGATAAACTAAGACAGGACTCTGTAGATGGATGTAGATTCAAATCCAGAATGAATAGTCAGTGTGACTAATAATATCTTAACATGGAATCCTTGTACATGGAACAATTGTAAATACATTTAACTTCTGTTTTGTGATATTTAAATAAGTTTAAGTTAAATAACTTATCACATATTCCGAATGCAAGATAGATAGATAGATAGATAGATAGATAGATAGATAGATAGATAGACAGATAGGTATACATAAAGTAAATCTTGAAGCACTTACTTTGCCTGCCTTTTACATATTGTACATACTTATACTCCATGTTCTGTGATTCTTGTCCTTAATCGTCAATGTTGCTGGAGAGTACTCTGAGCTGACTGACTGAAGACATAACTATTGTATTTACTTTTGGATTCTATTGATTCTTTGAGAACTTCAGAACACTTTCCTGCAGAGTCCTTACATGTTTGGGTCATTACAGAGTTTCAAATGCCCACATCTGCCAGGTTCCCATACCACACTATTCCTGTCCACCCTCATTGTCTCTCAGAAGAGAATGCATATTCTACAGTACTGGGAAGCTAAGGTCATCCTGAAAAAACTACTTTACCCTCACCCTTCTCCCACATGCTCATACAGACACTTATTCCTTATTCCTAAGGAGGAACAGCCCACTAAAGTCTTCTTAAAATCCAGATGCAGCCATATATATCCGTTATTCCCATCTGCTCAGGAAGATGAGCAGGAGAATCACAAATCTAAGGACATACTGGTCAACAGGAAGATCTCATCTCTAAATAAATAAACATAAATAAGTTACTTTTAGAAAAAACTGTCTCTCCTAATTTTTTTTCAAATATGCACATTGAGAATATATAGAATAAAGATTCTCTTTGGCCACTGGCTACTTCCATGTCTCCCATGGTATTTGTGCTTGTATTTCACTCTAAAGTATGGTACATGTGCAGGTCACAGACTGTGACTTCTGCTGTCCTCAGCTAATTCTATTTTCTCTTCTTGTACCTAGTCACCAGTAACCCTTGCCTTCTCAAAGTCTCTTGCTTTTATCTCTCCTCTCATGAATCTGTTCACAGATTCACACTTGAAACAGATGTTTTATTCAGTCACAATACTTTTGCTTACATAAATGCAGTGTTTATTTTATAAATATGGAAAGTGCCTCACACTGTTCTAAATTTAAAGCATTCTAAGATCAATCAAGCTATCAGGAACCACTCTTACACACATGTACACATACATATGTATACATACATGTAAACACACATGTGTGTGTTCTCTGTGATGTACTAAGAAAGATTAAGTGATACTAGAATAGTGGGGATAGAAATTCCACTTTAAGAAAGACAGAAAGCTCAATGACAAAACATAGATTCTATCACAACTAGAAAAAGAGTTATACCATTCACATTAACAGTTATTTAAGATATAAAATGCTTAAACTGATTGATGTTCTAAAGTGGGCTCAAGTAAGAGAGCAAGCAACAATCCTAATGCTCTGTGATCCTGCAGAAGACTATGGGGTTCCATCGTACGACAGTGTTCCCTATGTTTGTAGATATTGGGTAAAATCAACTAAACGAAAGCACCCATTTGGAAACAGTAAGAGAAAAATCTCTTAAGAAAAGTGCTACATAGAAATACAAGTTTCATGCCTCTGATATTTTTCCTTCACAAGTCAGCTTTCTCCTCCTCTTATGTGGACAATCAAAGCTAAATCTTATCACAGGGATGCCATGAATATAAGTAAAAGCATTACTTGTTTGGTGCAAACTATTGTGCTACTGCAAGCTCTGTGTATGCTGTCTTCCTCTTGAAGTACACAGTCTTTCTTCTTGTCTCTTACCCCCAATTTCCTTACACTTCTCTGAGTCATGTAGTTATTACTTACAAGTCTTATGATTAATTCAGTGACCTCCAAACTACCTTGTGGTCTTGGTGAGGCTGTCACTGGGGAACATAATGGCTCTGTATTTGGTATGACTTTCTCAAAGGTCGTGTGGCTCAGCCCTGTAGCACTTCTTCCTCCAAAAAGCAACATGAAGCCTGAGTCAAAATCATCACCGTAATTCCATGAACGTGTGACATCTCTATAAAAAGTGGAAAATAAGAAAGTACAAATGAGCCTCCCATTAGTCACCAGCCCACAGGGGCAACGCCAGTGCTTTGAAAGTTGCTGAAAATGCAGGCTGTCCTTACATGGATGCTCTAGTGTCCTGGTGCCCTTGTTCATATTCTGTGGTTCTCTCATGTCCCTCATTGTGGTTTACTTTTGTTCTTACTTATATGTATGTGGATATATTACTAAAATTTTATTTGTATTAAGACAATATGGATTAGAGTACTTAAGATGTAGTAATATGGGCTCCATGTAGGTACCAATGGGTTCATTTTTATTCTTAGATGGAGGAACCAAATACTCAGGAAAAACACACCAAAATGTCCTAACGGAGGCACTGAGATACCTTGTAGCTTTTTTCATCTGTAATACAACAACAGCACTCTACGATAGCTGGTGTACTACTAAAAAGACTGGGAAAGCATCCTCTTAAACTATTTGGGATCTCTGCTTTATTCTCTGTGGGCTGAGCAGGTTCTATCTCTATACAAAGACTCCCCAGATCACAATTCTTGTAGTGGCCATGGAACCCTATCATCAAAGCACTGAGGCAGAGAACCTGTCTTCTCACTATCAAGAACTCATGAGTTTTATTCACCCTACTAGAAGGATGTAGCTTTGAGCATCAAGTTCTCTTGAAACTGCAGTTTTCACACTCAGTAGCAGTAAATGGCAATTAAGTGGCTTCAGCATCTGGGGACCAGACTCAGTGTTATCAAACTCCAGCATCATTCTCTATTGACAAGATTTGTTCCTGGCCACCAGGAGCATGGCCGCCTTGCTCCTTCCCTTTGGCTTGGCAGCATCAGGACCTCCTAGTGTCTACAACTGCCCATCTTGATCCTTCCTTGGGCTCAGAGTCTGTAGTAAGCCAATATAAGATTCTTTTAACATGTATCCTTTTCCTAGGGGTCTCTCAAGAGTGTGTGTGTGTGTGTGTGTGTGTGTGAGAGAGAGAGAGAGAGACAGAGACAGAGACAGAGACAGAGAGACAGAGACAGAGAGACAGAGACAGAGAGACAGAGA